>NC_091127.1:66346223-66677890 GCF_040183065.1 Periplaneta americana | reverse complement strand
TTTCTTATGTCATATTGAAGAAGTAGCTACAAAAAGAGTCGCACGAAATACTGAACCATTTCTTTTCAACATTAGGACCGTACTCTTAAAGAGCGAAGTATTAATAACACAATTTTTAAATGTATTAATTTATAAGTCGTCAATATTTCAGATTAGATCAAGTCGTAATTTGGCCGATGAGGCGGCTTACTGTTGGACAAAGAGAAAGCTATTAATGTTTACGGGAAATCGAGAGTGTTATTGAACATTTTCGTACGGGGTCAATTCCCGCTAAAAACACTGCCTATAGCAGCGGTGACCAAAACTGGGATCGTGATTACAACGTGTAATCACAGAAATTCAAAGGGATAAGGAGAGTCTTCTGTACATTGCTGTCTGTCCCATTCACGTATTGAAAACAAGCAGTGGCGGTATCATATCGCTCTACTAGTCCTCTGTCTCTACAAGCAGGAACAGAAGGAATCGGAAGAGGAATGAATAATTTCGTTCTCCTTTTCCCAACGGTTTAATTAGAGTATTCAGAAGCAATAAAAGGCATTAAAGTCACGCTGAATATAGAGATGTAAAATGGATTATTATTATTATTATTATTATTATTATTATTATTATTATTATTATTATTATTATTATCAGTACCGTAAAGTGGGGTTACTTGACTACCGCGGGGCTACTTGGACACAGCATGACATGTTGAGACATTATACTTAGTTAGGAGAGTGTGGTCGAAGAAGGGAGCAGTAGAAAAATTAAAGTACCTCGGGCGACGTTAGTACGGAAGGTACTTGGAAAGAAGCCGTGACCTGTTGTTGTAAGTAAGATCCTGGGAGTGGGGGTATATTTACTTTTACTTATTTGTACTTTTCAATTAGATTATTGTTAAGGTCACTTGTCAGTTTTTTTTGTTCAAGAATCTGTGGGAATATGTAAATTTCAATAAATCTTAGTTTTCCTTTAAAATATTGTGAGAATAAATAAAAGTTCAATGGAATGGAACGAAGTATAGTTTACATATCAATTTTAAGCTTTGCAATCTTTAGATAAGGTTAACTATTTTCAGTTATTTACTAGTTATTCATTTAATAATAGCCTAATATTATAGAACAACTGATTCATTATTATATGCATTGTAAGAATGGAACGAACTATTTAAACTCCATTATCCTATGCTTAAAACGTTTGCTGCTAAGATATTAGCGTATTTTTCTTGTACTTATGTCAACAGTTGTTTTCAAAAGTTATACTTATAAAACACAAAAGCATGTCCCGCCTCACGGACGAAAACATAGCGCAGTTGAGAACTGTCAGACTTCGTTTATTTTATTTTTCAGAAAGATGCACAAAAATAAATGAAAGTTAAAGTTTTGTTTCAGTCATTAAATTAATATACTGCTTGAAAGAGGGGTATATTTTTAAGTAATCTTGCAAATGAGGTCTGTTGTTTTTCTTGTTAAATTATTCATGAATTAATATAGAACGATTTGCTTCCTCGTAATAAAGATATTGAGATTAATAAATATACTGCTCTCTTATAAATATAGCACATTCTACCTAGAGATAGACAGGAAATGAGCTATGGAATGTTCAGTTGAGCATGTGCACGAACCACCACTGGTTGTAGTTTCCATGCCAAGTACCTCTCCCTCGTTTCTCTACTTCTTAGATTGTCCCTCGTGTGTAATCACAGCCATTCGCATTTTGATCACCGCTGATCTATACACATTACATCAGTTCCGAAACCAAGCGACACTGTTCGAACATGGTGGATTTAACTCTTATGACGGAAATTGAAGGGCTGTCTGCAATAACAAGTCAAGTCGAAATACCTTGATTATACAGTAGGTTACAGTTATAAAACCAATGTAAGTACACTTGTTTTACTATTGAAGGAACGAAAATATTAATATGTTATTCCTATGACACATATTCACTTGTTTTATACTTAGAAACAGAGGTCTTCTAAAGCAGGCCTGCACAAGGTTTGCGCTCTCCGAGCCGGCTCACAGCTCATGAGCGGAATGCAGATATTAGCTGCGCTCTGTACAGGATGGACAGGATCTCGTACAAAATATACGCAAAAGGAAGTACTATTACGAGTGTTTATGAAATGAATTCCCGTTCAGTGTTTGTAAAATTATCTTGTTCTATTATTAATTAATAAAGAAATATTTATTTTACAGAAATAATAGAAATTCTATAGCTACTTAAATGTACAATATCATTTTGTTATATTTTTATTTATCAGTACATGAAAACGAGGTTTAATGCTGTTGGCAGCTGAAAGGAACAGTAGCCTACTGATCGTAATGAAACATCAGTGACAGATGTTCGATGTCTGCCTTTATTAAAGTTGGTTATAGAAAACAGTTGCTCACAAATATAAATGTTGAGCCAAACATATCAATCATTTTCACAGCCAGCCTGTGTAGTCGTGGATATTATTGCTAATGTTTAGTCTTGTAAAACTTAAACAGGCTAGTAGTATAATTCAAACGATCTTTAGCCCTTAGGTGACATTGAAGATCAATAAGTTCGAGCTGCAAATCGTTAAATGTTATGTTCCGTCTTTTAGATTCCTCCATACTGTACTGTAACAGTAGGTAAGCAACGTGAAACAGTTACTGAGAATAGCCCTACACACTGCACTCCACTAGATAGCTGAATGGTCGTTTCCCTCTCCTCTACCTATAGCAAGTCTATGTCATTCTGAAGTATCTTCCTCTCCGTTTCGGCGAGCGGTAAACACAGCTCTCCCGCTCCTAAGGAGCGCGCGCGCTCGTTGAGCGCTGTTTGTGCAGGTATGCTCTAATGTCTCAGTAGTTGGCACCAGTGTCCGTAGTTACAATAAAGATCCTGTTCCAATTTGTTGCAACATATGTAATAGTTCGTTTACTTAATGCAACATGGAATCGGATGATTGGAGTGATTTGCAAGAACATGATATTATTTTGGAGAACAAGAAAAGAAGAAAAGGCTGTAAAAGAAGTGGAAATCACAAGCCAAATACATTGTCATTGTACATGAACGTTGCAATGACATGGCCAACATATACCTACTCTGTCAAGTGTAAAATAAACCTAAATGATATTCCTCAACAGAGATCTCCGCATGTGAGTGTTGCACTTGCCGAGATAAACGATATGAGAAAAATCTTGCGATACATTAACGAAAAGAACCATTCATACTATAACAAGATTCTTGATTCAGATTATGATGGGGATGAATCTGATCTGGAATACTAACATATTCATTTCTTGACTGTAGTAGTGACATTCTATTCTTATTGAAAGCAGCAAAACTTATTGTGCATTTGTAACTTTATTTTCCTTCGTTATACTATATTTCTGTAAGAAAAATTGAATTACTTTATGTTAGACATGTAACAATATGTGTAAGTAACACATAGAAAACACAGACCTTTGAAATAATAATAGTACAAATATATGTAATTAGCGTGGTTGTATTTATAATGTTCCATAAATTGCAATAACAAGGTAAGTGTGCCAATATTTAAATAAAGTTATAGGAAAGTCTATCATATGTATCATACATTTGAATCAAATTTAATTTTCAGAAGATATGTTTTAAAACACTTTAGCATATTGAAGCTGTACGTAGAAGTACAAGTATAACGAGTGAAGGAATTTTCAAGTGGATTTCACTCGGAACTTATTTTCTTGTCTTGCCTTGTTATTGAAGAGAGCTCCTCAATTTTGCCTCATAGGAGTGCCTTAGTTTGCTGCGTTGCGTCGGAGTGTGATAGCTCTTTTCCTGTGGGAATGATGAGCAGAAGTTACACTGTATGTGTTGCGTAGCTGACAATTTTAAACATGTATTATGAATATATCCATTATTTACGGGATTTCTCAGTTTTGTAAAGACGATTTACAATTTAGTTGGGAACAAAGTAGCCATATTAGCCACATTTATTCAGTTGGTCAGTGATTAGATGTTGGCAAACCTTTTACATTTGAATATTAAAGACACATTCCGTTGATGTGAATGGGTGGGGTAGAAGAAGGAATGTGTTATCAGTGGTTTCAGTTTTAATGTTGAACCATTATATTTATATTCTTATATCAAACCAAAAATACATTTCATTTAACCTGATCAACCATTACGCACCTTTGGGAAGTAATATGAAAAATACTACTAATAATATTAGAAATAAAAGCCCGGATAAATTAGCTAAAATAAAAAGTAAAAGAAAGGAGTTATTAAATGATAGTAAATTCACAGAATTAACAAGCAAATTCAAATTTGGCAGATATGCATTTTCAAGACTTACTGATAATAACATTTTGGACTTAGTTAGAAATTACTAAGCAATCTTTGTTATTTCTAAATATAATGATTTTGAAGGAATGTCAAAGGAATACTGTGAAATTAAATTAAGAAATGAAGGTTTACCAACTAGAGAGAGCTTATACGAACTGTATAAATATTTCTGTTGCGAAAGAGGAATGGAAGATAGTAGCATCACAGACTACTATATACAGTCACGAAGCTTGAGTTTTGAGGATGCTAGAAGCAATAGACTCTGACGGTTCTATTTTGCATTGCCTGTAATGTGGCGATATTAGCGATCCTAGTGGTGAGCAACTAATGTTTGCATATTTACTACGTATTGAGCTTCGCGACTGTATATACTAGACTGTGGTAGCATAATAAATGATTTATATATATACCGGGTGCACATTGTAGAGTTAAACGAGAATTATAGGCCAGTAAATAACTATTAAGTGTTACACTATACTAGAGTGGTTGAATCTTGCACTAAAACTAGACATAGGTGCAGGATAAGACAACTTAAATTAAATATCTAATTTTAGAAATTGTGTTAAAAATTATATATTTATTGTATAAAATTACTAATTGTGTATATGTTAGTTTTAATTATTTAGTTCATGTACTATTTTGTGAACTATAAATAAATCATTAAATCATTACTAATAACATTGTTTGTATAATGGATATCTGTAATACCGATCGCGGTGTGTAATATGAGATGTAGTTACGATTTTTTCCGCCATTGGTTTGGGTTTATCGTCGCTTCAATAGCCTCTAGAAAGTATACATTGAGTTGGAGGTCTTTTTACGTTATTTGTCTATGGTTTGAACGGAAATGCCTGTGCGCTTCAAATGTTACATCGACGCTGAAGATGCTCGCTGTGAAAATGACAATGTAGTGAAGCAACGAAATATATAAATTGGTAATTTTTTGTCACTACATTGAAAGGTTTCTCCATACGGACCTTAATTTGTTCCAGTTCAAGATAACAGTGCTACATTTTCTATTTCGGCGTGGTGAGAAGGAAAGGCTTAATTTTGTAACTTGGGTCTTGCAGACGGAGCCATAATGAAAAACACCAGATCTTCAGACGAGGCCTACTTCTATCTGAAAAGAATTATCAATAAACATAACGTTCACAGCGTTAAAAAAAAAAGATACAAATACGTAGGAAAAGTCTCTGTTTGGATTGTTGCGTCAATCCACGACACAACGAAACTTTCTTTTTCTTCGTTGACGAAGCGGTCAATTTTAATCGGTAGACCAAAATGTCCAGCTGCAAAACAAGTTCCTTTCCACACTGCATGCAACTGGACTTTCAATTGCACACGCAGTTGTTCATGTAGAACGGAATCATCCACACAGTTTTCGATTTCCTGTGCGAAACGCTCCACGAACGAGTTCTGGCCTATCGCTTCCCTCACTGCCATCAGCGTGTCTGGCCATCTCACAGTTCGGATATCTATCCGCAAGACTATTTTCGTTAGGAATTCTTTGAAGTTAAACTATCTGATCAGATCTTTCACACATTAATTGAACTCAGTTCCGTATTATAGAGCAGTGCAGTACTATAATTGAAGGTTTATGTCTGCGAGCTGCGCAGAATGTGAGTGTCCGTCTCCAAGAGACAGTGTGAAAAACTGTGATCGTTTAAAATGCCTTCTCCCATAACTTTACCAAAAATATTTTCCTAAAAGAATACTCCTGATGCTTAATTTTTTAAAACTACATTTTCGTAATTTTATTTTTTAAACGTCAGTTTTTCGTAAAATTGAAATTTAGAAATTCCAAGATTTCTAAAATAATTTTTCTACATTGATTATTGTGCACTGTGGAGTAACGGGGTTGTAACAACTCCAGATCGGCAGGAAAGCGCCTCAGTCGATTGAGCCGCGCCGATAGCTACTTGATTTATTAGGAATTACAGTTATTAAGAGACACTGATAAGGAAATCCTATTGTAAATAAAATATTACGAAAATGAGATTTAAAAAATATACGTCCATTAGGAACAGTGCATTAAGAAACGAGCATTATGAAACCTACATTTCGAAATATGAATTTAGGTAATAAAGCGCATTTATGAAACAAAATCGTCTCGGAATCTTGAAAATATCCTTCGTTATAAACAAATTGTTGAGGTTATTTGTTTTATAATTAATATGGTTTGTTAATTATCTGGCATAGTATAAATATAGGTCTGAACATAAACGTTTCAAGAATTCGTGCGTCATCCTGTAGGATAGAGGTAAAACGAGATAATGAAAATATAGTAAACTACCATCATCAAATATTTTTTTTTGAAGGTTCGTGTTTTTTAATTGTGAAAGCAAAAATTAATTACATTTACTGTTAAGCAAACGTTGCAAAATTTCGACATGCTACATTTTTCCTCTCAACTTATAGATTATTCTAACAACAAAACTTTTACATCATTAATCATTATCTTGTCTTTATCCGTCCTTTTTTCTCTCCTTCCGTCTTCTTCTACCAGCGCAGTTCATTAAAAGAAGCAGGCTTCAATGAACATAGAGCAGCCAGAGAGGGTGAGAGATTTTGGGTCACCAATCTCCCTCACCGTCCTTCCCTTTCCATCCCAACACGCAGAATAGGGTCGTACACAGGTCCCCAAGAATCTCCCTTTACAGCAGTCTTTTGTTTAGTTTAATGGCGAACTGCACCAGATACCGACTATGGTTTTAACGAATGAAAGCAAGTGGTATGTTAATATTCCGGACACGTAGTCCTGTAGTTCTTCATCTTTCGTACAGTATGTATCACTGGAGGTATACTTGGAGATATTTTTGTGCTCATTTTTGAAAGGAGGGAAATTTGTGATTAATTTGCTGCTTCATGTCCCTTGCATTGACTCAACGTAAGATAGGTCCGGGCGCGCTGACGTAAATAGAGCTGTTGTACTAGTAACAATGGCGGCTGGTACTGTGCATATACTTTGCACCCCTATTTTGGTACATACTAAGTATACTGTAATAACTTTATCATCCTCGTCTTTCCCAGTAAGCCTATATAGAATGATTCACGAGAAGTTACCGCCACTTACGGAGCTCATTTCTGAAGACATTCTGAGCAAAAAAGTGTCATATAAACATTTGTATTATTCTCAATATTTTCAGAGTTACACTAATTTTAAATTGCTAAAAATACCTTTTTCTTTAGTTTTAAGAGTAAAATGTTACAAAGAGAGAATGAACTATTCAGAGGTATAAGGGAAGGTTGCAAATTATGGCCCCCCTTTTCATTTTTGCATGTAATGAAAAAATGAAAATTTTGTAAATTCTAAAAATTACTCATTATTTTTACACATTAACTCCAGTATTATAGAAAAGTAAAATTATATTTGATTGGTGTAAAGTAGCAAATTATGCAACTTTTTGTAATCACTACAATTTACGGCCGTGTAAAAAGTAGCTCCAAATATAGCCACTTCAATCAAATACATTTTAAATGAAAGAAATGTATGGGGATGTTCGGTAGCCCAGTATCTATTGTTCTGAGTAGAAACGTGACCGTGAAGATGAAACCACGCTTCATCAGTGAGGAACGTTAAAATTGGGCCCACTTCGCCATTATGAACGGACTGCACAAACCAATTGCAGTAATTATCCCTATACATAGGATCTTGTGGTAGTAAATCATGAACTACAGTTACCTTGTACGGCTCAAGTTTCAGAAGTGTCGTTGCCACAAAAGCTGATGTCTTGGAAATGTTAACCTCTTGTGCTAAACGTCGCAGTGATTTACGGGGTGAGTGCTCTAACCGGGCCCCTACTTCATCAAGCTTCTCTTCTATCAGTACACGGCGTTGTTGAACACGTTTCTTGTTCAAAAAAGATCATGTACGTCTGACTTTATTGATAAGGTTATGAACAGTTGATCTGCTTGGAATTCGAACACCTTCAAACCGATGTTCAAATTCTCTTCGACACCTTCTTGCAAAAGAGTATTTCACATACGCATCATAGAGAAAAATACGTTGTTCTAAAGTGTACTCAACCATTATTAATAGACACTTTACCACCACGATACAACACAATATTACTCGCAACACGCGCACAGACGTTTTTCCCTCACGACAGATCCAAACTTGACTGACTGGCGCGTCAGCGGTAGCTACAGCGATACTCTGGAGGAAGGCGCGCCAATCTTCACCCAGTCCAAGGCCGCCCCGGAACGGTCCGGTCGAGCTACGAACGCACTGTATAAACAAGAAAATCAAGGCTTAAATATATTATAGTTAAGCTGTCAATAGAAAATCTACTACAGTAGAGTCTCGAGTCCGAACTAATTGGGACAAAGACCTATTCGGGTTACAAGATTTTCGGATTAACCGAAATATTTCCTGTAATGCAATGCATGCTATTCACGAGCGCTGAGAGTCGGTGGTGGGGTGGTGGTAGTATCCTGTTGCTATTTTTAGAACCACAACCAACATGTTCACTTGATTATGACAAGAGAAAATTACTGATTTTATGAGCATGACAGATGTGTAAATTATGTAGGTACGGAAAACACTAAGGCCCAATTTCACAAAGCTTCGTTAAAATAACGCTAACAGCATGTTAACTAACGTGTTGTTAAAAATTAAACATCCTGTTAGTGTAATAGTGTTTCATCAACCATTTGGTCTGAACGCGAAACCAGGTGGCCCGGGTTCGAATCCCGGTTGGGGCAAGTTACCTGGTTGAGGTTTTCTCCGGGGTTTTCCCTCAACCCAATACGAGCAAATGCTGGGTAATTTTCGGTGCTGGACCCCGGACTCATTACACCGGCATTATCACCTTCATATCATTCAGACGCTAAATAACCTAGATGTTGATACAGCGTCGTAAAATAACCCAATCAACCATTTGGGGTACTTTGGTTAGCTAACATGATGTTAAGAGTAATGTAACAGAAATCAAAGAAGCAGTGATTGTATGAAAGTTTACTGAATGTGCCTTTAAGTGGTGTAGTCATTTGTTTTAGCGGAAAACTGTATATTTTACATTATGGATGAATTGGAGATCAACATAATTACAAAGGAAATCGAGAAAAAGAAACGTACGAGGAGCAGTAATTTTACCTCATATGAGAAATATAACTATAACTAATGTAATTGAACTCAAACGTATTGATGAAACTTTCATTAGGAAAAGGAACAAGCATGGGTCTCTTTAACCCAAGATTTTCAATCGCCATTTGGGTGTGAAAACGCGAACTATGAAACAAATCAATGTTATGAAAATATTAAAACAAAAATTAAGTTGGTTCATGCACAAGATACAGTGGAACATTTGGAAACTGACAGTGGTACTTTCACTCTAAAAGTTGATATTTGTGCGAAGATTCTTTCAATTATCCAGGATGAAATAGAACCAATAGAAAATGAAAATAATTGTGATTGTGAATATGACAGTAGTAAGCGTTAACATTATTTTCATATTTCATATACCTAACATATCTTCAGACTGTTAAATCAGTGCAGTAAAAGATATCGTTTTGAAAATCTACAATTATATCTGAGTATTACTACGGAATAATAATAATCACAGAAATGCTTACGTTAATAAGCACACATCTTCTCTTTACTGTTGATACAGTGCTAATGTTAATATAAATCATTTTAGTATTTATGAATATATCTATTCTGAATAATTAAAAATGCTGAAGTAGTGATTACAGCTAATTGTTTTCATTGCTAATATATTTCGATATAATAATGCGGTTTGTAACGTATGTTTCCTGGCAGTCATGATTCACGCTGTAACAGGATGTTAAGATTTAACTGTAGGAGTATGCTATGTTAATTTAACAGTGGGTTTAACATGGTGTTAGCAGTAACAATAGTTGATGAAACATTTCTTCCGTTAAGTTTACTGTTAAACTGCCTTAACGACATATTAAATATTTAAACAAAGGTTGGTGAAACTAGGCCTAATTTTTGTAAGTACCCTTGAATGTGCTATTTTCATAATTTTTTTAAGTAAAAGAAATTGAGTGAATTTATGCTTTTTTTTCTTTTCGCTACCTTGTACTATTACAATAAATTTGGTTTTTTCTTAATAATTTTGTTCGAATTAACCAGATTTTCGGATTAGCGTAGTTCGGTTTAACGAGACTACTGTATATTAATGGTCCAATTGACAAAAATTCGTTTTTCCCACCCTCCTCATTGAAGAAGTTTGAATTATTGTACGGAGTCTTGAGTATATTTATTATACAGGAAAACTAAAGTAGTTAGATTTATGCTTCATATACATTCATCTTCTTACGAATCCCTTAATTGTTTCCTCTCTTTTTAAGTGGGTTTCTTAGAAATTATAGGTCTATTATAAAGTAGATCTATGTCCAATGATAATCAATGGCTTGAATATTACAAAATCTATGGACTGCACCTCTTAATGAAGAAAATGTAGGAATTGAACTTAATAGCCATTCGGACCCTACATAATATAATGAATTAGAATTAGCTCTGGAAAAAACTAAAAACCGAAAGGCAGTAGGCAGTGATGGTATAAATAGCGAGTTGCTGAAGTATTCATCAAGAAGTTTCAAAGTAAGATTTTTAATATTATTAAATAAATGTTGGCTTGAGAAGAATATACCCAACGAATGGAGAATTTCAAAGATTAAACCAATATTCAAAAAAGGAGACAGAACAAAATGTTGAAATTATCGTGGTATTTGTTAAATACAGCCTATAAAATATATTCAAAAATACTCACAGAAAGATTAAAACCAATATTAGATGTAATATTATTAGAGGAACAAACAGGATTTAGAATGGGTAGGTCATGCACAGACAATGTTTTCATATTACAACAAATAATTGAGAAGCACCGAGAATTTGATAGAGAAACACATATTATTTATTGATTGCACAAAAGCGTTTGATAAAATTATGAGACATGTACTTTGGACAGTTATGCTTAAACGAGGTATTCCACTTCATCTAATTGAAGTAATTAAAGATATATATCAAGGAACAAAAATTCACATATATCCAAAGATTTAAAAACGGAGGAAACTAATATAGGTGTAAGACAAGGATGCAGTATGTCTTCGCTACTTTTTAACATATACATTGACGAAATTACTAGACAATGGATAAATATTATACCCTTTTACTCCTATAATTTTAACAAAAGAGAATATGAATTAACGTTAATGTTTGCAAATGATCAGATTATTATATCTAATTCGGAAGATAATCTTCAGAAATCAATACATACATTAAATAGAATAGCAAAAGAATATAACATGACAGTATCCCTAAGTAAAACTAAAGTAATGGATTTCAAGGGAAAAGAGAGCATCCGATCGAAAATTGTAATTGAAGATAGTATTGTGGAACAAGTTACAGAATTTAAGTACCTACGATGCATTATATCATACCAAAAAGAGTCTGATCAAATTAAAAAAATGGAAGTATTTAATAATCTGAATGACACTATAAAAAGGTGTTTGAAAAATAAAGCAAGAAAAGACACAATATTAAAGTTTTATAAAGTAATGTCAGTGCCAAAACTAAAGTATGGGAGCGAAACTTGGATCATGACAGAGAAAAATAAAAGCAAACTTGAAGCAAATGAAATGAGATTTCTAAGAGCAGTATCTGGCTATAAGAAAATAGACCATACAAGAAGTGAAGATATAAGAAAGGAATTAGATATATATAATCTGAACGATAAAACTAAAGAGTATAGAACCAAGTGGATAAACTATGTACAAAGAATGGACATAGACAGACTACCATTTTATTTTAAGAATTATAAACCGGTAGGGAAAAGAAATATAGGAAGACTGAAAAAACGTTGGCATGAACAAGATATGTAGATTGCTACAGACAATAATGTCTAACGCGTGAAGAAAGAAGAAGAAGAAGAAGAAGAAGAAGAAGAAGAAGAAGAAGTAGATCTATATCGATTGCGTGAATTTATTGCAACACAAGCAGACACTGAAAGTTTGTGCTTCTGGAAGCTGGAATTCTATATTCCGTGTAAGATTATACGTCAGAATTCTAAAGATAAAAATCAGCTGGGAATATGTATCCACTTCCGAAAAGAAAATGGAAATTTGAGGGACCAGAACAAACTATACTTCACTGTAACAATAGACATCGTATGCATTTGACTCGAATATATTCATGAGTGGTAAAGAGAAAAAGACTATGTTACATGACACTGCCCGAGACACTTCTGAATACATCCGTATAGGCTTGACTGAATTCTCCCATGCATGTACGAGTAACATCGTCTTCGTAACTGTAAACAAAAGCTGCTGGAGAGATGAGGTAACCGTGGTCGAACTAGGATTGGTTTCCTGCAGATACGGTCGAATGTAAACAGCTATGTTTCTGTAGGACTGTATGCTGATGTTTATTAGCCCATGCAACGCATAACCGATCCGCAAAATTCTGAGGAAGGGAAGAGGAATATTATTTAAGAACTCCTTGCAATTCTGTTTTAATAAACGATCTCTTCTCTCTTTCCGTGAGGGAATTGAACTTTTATCAGGTTTGATCATTTGCATATATTCATGAATTCCCAATATTGCAAGCTAGGCATTTACTTTGCGAAACTTTAATGACATGGGGAAGAACGACTTAACATGGTTTACCGATTGTATTGATACTGTTTTTGATGACAGTTACTAATTTAAATCTAATCGTAGGAAAGAGAAGTTATAGAAAAGCGTAGATATTGATCGAATAGAACTTTATGAACTAGAAAAAATAGTGGAATCTTTCAAAAATAAGAAAGCACCGGGATGCGACGTAATAAATATAGCCTACAATATATCGCTGTTCCGAAGGAACGACGAGAAAGTGAAACATAGGATCTTTTTCAGGAGAAGCAAAAAAATAGTCTTATTTACATATAAATACATAACATATATTTAAAAAAATATGAAGACACTCGAAATTAAGAAAGATATTACAATTTGTGTTTAATTTTAACACTAGGACTTTGCCAACACGTAATACGATTGCCATGGCAAAAATATCCCGTCCTTAATCAGATGGTCTTGGGCCGGAATCTGGTATTTTCTATTTGAACAATGGGTATTCTGCATGGAAGAGACTCTATGATCATCAAATAAGTCATCTCAGAAAGTTACTTTTTGGTTATATTTTCATGTAAAATGACCTAAAAGAAAAATTTTCACGTAAATATCGTACGTAATATCTTATGTAGGTAATTGGCTTATATTTTGGTTTACGTCTTGAAGAAATATGAGTCCTTGATTACTTCAATCAAGTACAGTCAAGTCAAAAGTTTACATAACATGTTGAAACTTACTACAAATAAGTAAACACATGCCGAAAAGTATGATAAAAATGACACATTACATTATTTTGCACATAGATATACAGTATATGTAAGTGTCGACATGGTTGGCGAGTTGGTATAGCGCGGGCCTTCTATGCTTAAGGTTGCAGGTTCGATCCCGGGCCAGGTCGATGGCATGTAAGTGTGCTTAAATGCGACAGGCTTATGTCAGTAGATTCACTGGCACGTAAAAGAACTCCTGCGGGACAAATTTCCGTCGTTAAATAAAACATAACATTAAACATTGTATGTAAGTACAGTCCTTGCAGGTACCTGTATATCTTCTTTCGATCGTTCCACGAGCGAATTGACCTCGAATCAACTCTCAAAAGCCTCATGATTTCTTTGAACCGATTGCAGATTTGGATACCCCATTTTTCTGTCCAGAGAAGATTCACTTCTATTTATTTGGATTCAGTGGCATTGCTTACATACAGAATATTCAGAAATGCATCGAGGTCTTTTAAGCACTTGAGACAAGTACAGTGATAACACTCCTTTTTGCTTATGGAGAAGGACCAGTATTGCATCGAAAACATTCTGCTGTCTGCAACTTCAAGATGTTAGAGCATTCGTAGAGACTACTTCAAAATTTGTCCTTCAGGAGCCTGAATCTCTGTGCCGAAGTGAATTTGCTACTTTGTTGTAAGGCTGCGACGTCTTCTGCTGAAGCTAATTGTAAACGCTTTGTTTTTACTCTAAACCAGCCTTGGCGAAAATGTGACTCATGAGCATATTGTGGCTCGCAATGATAGCTGAACATTTCTCTTGCTTTCTACCTCCCACAAACTCTACCCTCTCACTCACTGGAATCAAACTCCGTTTCATTTGTCTCTGACCTGCGAGTTGCGTAGTTGCGTATCGTCGCAATGTCTCTCTCGAAACCATGTACCTCTACAAAATCGAAAGTTTCAAGTAAGATGGGAGGACGCATTTTTTGCTGCCAATATGATGAGAATATTAAATGTTGATTTGTGTACAAGTATTACGAGGAAAACGGTTGTATAACACAAAACGGCATTATACTACATATTACTCATGAAACATTAAAAGGCTAAGTGTTATCATCATCATCATCATCATCATCATCATCATCATCTCTGTACGTCGATCCTTTTTCAGCAGATGTACGAATAATGCGGTTAGATCTTCAATTCAAACGCACAGATTAAAAGTGTGATGTTAAATGAAAGCTAGATGTAAGGATTTGACAAATGTTGAACTTTTCAAATCTTTGCCAGAAATGAATACTCGGAGCTTCGTTCTTTCGCTTACTCGTTGAAGCCATGTTCTCTACAACTTACGTTTGTGAAAAATTATTTTCAACAATTAAAATAGTAAAAACCAAATTTAGATCACGAATGACAGACTAAACACCTTCGTCGTCAACTACGACTGGCAGTAAGTGACATAATTACTGATTTTCAAAAAAAACATTAGTTTGTAACCTTATACTGTATAAAATTATATTTAAGTGCTTGACGTAAGGAAAATGAAAATCCGTTAATAAGTCAGACAGTTGCTTCACTTCCCCTTCGGGTGTCCGCCTCCCTCCATAGGTCTATGCACGTTGCAGGTTAGGCCTACACAGTGGCTCGGCGCACAAACATATTTTCGCCACGGCTGCTCTAAACCGATTGTTACATGACACCCGCGACGTGCCAAAACGACCCCTTTGCCCCTCCTCCCACTGTCTCTCAACACAACTCCGACACGACACGCTTTGCTTTGCTATGCTACGGTCATATTCTTTACACACGACTCATCAATCATATTCTTTTTATGAGTCATCGACAAAACTGACGACCGCAATAATGTATAACGACCAATAGCGCTTAATTTATATATGGGACAAAAATGTCCCGTCGGTCGTTATAGGTATTTCTAACATTTTTTCAGAAACTATGCGTTCGAGAGGGACAACTTTTTTATTTTTTTTTTTTTACTACAACGAGAAATATTGAAAGTAAAAAACCCCCAACTTCCCTCGAAAATATTTAGAAGATGGAGACGTGTTTAAATTTTGAAATGGGACAAAAATGTCCCTTCGGTCGTTCTAGTGTTAAGGGAGGGAGCACGAGAACTACACTTGGTGGCCTACTGATGTGTAGGTGAACAAGTGTACTGTACACGACCGATATTTTTATAGCTGAAAACTTCACGCGCACAACCCTACAGTTTGTATGTGACTGTGTATGAAGATGGACGGATAGTAATTGCGATGTGTAGTTTTGTACCTTATTTATCGTCGTCGAGAAAGACGTAACAGGCATTTCTGGGTCACTCCAAATGTCAGCCAACGTTTATTCGAGGGACAATTTCATGCATTACATGAGAGCATTCTGAGAAATTATCGTATGTTAAAAATCTCATTGATATTTAATACTTTTGTCATGGTATTCGCCACAAAAAGTATCATGTAAATATGGTTTGGATAAAATAGCTGTATCAGGATAGGCTGTAGGGTAAAGTTGCCTATTTCCGTGATACGCCTAATCCCGTGATACTTTTTTAAAATTGAATGTCAGTCAAAGCTTTGCCATTCGACCATAGCGCCAGACATCTTTCTGCAAAGATTGCATCTTGCGCCTACTTTTGAGACATCAGTGAACTTCCTAGCAAGATACCCAACCCCGTAACATTTAGTGAAAAAAAAAAGTATCACGGAATTAGGAGTATAACGGAATTAGGCAATTTTACCCTATAGCTGTGGTCGGCATTTCGCGTCAGAAACTATGACCATGACATTTGATTTCTTACTGCCCGTACACTACCTCGAAACACGACTGGAAAAAGCAAGTACCATATATAACAGGCTGTTTCTCCTTCCTTGTATGTACAGCTGTCAAAAGTAAAAGTGGCCGCTCTCCTGAAACAAAGTTCCCTTCGGGTATCTTCGCTACAATTCGGAGACAGGCGATGTTACATGTTGTTGGACCACGTTGCCCGATATCTACAGTTATAATTGAAGTATTCCGTGTGTTATTCGATAGTGTAATGGTAGCGTTCAGGCCTCTTATTGATGAGGTCATGCGTTCGACTACAACCTCGTGCTTTTTATGTTCTTTTTTTTTCTGTTTTTGAGAGAGACAAACTATACATAATGGCTCCTTTCTCTTTTACGATTATTTTAGTAATTAACATCAGGTTCATTAATATATTATGCCATGACTTTATCATTATGATATTGTGGCTGCAAATGGAAAGAAAAAAGATTTTATTCTCAATAAAATATCTTTCGTGGCATAAACAAACAAATTTACTGGCGTCGGCCTTAAAACATTCAAACAATTAACTGTTCAAAAAACAAAACAAAAAGCCACAATTCAATATTCAGTATATATTCCTCTTATCTCGATCATCTTGCAGTCGAGTGGGCATGTAATTGACTAGTCTTTGCAAATAGCGACTGTTTTTAGACACGATATTCCAGGCATTCTGAACATACATACATAAGTGTTCTGTCCATGGGCAGGTCTTTCATTGCGAACCCAGCAATCTCCAATCTTTCCTATTTTCTGCCTTCCTCTTAGTCTCCGCATACGATCCACATATCCTAATGTCGTCTATTATTCTTTTCAACCAGAGACCCAACCAATTCCTTTTTCTCGTTCTAATCAGTTTCAACATCATTCTTTCTTCACTCACTTTTTCAAACACAATTTTATTTCTTATTCTGTCTGTCCAATTCACACGCACCGTTCTTCTCCACATCCACATTTCAAATGCTTCAATTCGTTTCTCTTCATTTCGTCGTAATGTCCATGTTCCTTCCCCATAAAAAAGCCACACTCCACACAAAGCACTTCACAAGTCTCTTCCTTAGTTCTTTTTCCAGAGGTCCGCAGAAGATCCTTCTTCTTCTATTAAAAGCTTCCTTTGTTCATGTTTGCAGTTTTTCTTGGAAAGGATAGGCCTAAATGCGGTAACATCCCGTTGCTTTCCGCACACCACTATCTCTTTCGAATCTTATTAAATTCCAGGGGGCCCAAGCGTGGAGATGAGGAGAGTGGATTTGACTAATTGGGCCCTCCGGACTTCACCAAAAGGATGTTTGACCCGATCAGAGACCGAGAAATCTCAATTAGCCTTTGCCCCCCGCATCCTGGACTAGCTTCTACGAATCATCAGAAAATCTTAGAGTGTGATTGGGCCAATTTTTTCGAAAATGTTTCCACGCTTTTGCCCTCTTAGCTCAGCGGACGAACGTCGGAATTTAGATGTCAATGTCTCAGGTTCAATTCCTCGTTACTCCTTTTCATTTTATTGTAGTTCAAGATAGTATAATGTAATAATAGAAAAAAAAACTAATATCAGTATCATGCAACTGGATTTTTCCAAACCTAATATTAAATTTATGCTATTTTTTATCGCTAAAGAACGATTACAATATAAATAACTTGAATGTTATTTATACAGTATCACTAAAGAACGATAACAGAATATAAATGATAAATATCGGTTTGTTTAATTAATATAAGATATTATATAATACGTATTTAATTATCTAAATAAAAAACCTATTTTACAAAGAAAGATGGTTATTTGTGTTATAATAATTACTTACATAAAATACAGATTATTTAGATTGCGAAAGAACAATAACAATATAAATAACTTGAATATTATTTTATAATGCTAATGAAGGAAAACAGAATATAAATGATAACTTGAATATTATTTATATCGCTAAAGAACGATAACAATATAAAAACATGAATATTATTCATATCGGAATTTCACAGATTTATTACAGATGTATTTAAGAAATTGTATAAGAATAGTAATTAGTAACAGTGTCCTAATTATTCTTCTTCGAGCCAAATGTGTAACTTTTAAAAGTGTGGTTACTATGTTGAAGTGTATGTGTTGCAACGGATGCTTGATTTGTTATGTATGTGAGTCAGTTATGGGATGCTTGATGTCGTCGCAATGTCGTAATTATAGTTTGATTGTGTTTGTGTTACTATTGTGCATTAATTTATGATGTATGGTACGGAAAGCTGCATATTTGTGTTATAGAAGTGTTACGTATGTGTGTTGTTAATGGTTTTGTATGTTTCAAATTGATAACTGATATTTGTTTTGCAATCGCAATGCCTAATTTACGGATTGTTTATGTTTTGTTTACATCGCGTAAGCTAATTTAATTTTCTTTTCCATTTCCCTTTATGCTTATCTTTTTTGTGTATAAAACTATAGCCCTAACATACATATGTAAAATAGGGCTAACCCCTATTGGAGATACAATAATAATCATTAATATTCATATCGTTATAAAACGATAACAGAATACAAATGATGACTTGAATTTTATTCATATCTCTAAAGAACGATAACAAAATATAAATAACGTGATATCCATAAAGAACGATAACTGGATATAAATGATAATTTGAATATCATTTACATCGCTAAAGAACGATTAAAAAATAAAATGAAAACTTGAAGAAGGCCCGAACCCACAACCTTTGAATCATTAAACAAGCACACTACGGCTGGTCTACGAGGCGCAGATATGGAACACTCTCATAGTTCCGGAACTGCTTGTACAAGCACATGCATCGCGTAACATCGCCGCGACCCGAAGTGGACTTTGAAAATATTCGCTGTTCACGAGTGCGGCCACTTCTTTTTTTGTCAACTGTACAAAATAGACCCATATATTGAATATGTTTATTACTTTTTTCTGTTACGGGGATCTCAAAACATTACAACCAACTTATTAGTTACTACATGCTTACGTGGCTACAACAGTTATGTTTAAGCAATTGAGAGGATTGGAGAGACCATTTATTTCTCTGAGATATTTGGAAATTAACAGAGAAATGTTTGTCAGCATCATTTTTGAATAGCCACAAGTAATGGTCGCTACGTGATTTCTTGTCGCTATAATAATGTTTTACAAAAATCAAGTTGTCATGTCACGTGGGCTTGGAGACATAGGAGAGCAATATTTATAGAAATATGTTTTGCGACAATCGACTTCTACAGTATTATTGTAACGCAAAGTACTACATGAAGAAACTACTATAAATACATAAATGAAATATACTCGTAATACTGGAGAAATGTATATGTAAAAATTCATTGTAATAAATATTTAAAATCCTCTCTGTTGACATGTTTCACTCTCTTTGCCGATAGGATCCTACATTTTACGCACTATCCGCGGATTGCACGATCGTACATGATACCAAATTATCGCAAATGCACAATCCATATTTTCTGGTTGACAACACGCTTCGAAAGTATTTTGTACTGTACGTAGTGGTAGTATTATATGCGATTTTGGAACATGGAAACTCCGCCTAGCAAGTCACCGCGGGAAAAATACGTTCGCAAAGTATAAAGATAATAGCCTATATAATGTATTTAAGTTCTGTAAAGAAGGAAAAAAGAGTGGTCTAGCTATTCCTCTGGAAGGCGCTGTGGAAAGAACAGCGAAATCAGTGGGGAAAAGTGGAAATATCGTTGAGAAACATAGCAAATGAATGCGAGAAAGTTAGCATTTCGGGCAAGCAATTTCTGCTTATAATAGCGCATTTTCCCAGCTATGTATAACATTTTTGACATGTAGTAGTATGTAGTATCTTCCTCCAGGCCCTCTTCTCTGTTACGATTATATATTCGATGTAAGTTCATGTTCCGAGTTATTCATACGTGTCTCGGGTAAGTAGGCTACTGTATCTTTGCAGGTTGTGTACAGACTCTCTCTCTTCCCCTCCACTCCCCTTTCCCGCGTAACACGCATATAAACTAGTGCTGTGAGATTTAATCGATTAATCGATCAATTTCTGTTGTAAGATTAATCGATCAAAATATTTAAACGAATAATCGAATGGTTTAAAATTAATCGGTTGTAGTTGATATTAATTATTATTTTGTTAATACAAACTCATACAAAAATTCCGACAATATTTCTCTCTCAGAAATTGCTTACTTAAAAGCACAATAATACTCTTATTTTCTAACTGTAAACCAAGTAGTATAGGGAAAATCTTTGCACAAACACTTCAGAAGGAGATGAAGATATGAGGACAGTGACCTGGTCTACCTTTATTGAAAGTTGAAACACAAAGCGAAACCCTTATTAAGTTTCATGGTTTTCCAAGAAAACGTCCACCTTGTTGTCAGCTCATCTTCCTAGCATATGAAATACATACTTTTCTCGGATTCGTCCCCCTCAGCCATTATAAAATAGCCATGTCTACACTGAGTGCAAGTGAGAGAGTAACTACCTTCTTCTATTTCTAAAATCTGGTAATTCGATTACAATAGGTGCCAGTCTTCTGTTTCGACCGCTGTACCGCAGTTGCAGTTTCTGTACTGAGTTTGTATATGAAAGTTATGTGTTTAATTTGATAAAGAAAAAAAATCTGTTTTCTTTGGTTTGTGAAAAGTGTAAACTCCATTATGTCATATGAGAATTTGAGAGGTAAACTCGGTGAAACGTTTGGAATTAAATTGAACGATCGTGGAGAAATGTTTGACAGAAAAAAGTTTTTTCGTGTTTAGTGATGCAGGAAACATCGTTACTAAACGTAGACCGGCACTTAATTCGAAGTATGTGAATGCACTCACGTGTTTAAAATCATGCTTGAAGCAGTAGTAACTAAATGAGTCTTCATACTTTTTGTTTATGTTTGTCTCAAAACTTCCTGGAGAAATTGATACAATAAATTATAAGCCTCATAATAAATATGTTAGTAAATAATTAAAATAGTTGTTTTGTAATATAACGATATATATACATATATATATACAGATATGTCCCGCGCCGTGGCGTTACGGTCTAAGGCATCCCGCCTAGGACCCGCGTTACGGAATGCGCGCTGGTTCGAGTCCTCATGGGGGAAGAAATTTTGTCACGAAATTTCGGCCAGTGTATGGGACCGGTGCCCACCCAGCATCGTGATGCACTTGGGGAGCTACGATAGGTAGCGAAATCCGGTTGCGAATACCAGCTAAAACGGCTGGGGGGATCATCGTGCTAACCACACGATACCTCCATTCTGGTTGGATGATCGTCCACCTCTGCTTCGGCATGTGGGCGTGAGGCCAGCAGCTGGCTGGTCGGTCTAGGCCCTTCACGGGCTGTAGCGCCATGGATTATTTATTATATATACAGATACACAACATTAATTTAATACTTATGCTTATCAGCGAACAAAAGTTCAATTTAACAATAATTGTGTATTGCAGTATATTAAAACATTTTTTCAACTCGATCAAAACTCGATTAATCGATTAAATTCAAATAGTTAATCAATTAAATATTTTGATCGATCAACAGCAGTAATATAAACATGATAGTGGCGCCCTCGGAGAGCAGCGGTATTCCTATTTGTGCCGAGTAATACCTGAGGAGTTGACCATTCAACCCCTCTCGATTCTCTCTGCGACAGTGGTGTGCGGGTTGCATTTCCACAAGACACCATTTCGTGGTGTTTCTCTACCTCTGATTTAGCACTAAGGTGTACGAAACAAAACTGTTTCTGGCTGATTGAAACTGACCCAGACGGTTTGGTACAACCAACTAGCCCTTGATAGCAAGATAGAGCCCGTCACAAGAACACACTATGCAGACGAAACGTTATTTTTGTTCCAAGCAGGAGGTGAGAGCCGGCAATTGTTTCATATCTACCTGTTTTCAACAATCGAAATCCAAAAACATCTTTCCAGCTGGTTGTGTAATTTATTTGTTTCCATGTATATTGAAGTTGTTTCAAATACTCTGTAGGAAGGAATCCAAAGATGAGGGAAATGGGCTTTATATAACAATATATCATCAATTTTATCGATTTCACGCTACCACTGACGTATGTTTTACATTTGGTTATTATGTTACGCGCAATATAATTCTAAATCTGAAATAACAATTGCAGAATTGAAGTCGTACAACACGATGCAAGACTGAGAAGTAGCCTTCTTCTTACAAAATTGAGGAAGTGTTTGAAAAATTAGCGGAGCGTGTTTTTCATTTTCAGAGATTTTGTAATGCAGTTCACAAGCGTGTATGTACAGTATTTTTTGCACGATAGTATATTTTGAAAATAATATAAAAAATCGTAATTTACAGTACGTACATTACACTATAAACAGCTGACTAAAAATTAACAGTCTGGCCAATGTTCAAACTTCACCATGAACTTTAATGTGATGGAGTAAAAATGATTTAGGTACTTATAATATTTCGTGTTCCTTTGGAATAAGTTTTATTTGTTTTTGTTGAGTGAAGTTTGAACAGTTTAAATAAAGTTCAGTACATTTAAAATGCAGTGATTTGTTTCGTATAATGTACATTAATTAACACTGCGTTTTCCCTATGAATTTTACATGCATTGAAGAAGCGACTGGAAGCATTTGAAATGTGGATATGGAGAAGGATGGAGCGTGTGAAATGGACAAGCAGAATAAGAAACGAAGCTTGTTGGAAAGAATGGATCAAGAAAGAATGATGCTGAAACTGATCAGAAAGAAGAAAAGGAATTGGCTGTCTTTTAAGGATGCACTGGTAGAAATGGTGAACGGGAGAATAGTTCGGGGCAGAAGAAGATATCAGATGACAGAGAACATTGAGATATGAGTCAGATGAAGAGACAAAAAGGATGGCAGAAAATAGGAAAGAGTGGAGAATGCTAAGTTTACAGTGAAAGGCCCTACTTAGGAGGCAGTGGTTTTCATTACAACTCTAAAGCAGTTATTTGTAATATTTAAACATTCTTATGAGCCACTGGCGTGGCTCAGTCGGTTAAGGCGCTTGTCTGCCGGTCTGAAGTTGCGTTCGGGCGCGAGTTCGATGCCCGCTTGGGCTGATTACCTAGTTGGGTTTTTCCGAGGTTTCCTCCAATCGTGAGGTGAATATTAGGTAATCTATGGCGAATCCTCGGCCTCATCTTGCCAAATACCATCTCGCTATTACCAATCTCATCGACGCTAAATAACCTAGTAGTTGATACAGCGTCGTTAGAAATACTTATGTGGGTTGGCAACTCTGAATTCAATAAAATCAACTTTCAATCGTGCCGGGCTTTTGTTGTAAAAACGAGAAAACACATCTATCTTGCAGAAAATAATGTTTAATAAGATAAAGAAAAAATAACGTTTAATAAGGTATAGAATAATAAACTACAAATTATTATATTGATGTAGAGAAACAAAAGTAATTGCTGTCAGATATGTATTGTAACGAAGTGAACTTTTTTATGTAAAGTAAAATAAACCAATTTCTAGTTGGATTGTCATGTTGAGAATCTCATTTTGTTAACAGAAACACGTGTGGCTCTTTACAATTTTAAATATAAATCTTGATTACACACTTTTACTAATTAGGCCTATTTTTTGAATTTGTTATATAAACAACTTTTTAACTTTTTGTGTTAATAACAAGTTGTTTACGTAACAAATTTAAGAAATCATTACACTTTTAACTTAAAGGATCACAGGAACTGTGTTTTTGGTAATGTCGTTTTTGTTGTAGTGTATATTAAAGACGTTTGAAACAGCAACAAACATTTTGTTTCGGCAGCCTGAAACAGTTTTCCGCAGCCTGAAACAGTTTTCAGCAGTGTGGGCCTAGCCATAAAGTCTTATTAAAGTTTAATTAGTTTGATAAAATCTGCCCTTATACTGAAACCGTTGACTTGGCGCTAACAAAACACGTATTTCACTATGTTATTAATGCTATTACATATATACAAATGTAGTAGACAGCAGGTAGGCTTAATTGAATATTAATAACTATACAGCACGAGGGGAAAGAATGACCTAATTAAAACAAACACGCCGCCCGTGTGCACATCCATCTCGCACTGACATGCGTTCGCTGCTTGCTCTTCCTTTGACCTCTTGTTGAATTTTTCTCCCTCGCTCGCTGTGCGGAACGACGCGACGCATGTACGTGTCGGTCATCGTTATTGTGAGGCCAACAACAGGCCTCGAGAATCAAACCCCGTACTGCCGATAGACGCGAGGCAGGAACTGTATTATGCACAGTAGAAGGCCGTGTGCAAGCGCATGGCATCCAGCCATCGCGCTCTCCCGAGGGAGGTTGTGCTGGTGGGGGTTGGAAAGGGAGGACGAGAGCTGAGTTGTGTGCCGAGCCCGGATCCGACGGGTGCGGACTTCACGTCTCTCTCGGCGGACGGATCATCGGGGCGACGCCCGCCAGCCCGCCCTCCGACCGAGATTTCTGTGCAGTGTTCAGGGGCGGATCCACGGCGGACATCCAAATTTCAGTTACGCTTAAAGGAAAAAGTGATTGTTATAAATTGTGTGTTTCTTATTACGCCAAAATTAAAGTTGTCGATACACTTCAAATAATTTCAAACACTGAAGAAGCAATTTAACACAGATTTTCCGTAAGATTTGTGGTAGTTACGACTAATTTAATCAGCCGGTATGACTGTGTTTGGTGAGAAGTAGTAGTGTTATACGATTTCTGTTTTTCATTACGACAAAATTAAATCTGTCGTGCATTCAAAATAATTCTAAACGGAAGAGAAACAAGTGGCGAAGAAAACTAGCTGTAAGTTGTGCGGAATAAGTGACCAATTCAAGCATTCAGCATGACTATATCTCCTACATATTAACTGATACGTTACTGCGAATACCCAGAACATTTGGAAATATAAATTACAGGTAGTATAAATTTTATTGAAAAGTGTTGAAAATTACAGAACCTGAATTATTCTGTACCATAATCTGAGTGTGTTTAAATTATAATTTAGCGAAGTGATAAAGAGTTATCTGTGTTTAAAACTGTGTGATACATTTTATGTTATGTTGTTCCTGAAACGACAGAGAAATCGTAATACTAAAGTATTTTCCATATGTTAATACAGTGCGGATTTTAATTTGCTGTTTTCAGTGATCAATATACGAACTGAAAAATCTGTATGAACGACGTATCTGTTTGCGTGTGTGATGGATGTAATATAGCTACTGGTGAAGTATTGCTATTCTTCCATAACAGTAAATAAATTTCTTCATGACAAGTGAATGAAGGGGAACAAGTTACAGTAGTGTTGAAGTGAAATATAAAAATCTAGTGCGTATTTTATACCAGTGTGTATTGTGTTATGGTCGTTTTGTTTTCTTTCCACGTGAAGATTTTCCTTGAACGAAAGTGGCGTGGGAGTGGTTTCTGAGGGCCATCGTCTACGATGCAATCTGGGGATGGAGCCCTCATTCATCTTTTAGGAAGGTGAGTACATTGTCATTACTAAATTACATATATAGATGCAAATAGGAATTGGTTATTGGAAAATTTTCCAATTTTAATTACAGGCATAATAAAATACCTGACAAATGGAAATGTGTATAATCCCCATTTAATCGATGTATTGTTAATTAATTGTTAAAATGATTATTTTACCTATGCGATGCAGTCATATTGTGAATAGGACAAGGACAGACGATGCGATAACTGAAACGTATGACAAATAATTCAGCTTTGCGTCGTGCGTGAAAATGGACCACGAGTTTAATATTTTTGTCTTGGCCGACATACTTAGGCCTACCGTGTTTAACGTTTGAAATGAAATAATTTGGGAGTCTTCAAGAACTTTGACTCAACTGAAAGAAGTTTTTATCCTTTATTTACTGATGTTACTGAAATAGTTTTTAGATGCTATTGTCACTCTGTGTGTACAGAAACGGTAATTGAACAGCTCAAGTTAATAAGTGACAAAGTAACAAATAAGTTTTAAGAAAACTAAAAAAAAAAAGTATTGCAATGTCAATTTTTCGTTTAGTCCTTTAAAAAAACTTACCTTAGTGATTCGTGACAAGCTTATGATGATGAAGGTACTTATTTATTTATATGGTCTTCAAATTTTGGGCAAAATTTAATTTTATTTTAGTAACTTTGTTAGTTATTGAGTTCAGGTTGTCACTTTGCTATGTCCTGTATTAACTGCAAGACTTTTTCATGTGATTTTTTATCAAGCGTTTCTTAGAGTACTATCTTTTTTGTGTGTGTGTTCTTTTTGGTAGTTTATTCTAATTAACATTTTTTTTTACATTTTTATTGAAATAATATAATGCAGTTACATTCACAATGAAATATTCTCAAATTAAATTTATTTTGTTTCTTTCACTCCTACTCAAACCTTAATAATAAAACAAAACATACTGAAGAAACTTAACTATACAACGTATATTCCTGTAAAGACTGTGAAGAGGAATCATTTGGGCTTGTGAAAGTAGCAAGGAGACGTGTTATTTTTCAAAGGTCGATATTATATTCTGCTAAGGGCTCAGTGACTGTTGTCTTTACAGCATTATAGGTAGAAACCTATTTAATCAGAACTGAGATATTCATAAAGTTTTTTTTTCATATCCTCCAACTCATATTTTTTTAGGGGGGGCAGTAAAGGAAGCAAGATAAATCTGATTTTAAGGCATAACTAAATCTTTGAAAGTAACACCAACTTGTAGTTAACTAAACGTAGATCACGCATTGTTAGAAGCTGCCTGAGATACTTGAAAGCAAATCTTATATATTTTGTGCCAACCTCATGGTAAGAAATGCCCAAATGTCACGTACATGGTCAGTTATTACCTTGAGGATAATTTTCAGTCCCTTACAAATGTGGTCTAACAGCTCGAACTTGGGTTTTTCTTGCCATGATATGATGCCCATCAACCTATAGAATGAAATGGCGGTCTTAACTCAATATGTAAAAAAAGTGTCACTTAGACACTTATTGACTTGGGATATTCAAATAGCTTCCGAAATTAAAAACGGCTTACTATAAGTTTAACTTCAACGTACTTCCTGTTTCTCGAATAAGTCAACCATGGATATAACTTAAATTATATTATCTACCTTTTTTTCACTTGACTTCGAAGTAGTTTGGTTGTTATACTTCATTTTTTAACAGAAGTGTGTTGTTTTCGACTGTGTAGTAGGCCTACATCGATCTAAACAAATTTTGGTTCAGCAATCACTACAATATGTGCCGTATGATGTGTTAGGTGCATATTTTCGATTAGTCATCCTCCTTTTTTCAGTTTCTCCTATAATTAATGAAAATAAAATAACGTAACATGTTACTCAGTTTTAATGACGTGTTGAAATTGTACTACTACACGAAACGTGACGAACAATTCCAATGACCTGAAGAGTGTCCAGTTATACTGCGACAAATATATGGAACAGTATTATATTTATTAATTTTATAACGTACATTATAAAACAAGATCGCTCGTGGAATCTACTTCAGTGATAAATGCTATTTTCTGTATATTTATGACTGAATGGTGATTAGAAACTTCACCAGCAGTATAAACCCAAGAAGAAACTCTATATGCACTTTAAAATTGAATACTTTCTGCTATATAAAATAAGGTCGTAGTAAGATAGCTTTTATTTTTTGTGTATCTAAATATTATTCTAATTGCGTCGAGAAACTTCTCCCAAGATGTAGAAATTATAAGTTCCGCACAACATAAAATCAAACTTGATGATTACTTCAGAAAATAGTGTTCGCTGTCTATATTTCTATGAACAAATATATTAAAAACTATATAACCCGTATTTTACTCAGAGAATATTGAATATACAACCGTTGTCTATATTTATAAATTGTATACACTAAGGAAAGAAAAGAAACGTCCTTTCGTAACTTTGACACAAATAGCGATAATTTTCTATACGATTATTTATGAATATCTAAAAGTTTTGCTTACAGTTGAAAATAATAAATGCTATCAAGGTTTGGAAACATGTGCACTCTTCATAATATAACGTAAGAACATCTGTTACCATATACTATAAACAGTGATAATTTTCTACACAACCTTTTTCGATATAATCCTTAAACTGAATCACTTACGTACACTCAGACATATCTTGAACTAGTTTGAGAAATTTTATAAGTACTCTTGCAACTAACATAAGATCGTATCCCTACTGTGGCTGAGTATTATAGATATTCGGCCTGTCATACAAGTGATCCGCGTTCCAGTCCCTGTCAGACCGCAAGAACGCAGTTCGAGTATCAGTCGGGGCTCTCCCGTTTCCCCACGCGAGACATTAACGTCATCCGTTCAATCTCCATTCTACAATATTTCTCATTCGCCGGCAGGCGATGCATGAAGAGGCTGATTGGATTTACTTGTTCGAAAACTGGATACTCGTAGAATCTTGTCAGGTGGCGTAGGTTAGGAATGTGTCTAGACAGGATAAAAAATTCAGGCTGTAGTACTGGGTCGTAGTGATTTCTTTTTATAATTACGCCATCCATGTTGATATACATAAAATAAAATATAACACACAAATACAGGTGTAATATATACAGGATGTTTAAAAAAGTATCCGATATTTTAGGAGGTGATAGTATGCTACAAAACAAAAAAATGTCTAATAAACATGGGTCCTTCAACACATACTTTCTGAGATCTGAACACTCGTTCATAGGAGGTGCTCAATGTGACGTCCATTCATGACAATGCATTCCCCTGCCCCTCGGCGAAAGGGGTCACGCACTCTTTGAAATTTGTTTTAATACGTTAATACGAAAGTTCTGATAACGATCCCCAGTAAATCTCTGTGGTAACGTGTACGGTCCTATTAATCGATCACCAAGAACGCCTGACCATAAGTTGACTGAGAACCGCTGCTGATGCCTTGTTTCTTCAACTGCATGGGGATTTTCATCAGCCTACACATGCTAATTACGAAAATTCACAACACCATCTCTGCTGAACCCCGCTCATATCCGCATCCAGACTTTTGTTTTCAGTATTCCTTGCTACGTATTATTATTCCATGCCAGGGTCTCAACTACTCTTGTAGGGCAGAGAAATGCATTGCCATGAATGGACGTCACATTGAACAACTCCTATGAAAAATTGTTCAGATCTCAGAAAATATGTGTTGCAGGAACCATGTTTATTATACATTTTCTTGTTTGGTTGCGTCCACACCTGTGGCGTAACGGTTAGCGGGTGTTGCCGCGAAACCAGGTGGCCCGGGTTCGATTCCCGGTTGGGGCAAGTTACCTGGTTGAGGTTTTTTCCGGGGTTTTCCCTCAACCCAATATGAGCAATTGCTGGGTAACTTTTGGTGCTGGACCCCGGACTCATTTCACCGGCATTATCTCCATCTCATTTAGACGCTAAATAACCTAAGCTGTTGATAAAGCGTCGTGAAATAATCTACAAAAATTAAAGTTGTTTTGATGCATACTATCACCTCCGAAAATATTGGATACTTTTTTAAACACCTTGTATATAGTTTTTGCTTTTATGTCTTAGTCCCGTGCCAGTCACCATCTGGACACACGTAAACATTAGGACTATTGTTTACATTTGAGAACATACACATTATACGATAAAAAAGTAAAACCGGCAACTTAAATGCAAAATCGGGCGCACTCGAATTCCATATGGGATCATTAGAGGTCCAGAAAGGAAAAAATGAATTGCATGGGGGGATTTTTGGAGACATACTTGAATTGCATACGTTGACGACTGTCATAAGGGAAATGTTGAATCACCGAAATCAGAACAAAATTAATTTGAAGTAGACTCTCAAACATATATTTATTCTGAGTACATCAAGTCAGCTGCTTCTCTTCACTAATGTTACACGACAGGATGAGTGAAACCAACTACTTGTTAAGTTTTAGATGCTATTTATTGTAGTAGCATTACCTACTGATAACCGTTACATTTAAGCCCTGGTTTTTCTGAACCGGCGCATGCGACGTGCGAGGTGCGAGGCCAGCCTCGCACAAATCCGGGCTACAAGAGAGATAGTGAGTGGTTTCTATAACTGCGAGATGTGAGGTCTGCGTACCTCGCAGCCATAGAAACCACTCACTATCTCTCTTGTAGTCCGGATTTGTGCGAGAGGAGCCTCGCACGTCGCATGCGTCGGTACAGAAAAAGCAAGGCTTTAGATGCACTCAACCCCAAAGTGAGATTGAATCATATCATCTCATTATAGACATAAGGGCCGACGTAACAATTGGTTGAGTTTACAGCAGAGAGAAAAAACATTAAAAAATTACCACTTTAATAATTTATTTAATAACTATCTTAAAATGCTGGTACAACTCCGTATATCAAAGTGTTGTAATAGTTTCAAAATAGATAAAAGAGTTTACTTTTAACTGCCAAGTTAATGTAAAAACTGAGACGTTTGCCCATCTGGTAGAACGCCGTCATATTTGATTTGAACGTTTGCCGTAATTATTGAACTAATTAGGCTACAATACGATATTTCAAAGTACAGTTTTTACTCAATTCAAATTAAAGACATTAATTAGCCTCAGAAATGTTCATATTACTACCTTTCGCAAAATAATGTTCGAAAAACTTTAAACTTTATTCTAAAATTATGAGTTCGACGAACTTAACCTCAGTTTTGAAACCGTAAAAATTTACGAAGCTTCTTAATAACGATGCTAAGTCAGAATAGGAGTTCGCTTGCATGCCTCGTCCTCATGGGGAACAGAGAATACGAACAAAATATTGGCTTGTTCCTCTTGAAGGCGAGAAAGATTAGAACTGCAGCTGTTGAAGTTTGTGACACGAACTGAGGAAGGGATAATAGTTCTACCCAACTATACACTTTTATGTCTGTTTTAGGTTAGAATATATTATATAATATGTTTTGTGTGCCATTTTTATTTTAATATGTGTGTTCTTTTAGAGAGTAGTGGATATAATCATAGGTGGGGGTGGGGTGGGGTGAAACCTACAAAGTAGGACTTGTTTTAGGTATAAAGCACGTACGGTCAGAAGACCCGTGCATTGGATTTTAGAGAAAACTATGATAATATAAAAATCTGTATGTATAATATTACTCAATAAATACATCTATATAAAAGTCTATATATAATAATATAATTAGAATACAAAACAGTGAATGAAATTCGAACTTAACTGTTATTGTTGTACATTTTAAGCATCTAGTGATGATCGCTCATCAAACATGCTGAATAACCAACATTCGTAGATTAAAGAAATTAATTCAAACAAAAAATATTGCAAAATACAGCATTATAAAGGAAGAACTGTGTTTTTGGAAACTATTATTTGTTTTTATTGCCTCTCTGTGTTATTTAAAAAGAAAAATCGGTAAGTAAGTATGGCATCATAATAACATCGCTTATATACCTAAACATAGGTCATTGGCCCTTTTGGTGATCATGTCTCATGAACATCGGCCCCAACAAGCAACATTATTTTCTCATTTACTGCCACAATATTGTGAGAAAACGTCAGTTCTTTTGCATGTTGATGAAAAATATGGTATAGAATGACATAGTCAACATAACTCGTTTTATGAAAAAAATGTTACATTGGCCCTTATGCCTATAATGGGACGATATAGCCAACTGTTATTATCATAGTGAGTTAAAAATTAAGAAACATTTGTTTATTGATGGTATAAATTTTACTATCAAAAGATACTAATTAATAACAAGGGAAAGTGGACGTGCTGAAGAGAACAGAAACTCGTTGAATAAATATTTAAATTAATAATAGGAAAATAAAATAACACCATTTCAGTTTATTAAAAAGGTACCAACCAGTCTCTGCCAAAATTCAACGAAGCAAAATATAGTCTGTACCTTTTTTAACCATCGGCCTACCAATTCTAACTTCTTCATGAAGCTACAGCTATCAGTCTTAGGTGAAAAAAATTGAAAGGTAAATGTTGCATAGCTTTAAATTTTTTTATACTTGTGTATGTGATGGGACGCAATTCGGATGCCTCCTAGAACATGGGTGTCCAAACGCCTGTAGAACCAGGAGATAATGCACGTCAAGCATGCTCTGCTAAGGGCAATAAATTCCCATATAAAATAGGAAAAACGACCTTAAAGACTATGCGCTGCGGGTTGCTTATGCCAGGGGTTACCTCGTACGAGTTACAATTGGACATCTATGTCCTAGAAAGTCGTGGCATTCACTTCGGACATTTATTTTCCTTTTCGAATGCAGTTAGCATGCATCGGCAAAATCAATCCTTTTTTATTCTTGTGTAAATATTGTTGAAAAGTTGTAGTCGTTTCAATTCAAATGTGTATAGAGGTAATACAAACTAATAAATTAATACACTTTTCACAACTAGACAAATAAATATTTGTTATGTACTTAACAAAATAGCACTAATTTGCCTGCATGTGAATATATGAATATTGTTACAATTTTAAAGTTTCGCTATGTAAAAATCAAAACAATACTTCAGTAATAAATGATTGTGTAATGTTAAAAATAAAAGCCGGAATTAAGTCATAATGATCTGTCACCAATGGGAAGGTTTTGACTAATGAATGTAGATCAAACCACTATCGGACAGTCGATGTAAATAAGTTAGTTTTCTCGTTGTGTTTCATTATTGGCATATCGTAATGTATTTTTAATATAATGAGCCGTTTAAAAGGACGGTGGGAAAAGAAATTATTCATTGTAATTTCTTGACTTCAAGAGAAAAAAAATCTATGTCACTGAAACAAATATTCGTATGAGAGTAGTTTATTCAAGAACAGGTAACAAATTCGTTTATGAAATAGGATAAAAACTTAGAAAGACTGAATACATGAATAGTGCGTATGGAAACATGACAAGGACCGAATTGCTAACATAATTTCATCTACGAATATCTCTGATAAGAGAAATATGATACTGAAAGGAAATACGTAAACAACAGTGGGAGATATTACAGGCTTAAAGCTCAAAGACACCTGTCCGCGGGCGATATAGAGCCCTCGATGAGCTTTCTTGGTACACTCGGTTAAATATGACCGTATACTGCACAATATAACATGTTACACGTTATTCAAAGACAAAGGGGACTGGTGTATTCGTACTATTTTCATGATATGATTTGTCTGTAGGAAGCTTGCTCAGTGCTGGAATCTATTTCTTCTCCAAAAGCTTTATGGTATTAGGTAGTCAATTTATAAGGCAAACTCTGCTAATTTTGCAGTATTAAAGTTTTCTGTCTATAGTTATACCCAAAAATGCTTAAAAAACTTCCTTCATGCTGCAGTTAATCACTAGACATCATTTTATTAGTTGCTTAAAAATTATGTTTTTAAGTGTATCTCAACAGGGAAATAGTTCCATCTCGGGCAATTTCGCAGTAGTACTTGTGAAATTTTCAAAAATACTCTTCTTAGTTCAAAACATGTTGTAATGTAATCTAAACATCAGTACATGTTTACACACATGAACTGAACACACATTAGCAAACTAGGCAATAAATGTAAAACAACTGGGCTTCAGTTATTAACACTAATAACAGAAAAAGGCTTGCATATTAATTGTAAATTAATAAATTTATCTAACGCATATCTGCATTAAACATTATGCCAAAGATAGGAAAATCATTATGAGAACCATTTAGGCCTAATCCGAATCCTCTTCCGCTAGCAAGACAAATTGTTATTCCTCCTTTCTCTGCCGTTGTTTGAAGGTGGACAGACTTTGCTCCTTTTTGGGAAACAATTTTGTTAGGTTTGGTAACCAATGAAAACTCTGATCTAAATTCCAAATGAGATTAGGCTAGATACTCAGTTCTGCTTTCTCATGCACACTTCCTAGCACATCATAAAAATCGTGAAAATTCGAGGGAGTTGAGGCTGTTGCTCTATGGTAGGACTGATTTTCTGGCTGGTGCATACTTAGCCCATAGCGCTTCTTGAAGGAAGTTAGAATCTGCTTGCCACTCGAACTGCTTTGTCGGCAACTGGCGGAAACTAGTTAAGAAATTGAGTACCGGCAAAAGCATATTACGAATAAACTATATTAGATAAAACGCCAAGCAAGGGTTCAAATTAATCACAAAAATGTGGAGAATTCATTAATCATAGTGTGATACTTACAATTCTGAATATCTCGACGATATTATGTCCAGAAACACAATACTGCAAATTCACTCACGATATCTCAACATACACACGGCTACTGAAGCAGATAGTTTTGTAACTTTAGCGAGAATATGTTCCAATGGGATTTTGGTGAATGAAACATTCCCGACATGTTCTGACATTTATCCGTATTTTTTTGTAAGCTCAAACGAACAACGACAACTCCGCAACTAATTAATATATGAGATACTGCGAAATTAGACATACTGCGAAATTAGCCAAGATTGCCTTATTTAAAAATTAATTTCAGTTGCTTATGGTGCATACTTGGTGTTTTGATTTACATTTCTGGTTTTGAAAACTCGCAGAAGCATCACACAATCGCATTTGTTTTTTCGAAGGTCAGGAAAGTTCATTTTATTTTTATAGACGTTTATTTATTATTTTATGTATTTTGTTATATAACGATGCTGTATCAACTACTTGGTTGTTCAGCGTCGAACTTGGTGATAGCGAGGTAATATTTGGCGAGATGAGGCCGAGGATCCGCCATAAGTAGGTTAACAAACTTTTGCCTTACGGTTTTTAAAAACTTCGAGAAAAATACCACCCAGATAATCAGCCCGATTGCAACTCCAGATTATCAAGCAAACGCGCTAGAGTCTAAGTTACGCTTTCACAGAAACGTCTGTTCATGTTGTTTCGCCATTGTTACTACAGCAAATGAAATAAACAATAAACAGTAATTCAAGCTATTCTTGAGTGAGTTATTGTATGTCCTTTTGTAAATTCATATAAGAAAATAATGGTTTTACCTCTACAAATGCGAATGCCCTTATTCTATTTTAATCAGTCATTTCCGGCAAACTGAGAATTCCAATGAAAAAGTATTTTTTTATTGTTTATTATTAATATAAGACATAGATCAGGCTCTAAGTTTAAATATTCTGATGTTCTATTTTCAAAAGGAACATATTTTATAAGTTTTATGAGCATTGAATCTAAGTGGTCTTGGCTAGATAATGGGTACTTTCTGGTTCCCTAAAGTTCTCAGCACTTATAGAGAGACCAGCTGTTAGTGCATGTTTTTCAAGGAGATATTGTGGGAAATATTTTGAGCGTCTGCACTGTTAACTCCAGAGCTCCAGGATCAAGGAACTTTTTACTTTGTACTATTATTCTTCCTGCCATTTATTTTAAGTAACATGGGTTAATAACAATTAGCAGTCTTACAGTTCAGGTGAATATTTTGACTTAGAAATGTCACAGTTGTTTTTAAACTGGAAGAATGAAAGACATTAACTGATCTGTAAGATCCGTGACAAAATGTAACATCCGTGACATGAAAGACACAGCTATAAGATTTCCCGACTATGTTTTTGTGAACTAAATGGATGCCATGAGATTTGCATAGCTTCCACTATGAGAATGACTGTTTTTTATTGAGGCAGAGATTTGTGTTTTAGGCTTTTTGTTAAAAAAGTGTAAAGTGAGTTCACAAATCTTATAAAATCAATAACGGAACCGTTTCTTCAATTCCTGCAATAATAATAAAATTTATTCAAATAATTTTTTTCTATAAAATGATACTGATATTCAAAAAAGTCATTTTATTTTCAATATGTATACTTTGAAAATAGTACAAATGTAACATCCGTGACAGCTGGAATGATTGTACTATGAATGTGATAGAGATTGTTCAAGCGCAACTGAGAAGATTCAGAGCTCGAAATAGATTGAGATATGGACCTTGTAATTTGTTATCAATGTATAATGTTGTGTAATCTCGCAGAATTTTCTTCTGAATGCTATTCATTTACTAGAAGAAAGGCAACTAACGATATGGGAGAAAGTAGCGATCATATGTGAATGTTCGAAATTTGTTTATACCTGAATAAATCTCTTACTTTTATGAATAAACGTATAGGCCTCTTATTTTTTTTTATAAACTTAATTCTTAATAAAGAGGATTTTCAAATCTTGCGTGAATTTTGAATAAAGCTATACATTAAGAAAGTGTTCTATAAAGAGTGGAAGGGCTGCGAACGGGTTTCGAGAAGGAAAAATACCAACAACTGTGTCCTTTATTAGTTTGTTGCATAATATTAGTGGTTTGGCCATAATTTCATTGAAGATCGGTAATAAAATGTGTAACAGGAAGATATGGCAACCTTGTATTCAGTGACTACAAGCAAGTCTGAAGCAAGAGTGGAGCGAAAATGAGAAAATGTAATAGTTATGTACCGCGCATGCCATACAGTGATTTCTATACTTCAGGTACATCACTTGTCTCAGATAAAGTGATCAATGTTTGTAATTCGCATATAGGCCTATGAGCGTACGTTCGTCACTTATAACGTCCTCTGACGTAACTCAACGTTCAAGACACAACGCAAAATTTGTACTGATATTATACACATATAAAAATTTCGATAATAGTTTTTCCAGTAAACTTCGAAACAAGAAAGATAAAGCTTATGTAAAATATATAAGTGAAACTTACCATAACAAGAACATTTATTTACAAAGTCTATTTGACAAAAGAGTAATATAACAAACTATTACTTCTAGCAATCAATTAAATAAAATCGAGGGAAGTAAACCTTCAATAAAGAGTAGATAATTAGGTGATATTTTTATGTACTTACGAACCTCTCTTCTATACTCACGAAGAAAAATCTGATACCATAAGACAGTGATGTCAAAGCAAGCGCATTTTTCTGACCTTGACGTCTTGCGCGGGCATCAAGCGCTAGATATGGAAGGAGAAATAAGCAACCTGTTGGATTAAGAAAACAGTGGTGCACAAACTTCGAACGGAACGTGAAATTTTATGTCGTTATTTTTACATGGCTTATTTCTGTTTGATATTCTCTATATTGTCTGTAACACAAAAATACTAACACCAATTTCTTAATATTGCAGTTGTGTTTTAAACGTCAATAACATAATAAAGAGTTATGAAGGAATATTCACATTAATTCCATAGTAGTACAACTGTACTGTACTAAGTGAATGAAACATATCATTCATAAAGAAAGTGATATCCCAAAGTAAGAGATTGAGTATGATATGGTAAGTTGAAATTGATATTGATGGTATCTTTAGCCTTATAAAATTAATCAATGAACTAATCGAAACAATATTACAATACAAAGCAAAGTTACCTAGGTACTGTATATGTTTCAAGTGTAACTAATATTCCATAACAAAACTCTTATCGCATTATGCTTGTAAGTTTATATTGGTGAGCAACTTCCTATCATCAGAAATTTAAATTATTTTCTCTAAATCTGCTGAAGCTATATAGCTTACATTTTTACAACACATGGGCACATATCTTTTGCTTATGATGTAACAGTATTGCTTTTTAAATTCATTTCCTTACAAACATTTTGCATGCGAATATTTTCAAAATTTGTAATACACTATCTTCAGTAATACTTATTACGGTATATTAGATTTACGAGAACATTTTTCACTATCTGTAATATTGCTAAATAAATAGGCCTATATCTGAAAATTTCACTTTTCTATAAATAAAAGTTGAGAAAATATCCCTTCTGAATAAAAAAGCAAACTTGTGAAAAAATGAGGATTAAAATTAAAACTTACATTCTTATAATGCAATTATACTTCTCAGACAAACCTAAAAATAAACATGGATGCAATTTTAATAAGTTCTCTTCCCTTTATCGATTGAATCAGTGCTGGCCATCCCTGTATATAGCTCGATCAAGCGGCATATACTACCTCTTTCGTCTGTCTCTTTCCTTTCCGCTGTAAAGCGCTCAGGCTCTCCTGAGCTCTGAAGCGCTCGCTTGCTCCTATGGGCATCAGTTGACATGACTGCCATAAGAGGATTTAATTACAAGCGAGTAGAACAGATTTCCAGTGAAATGTAGTCTCGGCAACCGAAGGACCCGAGTTCGATCCTCGGCGCCGGAGCGAATTTTTCTCCTTTAATATTAAATGTAATACTAATCTCATTTTAGTTCTATGAATGCACGAACATGGCGAGTTAAATACAATTTAGGATAATTTTTAGTTACTTCGTACCGTTAGATTACACTATAAGGAAAACATTTCTAAAATTGCTTCCTATTTATTAACATGTATGTGAGGTTGTTTTCAATGTACCGTTTATATCTGTGGCAGATGGACCTACTAAATTTATATTAATGAAATGTGTTACGGAAGCAACTGATATTTCATCGAAAATGAAAGGAAAAAAAATTGGATTAGCTACACTTTGCTCAAAAGATGGATATTTCCCGATAAACCTATGTTATCGTTGCATTAGCTCCGTGTGTCAAAGTGTTAAAATTCGATAATTCCATGAAATTGGTGATCTTAATTAGTGTAAGCTTCTTCACGTTGTCTTCGTGACGCCCTCTCTTGCTCAAAACTATTTCGGTGAAGTACCTGTAGATGCAGAATACAGGAATTCAATGCTTATACAGAAATAAGGTACATTAATAGAGAGAAAATTCCAGCAATTTTTTTTTCTTTATGAAATCAGATAACACCATAAGTTCATGAAAAGACAGTGTCAGAATCTTGTTAACATGTGATAATTAAAATCCGGTTTATTAATAGATATAACCGTAAAATTAGAAATGAAAGCTTGAATTTTAATGAGAAATTTACAATAGATCAGAGTTCATAGTAGATGGATTAATTTTTTTCTGAAATGAGGTGAAAAAGAGAGTTGTTTTCCCATTTTCTCTAATTTGAAATAAACTGCATATATCACATTGACTTCCAAGGTGTTTTACATTGAACACGTAGAAATCTTGAAACTGAACTCTAAAATAGATTCCTGCAATTTTCTGCTGTAGTATTTGTGGTGATATTTGGAAAAATAATAGATAATTTCGATTAATTTGAACGAAAATATGTGTATAATGTCTTGGATAAACACAAGCCGGAAGATATTGAATTATAAATTATAAATCCTTCAAGACGAAGTTCTTAGATACAAATATGAAATTCTTTAACTTGATTGATTAGAATATATATACAGTAACAAGTAAGAATTGTTTCATATTTTTGACCCCAAAGAATATGCGTATTTCGGCTATATTTAATATTTCAGAAGAACTGTTTCCCTGTATGATAATGACAAAAAATGATTAAATAAATTATGTAACAGACTCTGATCTAGATAACGAATTAAGAGTATTATATTCCAGCTACGTTCAACATTTCGTCTACTTAACAGTGTAAATTATTCATTAAAAATTGTGAGATATAAATTTCCACCGTTCGTCAAAATTTCAAATGTGGAGATAGCATATGGGTCGGTTGGTTGATATAAATCAAAGCCAATGTAAATATACTTATTAGTCCCTCTTCAGGGGAGGCACGGACTGGGACTGTCTCACGCAGGCCGCTCGAATGGCCCTATTGTACTACTGGAATGTAATAGCCCTGTGTATTCCCTATGGCCCCCCGCGCTCCAGATCCCCCTGTGCTCCACACCCGAACTCCGTGCAGCCTACATGATCCCTTTACCTCTCCGCGTAAGCCTTACCTCGGTCCCTCATCTCAGATTCCACGAATTATTATGAGCCTGGTGGAGAGCCAACAGTGCATAACACTACCACCAACAACGAATGACCACATATCCACGGGGTCAAATTTCGGTGGCGGCACGCAACCCGAAACCTAGGAAAGGAAGAGAGATGATGATGGCGATGATGATGATGATGATGATGATGATGATGAAAGTGGGGAAGTGTACTCAGCAATTCTGCTTCGATTGGTTGAGGGAAAACTCGCAAAAAAAATCTTAAATAACTTGTCTCAACCACGATTTGATATGCATTATCAATTAATATGTAAGTTATCATTTCATTATATGTATGATCAATTACATGATAATAGTATCAATTTTTGCACATCTGAAATGATTGAATATTGTTTAAACTCTTGAATTGAATTAGTTTACTTGCTATGTATTACATTTTTATAGTTCAACTGATGAATAATTGTTTAGGTTTGTTAATTGAATCATCTACTTGCTGTGTACAGTATATTTTTTTTGTAAAACCACCAAAGTAGCTCAGGCAGTGGACTCGCTGAGCTGGGGCTTAGATTGGATGGATCCCCGTTTGGACTGATTACCTGATTGTTTTTTTCCGAGGTTTTCTCCAACTTTACTTCGAATGCCAGATGACTTATGGAGAATCCTCGGCCTCACTTCATTTCGCCAAAAAATTATAATGTTGTAAAATTTTGATTCGTTCCACATCTTAAGGCTTCAATGCTAATGTAAGATTTATGGAATACAGTGAAGGAATTGAAAAAAAACCCGGCCCACTCATTTCACGGTCAGACATGGTAATCGTTACTCTCCACAGCGGTGGATAATGTAGATGTACCGCTACATACGGGACTATTCGACATGGAATGAAATCCACTGAAAACTATGGAATGGATCACAGTTGTGTGGTGTTAAGTCGTTTTGGCTGTTGAAAGTAAGCGAAAATGTGTGACTTTTAAACAGAAGCTTTTCTTTAAAAACTAAGAGTATGGGTTTGATCAATTTATATAATAATAATGTACCATAAAGGTGCCAGTAGGACGTTCAGATCACAAAATCAATTCTTAGAGTTAAACCCTTTTAGTGCTCAACGCGTCTCAGTTGTCTGTATCCCGAGAAACGCAGTTGAGAACCAGAGAGAATGATAAGCTGAGGATTCATCGCTCGCAGTCAACATTCCAATTTGTGTAAAATCAATACGTTCTCGTATATTTTCCGAAAAGAGATCAGATTACGTAATAACATAGACGTGATTTTTATTGTTGGGAGCTTTGTTTTGTTGGGCCGGATGGATATTGATTACATAACGTTCTCCTTTCTAGACGTAACTGGGTTAGTATGAAATTGACAGTACGTATGGAAATCACGTTTTGCGGATATCTTTGTTTCTCGCTGTTAATAACTGATAGAAATGAAAACATGGCTTCTTCTAACTTACTGTTTAAGAGATTGTACGTTAAAGTAGATGGTAGAAAGTATGCTGTGTTCCAGCAGGCCTGTCTGTTCTTTTGTTGCGGTTTTGGGATGTCTCCAGCTCCAGACCTAGCTGAATGGTTGATATAATTCCTAGCTATTTCCTTGAAGTGTGCATTCATGTAGAGTTGTTACCGTACTTCAAGCCAAGATAACAAGTAAAGAAGTCGTTTAACTTTTTATGGCGCAATAGCAATAATTACCGCATAGAAATGGATCTGAACAAAGGCACTAATTCCACACTGGGAAATTCTGTTTCAGCGTTTAGAATTAAGGCAAAAATATGCTAAGATGTGATTATAAGCATTGTCAACAATCTTCATGTATGAGATTGCTTTATTGTCTATCCACTGCATCGTGTCTTCTGATATTCAGTTCTTATCCTTATCGATACGTCTGGTGGGTAGTGCATTGTGGAGGTATTAAGGCGATAAGACGTTAAAATATATTAAATTATAGTGATGTGAGAGTCCAGGTTCCAACGTTATACAGAAATTGCTTTCCCAAATAGATGAAGTAAATTTTGACATGTCGCGTATCCATCTCTATACAACGCTTACTGGGACGAATTTTATATCTAAGTGTAAGTTAAGATGGATATAAAAGCGTAATCATATTCAAGATACATTTAAAATGATTATATTTAGGAAGTCAAAAGAAGGATACTTGTGAAACTTGTACTCTCACTTTGAGTGAGGAACAGAGATTAAGAGCGTTTGAGAATAAGGTTCTTAGAAAAATATTTGGGGCTAAAAGGGATGAAGTTACAGGAGAATGGAGAAAGTTACACAACGAAGAATTGCACACATTATATTCTTCACCAGATATAATTAGGGAACATTAAATCCAGACGTTTGAGATAAGCAGGGCATGTAGCACGTATTGGCGAATCCAGAAATGCATAGCCTATAGAGCAGGGGTCGTCAGCGCAGAGCACGCTGGGGCTAGTCTCTCTTACCCGCGGAAAACGCAGTGCACTAGGGTGCACTCAGTAGCTGCTAGCGGGTATGCTCTGTATCTCTCCGTATTGCACGACAGTGCACACGGTACAGCACCGCGTACCCATTGCACATTTCAGCGAGTGCTGACGACCACTGCTATAGAGTGTTAGTTGGGAGGCCGGAGGGGAAAACACTTTTGAAGAGGCCGAGACATAGATGAGAGGATAATATTAAAATGGATTTAGGGAGGTGTGATATGATGATAGAGACTGGATTAATCTTGTACCGATAGGGACCGATGGCTGGTTTATGTAAGGGCGGCCATTTGTAAGTCAAAAGAAGGATAGCAATGGCAAAGCAAGCTTTTAATAGGAAAAGGAGAATTTTCTGCGAACCTCTGGAAAAGGAACTAAGGAAGGGACTAGGAAGTGCTTTGTATGGAATGTGATATTGTATGGGGCAGAAACATGGACATTACGACGAAGTGAAGAGAAGCGACTAGAAGCATTTGTAATGTGGATATGGAGAAGAATGTAACGTGTGAAGTGGACAGACAGAATAAGAAATGAAGCTGTGTTGAAAAGAGTAGGTGAAGAAAGAATAATGCTGAAACTGATCAGGAAGAGGAAAAGGAATTGGTTGGGTCATTGGCTGAGAAGACTTTGCCTACTGAAGGATGCACTGGAAGAAATGGTGAACGGGAGAAGAGTTCTGTGTAGAAGAAGATATCAGATGATAGACGATATTAAGTTGTGTGGATCATATGAGTAAACGACGAGAAAGGCAGAAAGTAGGAAAGATTGGAGAAAGCTGGGTTTGCAGCGAAAGACCTGCCCTGGGGCAGAACACTGAGTGAATGAATACGATAATTAAAATGTAAGAATACATTGTACAGAATTTGAAATCGTGAACAAATCAAAACTAATATTTCACTGACCCTCGATAATACGAAAATTCGCTTCCTATTTATCCACCTACTGACGCATATGCAAGGCGTACCAAAAGACTTAAGAAACCAAACATAACCCGTCACTGATCCTCAACGTTACGAAAATTTGCTTCGATGCTTCAACTGCTGTCCATTTTTTTTTCTAGTTCAACGTCATTTTCATTTTTATTCATTTACCATTTTGAATTAATATGGAAATTGATGCATAAAATTTAACATTCCTGGTAGAACAGAGACTTGTTTCATATAAATGTACATTGTCTGATGTGATGAAATTTTCTGTTAATTCCTGTTTTTATTTTTTATATTTTATTACTGAGATTTTCGATAAAGAAGTCAAAAAAATATTTTGGCTAAATTCATTATTGTTCATTACATCGCAATTCCTGAAGAAAATTCTGCAGATTTTTGCAATACTTCATATTTACACAAGACCGATTTTATCTCCTTAATTATATTAGGCTCCGTATTCCAACTACCTAAAGACTGAAGTTAAAGACACTTTAGGTAGGCTATATAGTACGCCAAACACAGGTAATGAAACGGATGAGGATATAAACAAACAGGTCGTCACCGCGTGTTTGTGGAGTACAGTCAACTCCCAACATTCTTAAGCCATACTAATAAACACATGCTGAGCTGTGATGTTCATTTTCGTCGTAATTTTTTCAGTGAATAATAACGTGCATTCGTAAGTTATGGAGCTTGAACATATGCGGATGTCACTTGAAGTTATTTTATACTACAAGAAACTCTTTCAATTGCACATGTTATTGGTGCATGATGTAGTACAACATATTCTTATTGTCTGATATTTTTTCGTGTTTCATTAGGATACTGCATGTCGCTCATCACTGAAAACGCACTAATTTTCTATGTAGGGCCTACTTTTCTAGAAATGCCCTAAAATCTAGATTAATTAATTAATTAGGATCTTTGCACTGAACATCATGGTAGGCTATACAAATTCATGCTAAACGTCGAGTTAAAATCTTCGTAATTTTCAGATTGTGATAATACTGGTTCTTTTGGATTACGTTCAACACACTTTCTGCGCCTCTTGGTATTGTTCAGTGCACTGTTTTTGTCATTTTTACATTTATTTTACACAATTTTTATGTAATAATGTCTATATTGATAGTGAAGATATTAGTTCGAGTATCCTCAACTATGCTCTGCTTGAGCGTCTTACCTAAGGCATCCGCAATGAACCTTCAATCAGCCAAACAGATGTAGTTATTTGAATAATAGTAGTAAGGGCAGTCAGTGATCGATAAGACTTCTCACTATGACTGCGTCCCGATTTTGACTTTCTAGAGGAAGAGAGCAGAGGATTCGTAACTACTGCGTGTTCAGTTCAAAGTGTGTCATGACTAGCTGTATGCCGTCATGTGGCTAGTCGATGAGCCTAGAGAATTCAATCTTTCTACACTTCCGCAAAGGCGTATTACCTATGTGCCAGAGAATTTGCCTAGCAAGTACGGCGTTCATTCTGAAGAGTACTTACCGATACGTACGGCAACGCCTGTAGCTGGCAGGAATGTGAACTGTTAGGAAACACGTACTGAGATGAGTCTTTTTCTTACTGTCGGGATATGGGGAGAGGGTTAAGACGATTACTTACGTATTTGTTGACATTAATTGCGACGGTCAACATGGACACGGAGCATTTGATTTGTATTGTGAAATTTTGCCATACGCAACCGATAATAACAAATACCCTGCGTAGGACTTGCCCGCGCAAAACACAGTTCGAAAGAGGTTATGGTATCACACAGACCGTACAGACCGCCATCTGTTGCTACGACGTTCAAGTTATACCGTACACGTTCTCAAGTTCAGATTGAACGCCTTGAATAATAGGCAACTTCTCTGACATAAAAGCTGAAACTCGCTTCAAATCGCTGACTCACAACAGTGACGTCATGGCACACTTTGAAATGAACACTCAGTATATTGTATACGAACGTATATGCGACGTCACATATACTTCGAATCAGGCAACTTCATTCCAGTTTGTAGGTACCTGGAATACGGAACCTAGTTATATCACTTCAACTTTTAGCACCTTCACCTCCACATATATGAAGAGGAAATACGGTTGATAGAATTTGTATTTTTAAACCCAAGAACGGGGAGCTACTTTCTCATGGGATTATTCTTGATGCGGATGTAAAATGAAAGTACATTAATAAACAATCATATTATTGTCATTTCGTGTTTTACGCTACACTCTGAAAATAGATATTGGTCTTAGGTTTAAGAGAAAATCTTAAAGTTAGAAGAAGCGTTATTGTTGCATGTACTACGTCGCATAAAATCAGTAACCGAAACTTGGTGGAGCAATACATCATCAGAATTATAATTATATCCATAGAATGATGCAATATACCCGATACATTTTATATAGTGTGTTGTGTATGGTTAACAGGACTGTTACTCTGACTACTTTCTTTTATAATTTGCAGGTGAAAAAACACGATTATATTCCCATTTCGACAACAATGAAATATATAGATTACAAATTCGTCATTTTCCATTCGAGCGTTACTTACACATATCGAAAACAGTTGCGCAGCAAAGTTGGAATCTTATGTACAAATATCAGTAACAAAATATTTGATTTATTTAATTCAATTTAACATTCATATGTCTGTAACTGGAGAGAATTTGTTATAACCGTTGACGCAGTAACAATTTCACATCGCACGTTTCATATTTTTCAATTTATTTGAGTTCAGGTGGAAAAGAAAATCTATACGAGAGGGGTTTGTCTGCAATAGAGGCTTTAAATCTCTCCACTATCGCATCCACAACGCCTCTGGGTACATTTATCATCAGCTGCAATGGACACTATGTGCACTTTTCCCAGGTGTAATCGGTTGGAATTGAAAGCCAACCCACTTCTTTCTTCCAACGATGAAGAAAATTTGCAGGCAATCGTTACGTCTCTTGTGAGAACTTTAACAGATCGCAATGCATCACAAAGACGCTTCTAATATACATCTTGCTTCCTGTGATGCTTAGTCTCAAGACTACTACACGCTACGATTTTATAGGCAATAGTTTCATATTAATTTTATCGTCGATGAAGTGTTACTCCATCACAAGAAAATTAGTACAATTAAAAGATACAATATTTTTAGTTATTTAACGATGCTGTATCAACTACTGGGTTACTTGTCGACAGAATTGGTGATAGCGAGATGGTGTTTGGCGAGATGAGGTCAAGAATCCGTCATAGGTACCTGACATTCACCTTACGATTGGTGAAAATCTCGAAAAGAACAACAAAATAATCATACCCAAGTGAGAATTGAACTCACGCCCGAGCGTCGAATAAATTATAGAAATATAATACAGAACAAGAAAATATACTTTTCTGACAGGAAACCCTAGCAAAATGACAAGTCCATAATGTCTTCGAAAGAGTGTAAGAAGAAAACACAGCATGCCCGGAAATAAGATATACCAACAGTTGGCAGTATTGTGTACATAGTTATAGCCAGGAACGCCTCGTGAAGTAGTTGTACTCTCAACTTGGTGCTGGAAAAAAAAAATCATATTGTACGGCGATACGATATTTTTCATCTTTAGCTTCTGTTAAAGTTAGTTCGATTCCAGAGCATCTTCTGTTTAACACCGACACTACATAACTTATGTACAGCTGGCGCCAGCGTTTTTAGCGTGTACCCTTGAGTACAGTGCCCAGTCTGTGAGCATGTTGCTAGTGCAGCTGAGAATGGTACCACTTTCTATACACGTCACATCAGCCATTCTGGTTGACAGGTTGACAGCCTTACTGCGGCAAAGGTAAGACATTCGCACTTAACATTCCCATTACTTATTTCACTTGCCAAAAAATCTGGCGTGGTCTGTACTACCTGCATCGTCGGTAGCCGAGTAATCTGAAATTTCGTAGTGAACTCCGTACACACAGGGCGAAGAGATTCATACTTATAATGTGTCTTGCACACAATCAATTTCTCCTAGTGCAAATATGTCCAAACGAATTACAAATCGTCGAATTCTGGTTCGAGTCTTGGAGACCACGCCCCCACGGGTTGATTGACATGTTTATCATACTCAATGCTGTGTGCACTATTGCTTTAATAAACACCTATGCCACATCATCCCATCGAGGAATATCATACATTATGTGTTTTTAAGACAATGAAAAATACACTAGACATGTTTTTTTTACTAATGGCGGGTACTTGACAGGTTACTCCATAGGAGGTTAATCTACGCTACACCCGCTATGAGATATGATGATGATGATGATGATAATGATGATGATGATGGTATGTTGGGATGCCTAAGGAAACCGGAGAAATTCCTGTGTTACTTGGACCACGGCTTGCCCAACATAAGTTATAAATCGGGGGTACACCGGGGCTCGGACCCACATGTGATAATATGTAAAGTTTTTGTTTGCAGAAAAAATTCTTATACTAATCAGAATGAGAAAACAAAGATCTTTCAATGTTGCAAACTGACCTCAACTCTACATGTACCTAGTTTACAATGATTGATGTAAACATAGTTTGTCGATTAAATTCTTGGAAGCCCTACTATTTCCGCTTTTAGATGGATGTACTTTGTAGTTAATGTTGTATACTACTATAACTGTTAACGTAATTGCTTTAGGCGATTGTTTATCTTCGTTTTACATGTTTGTATAAACTATTAGTCAATTACACCTTTATGAACTTAATTGATTTTTAGTCTTAAAATTTTATCAGTATGATCAAACAAAGTCTGTGATTGAAGAAGGTAGCACGAAAATCCTATATGTAGGAAATTCTTTTATAATGTACAAAAAGATTGTAATTTTAATGAGACAAGACCTAATACTTTTAAAACCTCATTTTAAATGTTCTTCAAAGAGATTTGATGAAGCTCTGTTAATATATACAGTAGAGTTTACAGAGTAATCTACCGGGTCATCATTTTGTTTTTACTAACATTTTTAATATTAACCTGGCTATACATTTCGATTAATGTTTGAGAACCGCAAATACTGTTACCCCCTTCCACGACCGGAGTTTGATTATACTAGTATAAATAGAAACAAATAACTTTACTAGGTATAGGAGGGAAGAAAAGTAGTGCATCCATTTATGTAAACTAGAAACTATTACGATTTTCAGTTTAATAATTTTCGTTAGGTAGTTATTTATTCAAAATACAGTACAGTATTAACAATAAGTGATTTCCTCACTAACTGAACTATCCAGGCGGACTTATTCATTATACAATGTATAATATACTGTGTACAGCACATTAACATGCGATATTGAGAGTGCATTTAAATTGAAAAATAATCAAAATCTGGATATTTAAACAAATTGTTGAAAATGATGGCCGTTCATTTCTATACGGGCTTTAGTTCTTTTGTGTGCGTATTATCGAAAACGTTTTTAAGTATATCTTCTCAAATTGAATGTATTGTTTGTGGAATGTAATTCTTTACATCTTCTATTGTTGTAGGATGTTTAACAAACACAACTGTTTTACAGTAACCCCAAAAGAAATATTACAAAGCATCAGTCGACGTGGAGGGGGGGGCGGCATAATCCTGTGCCTCTTGAAATAATAATTCTGTACCTACTCTATAACAGAATACCAGTACCTTACTTAAGTATTGTAATCACTTCACTTCTGCCCGATTCGCACAGATAAATTTACTCAGGTTGCTGTCTACTGTACATCCAAGTAGTTAAAAAAAATGTTATGTTTCATTTAAACAACGCTCGCAACTGCAGAGGTTAGATCAGCGTCGCCGGATGTGCCGGAATTTTGTACCGCATGAGTTCTTTTACATGCTAGTAAATCTACTGACATGAGCCTGTCGCATTTAAGCACACTTAAATGCCATCGACTTGGCCCGGGATCGAACCCGCAACCTTGGGTATAGAAGGCCAGCGCTATACCAACTCGCCAACCAAGTCGACTCCAAGTAGTTATGTCGCAGGGTCGTAGAAAGAGGGAAGTCGTGTGACAATTACTTAATGAGGCCCTTTTATTTAAATTATTTTAAACAGTTGTATAATATTACGTAGACGTCCAATTCCTGACAGCAAATGTTTTCAGAAAAGAGCTAAGACAGCCCAGCCACTAGGTATATTTTTTCCATATTTAACGTGATATTCCTCGTGTATTAACTTATCCGACAGGTTATGCCGAACCGTTTTTATGCAATTTTAGTTATAATTCAATAATTTTCTTCCTAAAATCAATTAAACAATTTGGAAAAGAAAGATTTGTTACCGTGTAACACATCTATACTTTCCAATTTGGTGTTTTCAACGAAGTTGTATTTATACCAAATTCTAAATTTTTTAATTTCACTGTGGTCTCTCTGAACATTACTATTGAGTACTACAAAAATCTGAAACAAAACATATATTACTTAAGCGTATGTTGTAGATTGGGATATATTCAACGTAGCATCTCGTCCCGAGATACATTGTCCCTAGACACAACCGGATGGATGAAAATAAATAAAGCGGAGGAAGAGCAAGAGAGGTTAGTAAATGAGGATTCAAAATCCTCTGGGGACTAAGGTGATGTACTGGTAGCCTTACATAATTCACCTGTAAATTTACAGTATCTATGAATGATTATAAATTTGCATTAAAGACCAGTACTTTGAACTATTAACTAGTGACAAATGAGGCTCAAAAGTAGACTTTTTAATGTAATATTTTAACTGAGAAACAAGCACAACTGAGACTTCGTTTAGGATATTCTGACAAAAAAATAAATATTATATCAAACTTAAATTCTTTTTATTGATAGAAATAAGTTAGCCTACATGTTGCTTGAGACCAAGTGACCTCGGGTGGAAAGGTGCACTACAATTAAGGGAAATTTCAGCCTTTCGCCGAAATTATTTCGATTAATTCCTGACAAACTAACTGCTATTTAAACAGAATAGAGACACTCTGAACATGATTTAATATATTTTCTATTGTTAACTTGCTTCTTCTTCTTCTTCTTCTTCTTCTTCTTCTTCTACCCTGCCGGCGTAGAGGTTTTCCTAATGGAACGCTAATGGATTCCATGTAAAGCTAACTTCCCCAATGCCAACTTGTATTTATTATTATTATTACTATGCAATTTGTTATTAAAATATAGTAATATGAAATAAAACTTGAAACATTCTATTTTACACATTTTTTGGTTATTGTAAAATGATTCTTATTACGTTGATTTTCAATATATCCTCATTTTCTTCGACATATTTTAACATTTCTGAAGATCATGTCAATCTGGCTTCCAGGTGTTCATTCATTCATAGTGTTCTGCCTAAGGGCAGGTCTTTCACTGCAAACTCATAATTCTCCAGTCTTTCCAATTTTCTGCCTTTCTCTTAGTCACCGCATTTGATCCACATAATATCTTAATGTCGTCTATCATCTGATATCTTCTTCTGCCCCGAACTCTTCTCCCGTTCATCATTCCTTCCAGTGCATCCTTCAGAAGGCAGTTTCTTCTCAACCAGTGGTCCAGCCAATTCCTTTTTCTCTTTTTTGGCGAGTTTCAGCATTGTTCTTTTTTCATTCACTCTTTCCAACACAGCTTCGTTTCTTATTCTGTCTGTCCAGTTCACACTCTCCAGCCGTCTCCATGTTTCTCCATGTTCACATTGTATGTGCTTCAAGTCGCTTCTTCTTATTTTATCGTAATGTCCATGTTTCTGCTCCATAAAATGCTATACTTCACACAAAGCACTTCATTAGTCTCTTCCTTAGTTCTTTCTCCAGAGGTCCGCAGAAGACGCTCCTTTTTCTATTAAAAGCTTCCTTAGCCATTGCTATTCTCCTTTTGACTTCTTGGCAGCAGCTCATGTTACTGCTTATGGAGCTCCCTGTAAAGCTGACTTGAATAAATTAAAGGGAAAATTTTTTGCGGGACGGGTATCGCAGATCGCGCCAACGCTCTACGACTGAGCTACCCCTGGACTCTACAAGACTCAGGCTCAATAATTTCCTTCTTATCCACGTGCCTCAAGTGGATAGACAAGACGTCAGAGACACAACATTGAGTGCACACTTTCTCTGTGACTTACGTAACATGTTACGTTAATGTTCGTTAACAGAAAACCACAAATTTAAGTCGCGCAGTGTTGGGTCTCTGATGCCTTGTCAATCCACTTGAGGTATGTGGATAAAAAGGGAATAGATTGAGCCGCAGTCTGGTAGAGTTCCTGGGTAGCTCAGTCGGTAAAGCGTTGGCGCACTCAGGCAATGGTCCTAGGTTCGATGCCCGGTCCTGGAATTTTTTCCCTCGAAATTATTCATCTATGAAGATTGTTCTGAAATGCTTATTCTTCTTCGAAATGACTTGCATGATATTTTCTTTAATATTTTTGTACAACTGAAGATTATAAAAATTCACTGCAATATGTTATACACCATTCTCAAGCAATTGGAAAACACAATAACTTTGCCTACACTAAATACGAATTAGTAATACCTTCAGTGTTCTCAGACAATTATAAAAACATGACGGATTTCACTATATTACGCACGAATGAGTAAACCCTTCAGTGTACAATATGTTCACTGTGCATGTACAGCTGTCAAAAGAAAACGTGGCCGCTCTCCTGAAACAAAGTTCCCTTCGGGTATCTTCGCTACAATTCGGAGACAGGCGATGTTACATGTTGTTGGACCACGTTGCCTGATATCTACAGTTATAATTGAAGTATTCTGTGTGTTATCGATAGCATAATGGTAGCGTTCAGGCCTCTTATTCATGAGGTCCTGCGTTCGACTACAACCACATGCTTTTTATGTTCTTTTTTGTTCTGTTTTTGAGAGAGACAAACTATAAATAATGGCTCCTTTCTCTTTTACGATTATTTTAGTAATTAACATCAGGTTCATTAATATATTATGCCATGACTTTATCATTATGATATTGTGGCTGCAAATGGAAAGAAAAAAGATTTTATTCTCAATAAAAATATCTTTCGTGGCATAAACAAACAAATTTACTGGCGACGGCCTTAAAACATTCAAACAATTAACTGTTCAAAAAACAAAACAAAAAGCCACAATTCAATATTTAGTATATCTTCCTCTTATCTCGATCATCTTGCAGTCGAGTGGGCATGTAATTGACTAGTCTTTGCAAATAGCGACTGTTTTTAAACACGATATTCCAGGCATTCTGAACATACATACATAAGTGTTCTGTCCATGGGCAGGTCTTTCATTGCGAACCCAGCAATCTCCAATGTTTCCTATTTTCTGCCTTCCTCTTAGTCTCAGCATACGATCCACATATCCTAATGTCGTCTATTATTCTTTTCAACCAGAGACCCAATTAATTCCTTTTTCTCGTTCTAATCAGTTTCAGCATCATTCTTTCTTCACTCACTTTTTCAAACACAATTTTATTTCTTATTCTGTCTGTCCACTTCACACGCACAGTTCTTCTCCACATCCACATTTCAAATGCTTCAATTCGTTTCTCTTCATTTCGTCGTAATGTCCATGTTCCTTCCCCGTACAATGCCACACTCCACACAAAGCACTTCACTAGTCTCTTCCTTAGTTTTTTCCATAGGTCCGCAGAAGATCCTTCTTCTTCTATTTAAAGCTTCCTTTGTTCATGTTTGCAGTTTTTCTTGGGAAGGATAGGCCTAAATGCGGTAACATCCCGTTGCTTTCCGCACACCACTACCTCTTTCGCATCTTATTAAATTCCAGGGGGCCCAAGCGTGGAGATGAGGAGTGTGGATTTGACTAATTGGGCCCTCCGGACTTCACCGAAAGTCACGGCAAGGGTTAAATATTAATTCTATCAGGATGTTTGACCCTATCAGAGATCGGGAAATCTCAATTAGCCTTTGCCCCCCGCATCCTGGACTAGCTTCTACGAATCATCAGAAAATCTTAAGAATGTGATTGGGCCAATTTTTCCGAAAATGTTTCCACACTTTTGCCCTCGTAGCTCAGCGGACGAACGTCGGAATTTAGATGTCAACATCTCAGGTTCAATTCCTCGTTACTCCTTTTCATTTTATTGTAGTTCAAGATAGTATAATGTAATAATACAAAAAGAAAAACTAATACCAGTATTATGCAACTGGATTTTTCCAAACCTAATATTAAATTTATGCTATTTATATCGCTAAAGAACGATTACAATATAAATAACTTGAATATTATTTATACAGTATCACTAAAGAACGATAACAGAATATAAATGATAAATATCGGTTTGTTTAATTAATATAAGATATTATATAATACGTATTTAATTATCTAAATAAAATAAGCTATTTTGCAAAGATAGATGTTTATTTGTGTTATAATAATTACCTACATAAAATACAGATTATTTATATTGCGAAAGAACAATAACAATATAAATAACTTGAATATTATTTTATAATGCTAATGAAGGAAAACAGAATATAGGGTAAATGATAACTTGAATATTATTTATATCGCTAAAGAACGATAACAATATAAAAAACGTGAATATTATTCATATCGGAATTTCACAGATTTATTACAGATGAATTTAAGAAATTGTATAAGAATAGTAATTAGTAACAGTGTCCTATTTATTCTTCTTGGAGCCAAATTTGTAACTTTTAAAAGTGTGGTTATGTTGAAGTGTATGTGTTGCAACGGATGCTTGATTTGTTATGTATGTGAGTCAGTTATGGGATGCTTGATGTCGTCGCAATGTCGTAATTATAGTTTGATTGTGTTTGTGTGACTATTGTGTATTAATTTATGATGTATGGTACGGAAAGCTGCATATTTGTGTTATAGAAGTGTTACGTATGTGTGTTGTTAATGTTTTTGTATGTTTCAAATTGATAACTGATATTTGTTTTGCAATCGCAATGCCTAATTTACGGATTGTTTATGTTTTGTTTACATCGCGTAAGCTAATTTAATTTTCTTTTCCATTTCTCTTTATGCTTATCTTTCTTGTGTATAACACTATAGCCCTAACATACATATGTAAAATAGGGCTAACCCCCATTGGAGATACTGTAGCTACAATAGCAATAATTATTATTCATATCGTTATAAAACGATAACGGAATACAAATGATGACTTGAATTGTATTCATATCTTTAAAGAACGATAACAAAATATAAATAACGTGATATCCATCAAGAACGATAACTGGATATAAATGATAATTTGAATATCATTTACATCGCTAAAGAACGATTAAAAAAAATGAAAACTTGAAGGCACGAACCCAGAACCTTTGAATCATTAACCAGGCACTCTACCGCTGGTCTGCGAGGAGCAGATATGGAACACTTTCATAGTTCCGGAACTGCTTGTACAAGCACATGCATCGTGTAACATCGCCGCGACCCGAAGTGGACTTTGAAAATATTCGCTGTTCACGAGTGCGGCCACTTTTATTTGACAGCTGTACTATAGGTTGTTGACTCGCTGCAGGTAGTGAAAGGTAGAGATGTATTGAGGTAACAACGTTGCTATTTAGAGTAGAGTACGGTAGCATGTGGAAACACACATATGTACATTCTGAAAGTAAATATACATTATACAATGATTTTTTTTAAAGAATGTGAAAAGCATTTATTCTTCTCTCTTTTATAAGCATTTCTGTTTAATTATACATAGTGTTAATGATGGAAATAAGCATGTAGCAATTTTAATTTCTTCATTTATCTTATTGATCGTCTTTAGAACGTGCAGTTAGAGTACCGAATTGCAATGTACTACAAGATATATTCTCAGTGTCTCAAACGTAAATGTTTTTCGGTTATCTGCCAAACACAGTTTGTACTGTGTAAATCTATGCTCTACGTCGCAATGACGTGATAGGAGCAAAAAAAAATATATATATCATTGCAGTCTCTAAGAGATAGTCCTTTATTCTCGGGTGACTCTATGTCCATTAATTTGCTTTTTATGTTACACAATGTTCCATATCCATTATTTTTACATAAAATTGATTTCCACTTCTGTTTTAGACTTCCAGTAACCGCTGTACTTGATGTCTCATTAATTCTCTGTTTATTTCCTCAATTAATTCGAGGGCTTCCGGCATCCCTTGCTCTGACTTTTCTAACCGTGTAATAGTTTCAGACACAGTTTGAAAGTAGGTTTGTATGAAAACCAAATTATTCGTCAGAACCTTAAAACCCAGAGCGTTTTTCTTTGCTTATTTATTGGCATCCATTCTACAGTACCCCCACCCACTGTACGCTTTACCACTATACTCAGCACGCAGTTATGCGGATTTCCCACTGAACTGCATTATTGGGTCCGAAGTTTCGAAGCCTACGTCATAACAGACTAAGGTAAACTGCACGCAAGTAACACCCAACATGCTGAGTAACTATCGGTGCTGGACCCCGGACTCATTTCACCGGCATTATCACCTTCACTTCATTCAACCGCTAAATAACATGAGATGTTGATATAGCGTCGTAAAATAACGCACTAAAAACACCCAGCAAACGACCATGAACTTAGGTCCGTATGACAGGCGCACTGTAGGAGGCAACATTTCTCTGTATCCTGAGGCGTCATACATGGATGTCTGCGTGTACTGTGTGCTAGAGACAATTAGTCGAGAACTCCATGTTCAAAGTACAGAGATATCGTGGTTGAAATGGAGAGCAAAAGGGAATCGTAGGACGACACCAATTTTTCTTCAGACTTTCAGAACTCTGTTACTGCTCATTGTGAAACATACCCTAGTGTAATATTGTGGCATTCCGGAATAACAATTCTGGGACACTGGGGTAAGCAAAACAATCTAGGATAGTCTAGCAGAATCCGAGACCGGCGGCAACCGTATTTACAACACACAATAATGACTATGAATGCCATCCTCAACAGCTGACACACCTCCACAGCTGCATTCAAATATGGTGCATAATAATTCTTATGGTGGAGAACTAGAAACATGACGAGACTTAAATTCATGTGAAACAGCCTAATACTCTGAATCAAGCATATTTGACAACAAACAGTTTGCAGTTTCATTTTAATCCTCTTCTCGTTTTACATTTTAATAAAAAATAATTTAGAGTTTATTTGCAGTAAATTAGTATTTTATGCCGCTTTGGAACAAAGATATGAAAAGTCCACGCTGTGGAGTAATGGTTAGCATATCTGACCGCGAAACGAGCGGATCCAGGTTCAAATCCTGGTTGGGACAATTTACCTGATTGAGGTTTTTCTGGGATTTTCCGTAAACTACACCACTTTATAAACACTTAATATATAGTGTTAAATGCAATGAATGATGATTTATTACAAATAAACAAGTACTTAATATTAATAAAGCCAATGTAATGAAATGTTGAACACAATAGTTCTCTGTTTTTATACAATATTAGATTAAATGGAACAGATCTAAAAGGATCTCTAAGCATAAAATTTTGTTATTTGAACTTGAAAACACAAATATAATATATTACTTCTATATAATATATTACTTCTAAATTGAAGTTAATGGTGTTTGAGAATAAGGTGCTTAGGAAAATATTTGGGGCTAAGAGGGACGAAGTTACAGGAAAATGGAGGAAGTTACACAACACAGAACTGCACGCATTGTATTCTTCACCTGACATAATTAGGAACATTAAATCCAGACGTTTGAGATGGGCAGGGCATGTAGCACGTATGGGCGAATCCAGAAATGCATATAGAGTGTTAGTTGGCAGGCCGGAGGGAAAAATACCTTTGGGGAGGCCGAGACGTAGATGGGAGGATAATATTAAAATAGATTTAAGGGAGGTGGGATATGATGATAGAGACTGGATTAATCTTGCTCACAATAGGAACCAATGGCGGATTTATGTGAGGGCGGCAATGAACCTCCGGGTTCCTTAAAAGCCAGTAAGTAAGTCAGTAAGTAAATTGAGCTCTGCCTGTTACTCATTAAGATATTAAGATCCTCGTCTTTCATGGGCGATATCAAAACCTTAACAAGGAGTAATTCACATACTTAAGTATTGCAATTAAATTCGTTATGGATTAATATTTTGGGGCATGTTCTCTGAAAATAAACGTATTTCTGTATTAAAAAAAAGCCTTAAGGATAATGACAGGTGTACGTTAACCCTTAAGTAGGCGCGCTAATTTTTGTGAGAGTAGTCTTGTGATGATCCCATAGTACCCCACATTAAAATTACATTATTGAGGTATATTATGATATATTGCAGTTTTTATATAATTAACACTTTGTTTATTTACTCAAGAATTGGTTTGTTTCAGTTTTGATGAAATGAAATAACAGTGTGTTATATAATCAGTTTGGTTTATTGATTCACATTTCAATCGTTGTTAGTTTTAATATTGCAGGCTCTCATTTAATAGAATATTACAACTACATAAACATATACAGGTATTGTTTAATGCAATTTGCTATAAGGTACAATACGTATCAGTACATGGCAAAATTTTAGAGAAATGTCATACCGCATTGTTTATAAACAGCACTTTTGTCAATTTTAATTCAATTTTAGAACAATACAGACAAATATAGATATTATTTTCAAAGTAAAACAAATTTTGCTATGGTTGTAAGTCATTATTACGAACAAAAATATGTCATTTGTTTTGGTAATTCAAACTCAGATTTGGTACATTTGCGTATTTCTGTATCATGTTCTGGTTCACTCAGATGATCCAATTCGTCGTGATCGGATTCTCAATTTTCATCATAACTTATCTCTAATTCGTTCATAAGCTTTCTAATACGTGCTGCTTCTTCTTCAAAATTACACATTTTATTAACCACTTAATGGCCTAAATTAATAGACGAATAAACTGTAAAATACTAATTGAGAACAAGAGTGTGCTATAATAATGCCGTTACGTTAGTAGTCGCGTGGGGGCCTGTAAATCCCCCAACGTTTCGAGCCGATCTACAATGCAAACTAAACTAACAGCCTAATAATAGAGGCGAACACTTTATAATTCCGGAAACGATCTTTTAGGAAGGTACTGAAGCGTCCAGAAGTGTAGCCAACACATAAGTAATATATCGTCGTTGTTCCTGCAATAACTCCTATGTGCAAAATGTGAAATTTTTCAGTAGGAAGAGAAAACACATTTTTCTATTGCAGTAGTGCATAGGAGTTTGTGAATTTTTACATTTTCGAAAGAGAGAAATAGAATTACATATAGGAGATTTTATTATTTGATGTATCACTATTTAAGTTACTTAATAGAGCAAAAATCTGGAAATCGATAAATATGTCACATAAGAGTTATTGTCGGAACAACGACGATATAAACATTCATAACCTAGGGGGCCTACCATACCCCCACGCGACTGCTTACGGGTTAAATGACATCATATAAAAAGATTTTCCAAAATTTAGAAATATTGACCAAACCTATTGACTACATTGTCTGTCTGTTAATGTTTCATGTCCAAAATCGAGATATGGTAGATTAATAATGATAATATTAATACGATACACAAATTAGATCTGAATCTACCCTATTTTAGTTTGACTTGTTACAAAAAATTCACTATTACGTTCTTCAGTGCACTGCTTAATTATCTCAAAGTTTAGAAAGACTAAGAGAAAGGGCTTTAAAGAAATTTCTCCATACTTACATGTTCTGTTCAACTAATGAATTATTTTTGCTTGTAAATTGAATTAAACTGCTAACAATGTAGATATTTTATATTTGACTTGTTCCTATATATGAAAGCGACGGCACTCATGTAAGATTTATGGAATAGAATAAACGAGATAAAGTTGAAAATTAAAATCAATCTCATTTCTCTTGGGATATGTAATCGAAAACTATATTAATTTAACTATAGTTGGGGATAAAATCTCCATAAAAGACAGGTGAAATTTGATATATTAAAATTGTTATGCGTGCTTCACTAATTCAGGTCGGCATTAATGTAGATCTACGATAGAAATAAGACCACGGGAGTTTCGTACACGGCGATGGAAAAAGAAAGGAATTGGAAAAGACAGACTAAACTCGGATAATGAAAATTACAGGTAGTTTCGCTGATAAGGAAAATTGCTTTGGCTCTCCCTTCGCTAACTCGATCAAGTCGACCGCTTCTGGCTAAGGAACACCGAGGTATCACCTTTCCTGTAGCCCTGCTGGTAAGGTAAAGTTATCCTGATGCAGTGCATAGCTGCTTAACCGCTGGGCTTAGAATCGAATAGAAGTTTGATGAACCCCGAGTTCGTTCAAAGAAAAGTTCTGTATTGATTCTACACTAGGGAGAGTGAGGCTGAACTTTTAGTTTACATTTCCTTCATTGTGTGGAAAACTCTTGTATCACGTGACACACTATTGCAGAGATTTCCTTATTAGCAGTGGTTGATTGATTACAAACTACAATATCAATTTCTTCGAATATGGAAAATCCCAATTATAGAAAATGATATAATAGTTGATAATGGTAATTATGAACTCTAATTTAAATGTTTATTTACCAATCAGCAGAAGTCCTAGTAGTCATTTAAGGGGTTAGGTACAGCTTACAGCAGTAAAATTTTTGGAAATATTCAACGTTTTTCTCCTCCATTACTGTATCTTGTACAATAATACAAATTGGTATGTATAAAACACTGTCCTTCTGCTGTATGAAAAAATAATTACGATTTAAAAAAATTATTATTATTATTTTTTTCAAAATTCATAATGGTGGCAGTTTACTGTGCAGTGATGAAGCTTTTCCCTCATAACTCATGAACTTGTTAACTTTTTCATGTTCTCTCTCATTTATATTATTGCTGAAAGTCATATTTGCAATATGATGCTCTTTCAACTACATTCCTTAATAAATATATATATTTTTTATTTTGTGTTGAAAGAAAATACCGATATTTAACCATTCTTTAAATGAATTTATTTTTATCAGACAATCTGTCAAAGGTAGAGAAGTGATCGTGCATCATATTGTAGATATGACAAGCATAAATACATACAAACATTTCATAACAGAATGTTAGATAGTTTTTGAGTTATATGGGAAACTCATCACAGCACAGTGAACTGAATTTTGAAAAAAAAAAAAAATATATATATATATATATATATATATAATTTTTTCAAATCGTAAACATATTTTTTCATACAGCAGAAGGACAGTGTTTTATACCTACTAATTTTCATTTTTGTACAGGATACAGTAACGGAGGAAAAAAAAAATGTTGAATATTTCCACACTTTTACTGCTGTGAGCTGTATCTAACCCCTTAGGCAAATAATGAAAACTATTCTTGAAAAGAATTGTGGGTTTTAATATGATGTGACAAATATGACAAGCACTATTAGATTCACAAAGCTGTTCACTCCATGATACAGTCTAGTAAGAAACGCTGTATCATATTACAGATTTACTCCAATCACGTCTTGTGACGTAGAAGGAAAAATATACTTTAAATAGTTTTTCTGAACATAGGAGTGCTTCTTTTGACTGTTACATTTTTGCTACGTCATACTACTTTTCACCAATAAAAGGGTACAGAACGACATGTTTTAACCAATCATGCCTGCTTATCCCCACAATAATTATCAGCTTCTTAGCAATCGTTTTCATCACCTCCCTAGCATTTGTTTGTTTTTATCACCTCCCTATAATGTGTTTCTTTGTTTGCCAACATTTTAAACTGGAGATTCTTTACAGTACTATAAAACTCGCATTGCGATAGTCATTTGTTTCCCTCATAATCAACTGAAAATGGCGGCTCCGTTCAAATGTTTTGGTGAAGCTAGCATTAGTGAAATAGAATTTTTGTAAGTCAGTATGTTATTGTATTAGAGTACATTATTTCTTATAATACTTATATAGGCCTAATTTCTTCTAATCGTGAAATGGTCAATTAAATCCTACTGGAGTTTTGATTTTCTCTAGATAAATCAAATCCTCTAGTGAGATCAGTGTTGATAAACTGAAAATGTACATCATTAACTATTGTAACAAGTCTAGACACATTTCACTACGTATAAAAGTTCTTATTTTTATATGTAAACTAGTGGCTTGTGCAGAAAATGCTGCAAGCTAAGTTCATTAGACGTTCAAATAAACATTTTTCAGATTTGTTTTCAATCAAGAATACCAGACATTCTGAAAGTTATTTGCTTCCATAATAATGAAAGATACTCTCTCTCTCTCTCTCTCTCAAGCCAATACTGAAGAGAACCACGCATATAAATATCTACACCACACCGCCATTAAATATATGAAAAAGATCCAACCCCACTTGATTAATAACTATAAAAATGTTTGATTTTTAATAGGCCTAATATTATTACCTTACGTAAGTTTTATAGCTTTCAGTAACATATACTATATATACTATACAGCCGCCACTCAGTAAAATATACAAATCAAAATCTAATTTAAGTTATTCTCTACATCTACTTACATAACACCAAAACGTTTCAATTTCATATCATCAATATAGCATTAATAATATGTATAATTAATGAAAAATAGTCGCATCACGGCATTAACTACAATAATATTTGATTTATAATAATAATAATAATAATAATAATAATAATAATAATATTAATAATAATAATAATAATAATAATGTCATCAAACCACCTCAAGTTTTGTAGTTTTTAATATCCAATACACAGCTGTACCCAGAAAATCACACCCCACAGAATCGAACCTGTAAATTATTTTTAGTAAGTTAACTTTTTAATAACCAATTTAATTTGAGCTCTAAATATGTCAGCATTGTTGCAGATCATGGCCTTCGTGTAATATTGTTTACTGTAGTGTGTGTTTTGTTTTATTCTGAAATGCAACACGGCCGACTTGATGTTCGCTTCGCTTCTCCTGAATGCAATTAGCTAGTTCTCAAAACTGACGACGGATGGATTTTGGAAAATAGGAAGATTATGTAGGAAAATTGACATTTCACTGAAAACTTCTATTTTTTTCGAAAAACTTTAGATTCCAAGCTTCAAAATGAGGGGCCGTTTATTAAAATCCGTTCAGCCGTTTTCCCCTAATTTCCATTACCAGTTCAAATTGTATATATAGATTATGAAGGTTGTAGTTGTCATAAGTAGTGTCTTTTTACATTATTTGCTTATTATGTTCCTTGTTCTACAACCATGGTACATTAGCACAAAGACAAGTTTGGTTATCACGCGACTGTACATATTTGTTGTGCTGGTTTGTTGACGTTTAGAGCTGCCTTACTACTGTTTATTGATTAAAGATTTAGTCTAAGCTCTCACAACTTGATAATTTCGGTACGAACTTCCTAGCTCTGGTAGTGGTGGTGGTGATGGTGGTGGTGGTGAAGTGGTTAACGTATTAAGAAAGTGAGTTGCGAAATCTGTTATCTTCAGATGATTATTTGATTATTGGTACCATGAGTTGGGTGATAGTCGGTATCTGATGAACTCGATGAAGCATGCTGTAATGTTGGTAGTCAATCTGAATTGCTACCGATATCATTAAGCAGCAACAAAAAGTCTCCCAGCCACTTTACACAAGTAGCTGTCTCCATGACCGGGTCAAACCCGAGGGTATTGATCCAATCACCATATTGCATTCACAAGAACGGTCATCATATACCAATACATTTGATAATAATCCTATAACTACTGCCAAAGAATTCAAATTAAGCAGATAACATACCGTAGTTTGCAAATGGTTTATATTTCACGATTATATCGGACAAGCCGGTATCAATATCATAATGCATGTTTTAAAATACGGAATTCTATTGAAATAGGAATAGATTATTACAAAAGCGCAGAGATAGATAATTTTAATGAGGAATAATTAGTAGAAATGCGCGACTAATAACAAACATGCAATTCTACATTGACTGTTAATGACCCCATTACATTTTTTCGTCGACTGCGAGTAATTACCAAATAAAGCATTTTATAATTTTCTTACACTACAATTACATGAACACTTACACATACAGAGATAAGAGATAAGGTCCAATGCAAATAGTCCAGTGAGCTAAAAGGTACAACAGAAATTGTCCAAACAACAAAATATCCATGATATAAAATCCAGAAGGAATTAGCCCAAAGTACGAAATAGTCCAATACTTATATGGTCCAGATAAACATATTGCCCAGTTAAGTTATGGCCCAATGTAAGAAAAGGTTCTATAGAAATATAATCCAGTAGAAATAAGGTACAAGCTGACATAAGGTCCAACGAAGAAGTCATTGAGTTTTAATCTGAACAAGTCTGAGTTTTCATTGTTGTAATGTTACCAGGTAACTATAATTTCAAAATTCTCATGAAGTGAGCTGTAAAGGAATTTCGGGCAAATTGAACATGGCAGAAATAATACGGACGCAAAAAGATAAGCATATGTTGCTGTAAAGACAAATTTTATATCACTATCATTCAGAGAACTGAAATAGAATGTCAAAATATTGGAGACGTTATAAGAGAAAAGTGTGCAATAAGAGATGTTACAAATTCAGATCTGCAGGCTATAGTAGTAACTAAAGACTGTACTCGAGATCACATGCATCCTCCGAATGGGGTTGATGTAGAACTAAGGCAAATAGGCCTACTAGATAGAGTTCGACAAGGGCTCGAGCAAATCCAAGTAAGCCTCCAAGGAGCGTGGCTTGTAATGAAGTTGCAGAAGTGGAAAATGAAGTTCTAGTGAGAATGCTTCAAAGAAATGCTCTTATTAGAATGCCACCTTACCAACAAAATATCCACCGACATTGATTTTTTCTTATTTACTCTCTAAGAATAGTTTCTTGTTTTGGTACATTTACCACTGTCACTGGATAATTATTTGTGTTTGGACTTGTGAAATTGGGCATTTTGAATGAAGGGGGCTTATTCCTATGGAAATTATGAAAAAAGGACTTTTCATTTCGTTGGACCTTTTGGAAAGTGGATTTTTGTGTATTGGACCTTTTGGGAAGTGGACATTTGTGCATTGGACCTTTTAGGGACAAGGAACTTACCATCATCTGGACAGTATTTCATTGTGGACGAATTGAAATTGGACATTGTCTCTGATAATCATTCACCCCAGTATACGACATAAATCTTCACAGATACACATCATGCATAACGTGGCCCGCCGAAGTGGTGTTCAAATTGAAAATGGGTCCGCAGTATGCGGAACCCGAATCACGCAAGTGAAGTGCGTAGGCATTAGACACATACACACGTAATTTAATTTGATTTATATTTATATATGTCGAAGTAGCCTATTATTGCAACATGCAAGAATATAGCTTAAAACAGTAATAGCAATATGGTATATTCACATACAGAAGTGGAACGCTTTTGGGAAGGCAGGAAGATGTTTTTTCTATAAAATTGTTATTTAATGTTCACCTGTTTTTTTGTGGGTTAATTATTCTACATGGGTCATTCCAAAATTAGTGGCAACACTGTTAGTATTCAGCTCTACTAGCTGTAACCAATGTGAGATGGTAGTATAAGATGAAGTGGTGCCTGATGTGTATTATCTGTAAGCTATAAGCCTATAAGGTATTAATCTCATTTATACTTTGTATGCAGCGATTGTAATAGTAATACTGCCATCTGCAACCCCTAAGCTAAAAAAATGTAGATATGAGGAGTACCCACTGAAAGTTAGGTTTATTGTGTTTATGATTATGAAGGTATATTAATCACTCGTTCAGTTTTCATAATTAGAATGCTTATTGATGCTGCATATTACAGTCACTTTGTGGAACACCATATACGACAGAAGCGCCGAACTCTCTTGAATACCCATCCCATTATCTTTCGCATTAGCGTTCGTTGTCACGTGGCTGCACAAGTTATTCATTTACTATCAGGTGGAATTGTATAACTTTGGAACATCCTCCGTATTCTCCGGTTATGAGTCCCTGCGCCTGCGACGAACGAACGACGGAGAAGGATAAGCTTTAGAAATAAACGGATTATAACATCTGTAGAGCAGTCAATGAAGAGCGTAGAGGAAAATGAGGCCGTGGATGTTATCCGTCGCCTTTAAGAGGTGCGGCGACGCACAGTTGTCCGAATCGCATAAAAGCTGGTCAAAATTGTTTTTTTTTTTTTTAACTTCGATACAGAATCTTTAAATCACATTCCAATAATTCTACAATACATCGCCTTCAAAATTACAGGTCATTTATTAGGTTAATTAACACGAAGAGTAGTAGTAGTGATAGTGGTAGTAATGATAGCAGTAGCAGCAGTTGTTTATACAGTATGATTAACGAGGATTTACCATCCTTTACGGAGCTTATTTCTGAAGACATTTTGAGCAAAAAATGTCGTATAAACATAGTACCTATTCTCAATATTTTCAGAGTTACACTAATTTAATTTTTTTTGTAAAATACGTTTTTTATTCAGTTTGAAGATAAAAAAATAATACAAATAGAGAATGAACGACTCAGAAGTATCATTTTCTTAATTGACAAGTATTATGAAGCTAAAATGTGCTGTGAACTCCTTAGTTGCTTCGTACAGACTTTTTTTTTCTATTTTTAACTAGAAAATTACATCATTTTTACGCACTTATCACAACAATTATTACAAATCACACCACTTCCACAGACTTAATTATTTTCAGTTCACATTTACATCCTAGTTTACAGTCTTGGAGAGTTTATAATAGATTTTAAAAAATGTCGCCGTCCACTTGAGTACACTTGGCCGCACGCTTGTGAACGGCACTCGTCGCTCTACGTAACTGCATACGGCTATCTTTGATTTCCGTAGCGCTCGCGCTGGCTGCTGACTGCACGCTGACCAAGATCACACGTTCACAACAATGCGTTCTAATAACGAAACGTAACTCTGTAAATATTGAGAATAGGACTCATGTTTATATGACATTTTTTGCTCAGAATTTCTTCAGAAATAAGCTCCGTAAAGAACGGTAAATCCTAGTGAATCACTCTGTATATCGTCGTTATGTATCCGACAATGAATAAACTATTTGCAGAATTTAAGTTCCGATATCATTAGCGAGGCGGGAGACCACTCATTTATGTAAACTACAAACTAACTTAATTACTGGGAAGTTCATGATGCCTTGGTTACAGTGATTTGTTACTAGACATTCTCCTATAAACGTCTCGTAACTCTGAAAAAAAAAGCATGTTCACAGAAAAAGTGTATCAAAAATTCTTTCCTGAAATCATTCATTAGTTCAAATTCCAGCCTCTTTAATTAATTCATACTCGGTAGAAATAATACAGAGTCCGGCAAAAAGATCTGATTTTTTTTAAAATTAGGCAACACAGTTGAATTTTAATATAAGTTAGCTTTTATTATTTTATCGAAAAGAGACATTATTGCCATTTATTGAAGCAAAGGAACAAAATTATGTTTTGAAAATTACACATTTCAGATGACTTCTAATGCACTCCTGGAGCCTGACTGAAGTTCAGCACTGTCCTGCTCACCACATCTCTAGCATACGGACTATCCTTGGCATTCCTGTTGACTTACGTTTTGATGCTGAAGAAGTCGTTCTATAATTGTTTCCCCACAATAAAATTGTGTTACAGCTGGGAACTCGCCCATATCGACCCACATTGAGATGTTGTCGGAATCGACGCTGCGTAAGAATTACTGAATCACTTGTTTTTTTATAACATTTCCACTGTAAACGCTCGATGCGATGTGTTCCACGGATCCATCGCAACTAAAATGACATCAATTATGAATGACATTAATTCCCTATCTTCCACCGCTGCGCAATTGTCTTAGCCACAGTTACTGCCCAATTAAAAAGTCAGAACTTTTTGCCGGACCCTGTATAACCGTGCTGATTTTAACAACGTATTCTTTGGATAAAATACAAGAAAAATTCTAATATATTATTATATTATCCCCAAATGAATACTTTTCTCGGAAAAAAATAATTTTCCCCCGTATGTAAGACTATTTTACTTGGTAAGTACTGTCTATACGAATCTGATTCTTTACTCTTACCATTAGAGAAACTGACAAGGAATTATTTATCCCTTTGTAGTTTTTAATAAAATCAACGGTTGTCACAAACACGTTTCGTTATTTTCTGTCATTAGGAAGTCCCGTCGTGGACAACCGATAAGGGGTGGTCCTCCAGCTTAGAGGTTGGGCGAAAGGCTAACAACACATCACCGTAAAAATCAGCTTGTTACGAAACCTTCAAATAAGCCTCGTAATGGGACTGATTCTCTGACACGACCACAGCAAAGGAATAAGGTTATGAGATTTGGAACGTGAAACGTAACTAATCTTTATAGAACAGGTGGGCTAACATTAGTAACAAAAGAACTAGCGAGATATAGAATAGACTTAGTGGGAGTACAAGAGGTTAGGTTAGATGGGAATGGCATATCAAAAATAGGAGATTATTGTTGTATTATGGGGAAAGAAACGATAATCACCAATTAGGAACAGGATTCTTTGTTCATAAAAGAATAAAATCAGCAGTAAAAGAGGTCGAATTTGTCAGTGACAGGTTATCGTATTTAGTACTTAAGAGTAGATGGTGCGATTAAATGCTCACGCCCCTACAGAAGAGAGGGCATGGCATGTAGCACGTATGAGCGAATCCAGAAATGCATATAGAGTGTTATTTGGGAGGCCGGAGGGAAAAAGACCTTTGGGGAGGCTGAGACGTAGATGGGAGGATAATATAAAAATGGATTTGATGGAGGAGGGATATGATGATAGAGACTGGATTAATCTTGCTCAGAATAGGGACCGACGGCGCGCTTACGTGAGGGCGGCAATGAACCTTAAAAGCCATTTGTTAGTAAGTAAGTCTCGCAAAACTGCTGCTGTGTTTAAAGAACGGAACGCTGCTATTCAGACCGAGTTCGCATGTGTATTCATCATTCACCCGGCGATGCGCTGTTGCCAAATTACGCAGACTTCCAGCCTAATTTAATTAATTACAAAAAGCATAATAGATTAATTTATTTTAATATTTATTTTTAATTATTTGTATTATATTTCCCCTTTCAATCTGCACAGTTGTATCAATCCCACTCTGTATTGCTTCTTGGGTGCGCATAGCCATAATCAGAGTGAAGATTCGAAACATTTATTCGTATACTTCTAGAATTTCTCCAAGATGTTTTTGTGACCATGGCAACCGGGCGTTGGATCTGTGTTTCTCCCAAGCGGGTTATGTTTAATACTCGTGCATTGCAATAATTCCTGCTTCTGGGAAAGCAATATGGAAGATTGGTTTACAACTTTCGTTATTGGAACAGCTACTGCGAAACGAAAATTTGCTACAGGTCGTTCTCAAAAACATTCACGCAGTGTATATGAATTATTATACATGATCATAACCCAGGGTAACGAGAAGACAACGTGGAAAATGTAGTCACGCGTCCGTTCCGGAATAAATGAGGATTTATCGGGGACATCGGAGTCGTTCCAACATTAAGTGATGAAATATTGCATACGACATACGAGATACCAGATGAAGCATCTTTTGCACAGTTTCTGATAATCAGGACAGTTTCGGTTCTGCAACATGACCGAGATACTTTAAGCTTCACGTATGACCTTAAAATTGCACAACTTTTTAAGAATTACCTATTCCAGTAAGTCTGTTGTGCTAGAGCTGTCTACTATAGGTAGCAATTCGAGAGGAGAGATCAAGTAACCTGAGCAGGTAGATTACGCAGAGGATTGGAGGAAATAGGCATGGGAATTATAATCGGGGAAGATTGCAGGAACGAGCGAAATGTCTGGCGGAAAGTCAAGAAACGCCTGAAGGATATAGACAGGCAAATAACAGAACGGGAATGTAGGGATAAGCTTGCTCTGGAAACCCAATCGTTAATAAAAAAATTTGGGGAACCGAGTTATACCTCTATGGAGGAAGCATAGAAGGCAGACTGGGTTTAACCTGGTTTCATCTAGGAGCTTGGAGGGCACTTAAAATCGTCAACGAAGAGTTACAAAAATAACTGGTGATGGAAGATGCAAGTGGCTGTTTCGAAATGCTACATAGACTACATTCTAAACACCCTGCTGAAATCGCAAACTCTTCTTGTAACCTAAATTATTCTGAGAGCCTATAATTTCGTATTGGTATTAGAATTTTGCACTTTATTAAATTTATTATTTATTTTTACAAAAGGAAAGTACATTACTTCTTGGATATATAGTCGTCGGGACTTAGGATATAGGCGTACTTACCGCTATTCCTACTCCCTGACAGTGCATTTGGAGTAAAATGCCTATTAATGAATATTTATTTTGGAATATAGATGAGCTTGAAAGTGAATAGTTTATTTCTAAAACCCCACAAGTGACAAAAAACAAATCTTTTGGGAAACCAATAAAAACTGTTTAGTTTCATTACTTTTATTTTAATTGTCAAAATATATTTAACAAGTGATTAGTTGCTAAATATTAGTTGTATTTTATTATATATATATATATATATATATAAAGTTTTCAAAAAAATTAAATTAATTAGGATCTTAAGGGGTTTTTCCAACAAAGAAACTGAAACTAAGCAAAACATTGCCTTTTTCAAAATATTAGAGTGAATGAAGTAAGTATGAACAAACTTTACAATATATGTAAAACCTACAGTATAAAATCACAAAAAATCGAATTTTTTCTGTTGCAACAGACGTTTTTGTTATCAGGACTTTATATCTTTTTAGTCTTCTCTTCCACTGTCATTATTATCTTTGTTCATGGTAGGTCATGTGTACAGTTCTATGTAGAATCCTTTCACTTCATCCGGTATGTACTGCAAAATCTTCTTAAGATCCTCAATTTTTTTAACATTGATTGGTAGCCTCGAGCTGTTGTAAGCTAGATCTGTTGGCAGTTCAAACGGTAAATTTTCAGGAATTCGAATGCTGAATACTTCTGCCGGTACAATGCTGCCAATGAACTCTTTACAGAGAACTTTACCTTTCTGTTCATTGCAGCGACAAACTCATTCACGTTCGAAATTTTAAAATGTACCTTTCTGTTCTTTGGTACACCACACCCATAAGATGCATCAGGCATGCTAGAGAGCTTGTACAATTTTCGACACTAAGCTTTGAAGTTAACCGCAGTTATTAGCTGTGACTCGTTTGACCTTGAACTTAGACGAGTTCTCAGTAATTCTCATTAGCAACATTTTCATCACTTGAACTAACCATCTTGTATCAAAATACTCTAAACAGATAATAGTAAGAGTAACACTTAATCAGCAATAGACAGAACAAAACGCTGATCCAGCTGTGATTGAAATCAGCTGTTGGTGTGCGACAGTGCTGCTGTCAGCTAGTGTGGCAGTTGTTACTAGTTTATTCGAAAAACACCATATGTGATGTTAGTTGTGGAGTTTTTACAATAAATGCATATTTCTTGTCCAATTTTTTACATGTTACATTCGTGCTAGATATAGAGTTTTTATATCAAAAGATGAGCATTCATGCTGGCAATCAAAATCCACAAAAAAAAAAGCATTTTGTGAAAAAAGTCTGTTGTGGTGCGTTTACAATAAACGATTTAAGTAATGTATGCAGCCATGAAGCAGTACAAAAATACTGTAAATACAGTCTTGATTCCACCCGGATAGATATTTGGAGTCCATTCGGAACAGGAATCAATTGATTTGAGGAACTTTGTAGTAGTTGATAAAGCTCGGTTGTCTTATAAAGCGGATCGGATCCCTAACCTTCAAATCTGTATTGTAATACTGAGAGAAAGTTTGTTTTCGAACTTTAACTCAATATAGAGAATGAACCGTAACGAATGTCCTCAATTTCAAGGGGTTATTTTTTTTAGATACTTTGAGATATTTCAAACAGAAATGTTTGGAAAGCGTATTATATGTCTTTCACGTGTTAAACTTTACTGATAATGGCAAACTAAACTGATGATGGCCGATAGCAGGCCGAAACTTCTTAACAAGGTAACGTAAAATGTAACACGTGAAAGACATATAATACGTTTTCCAAAATGATATAGTGTTAAAAGTTGTGTAATCAAGATGTATATAAAAATTGTTTGCTCGTGATTGCTTCCTTTCCGAGATAAAAGGTGTTTTATGTGAAAAATTTCATAGCGTGTTTTGTGAAAGCGATTGATTTAATTCCCAAAATGCTCAGTCAATTTAAGAGAGTATTGTGTTATGATAATGAATGACTGAAATAATTTTACTTTTCTCTTCTAAATGTCCAGAAATTTGATTCGAACAAATGTAACACTGTAAAATTCTTTTGCAGAACAAAAAGTTACATTTGTTCGGATCAAATTTCTGCACATTTAGAGGGGAAGGAAATTAAAACTCCTTCGAAGTTTGTCGGTCAGGTCCTGTATATTTCAAGCATGAGCTGCACTACAGAGAATGGCTGAAAGGACCGAAACCCTACACGTAGATTGTGTTGCATTACATTTTGATACTGGTCATTGATATCCAAGAATAGGTTATCTCATTTATGATTGCTTTTAGACATCAGGAAGGAGTAATAATGGGACAAGAGGTGGAAAGTTAGAGATTGTAAATCGATTATTAAATGACGCTGTATCAAGTACGAACTGTTTATCTAGGTTTCTGGGAGCTAGTCGAGATGAGGCCAACTATTAACCATGGAATAACTAACATTTTCTTTGTGGTTGGGGAAAACCTCAAGAAGACCGAACTAGGTAATCAGTCCAAAGTGAATCGAAGATAATCTCGAGTGCAATTTTGAATCTGCAGGCAAACATGCGCTTACCGCATGAGCTACGCAGTATCAGAGTCAAGCCTGACTAATAATTACGTATTTTGTCGAGAATAAATATAAATTTTAATGCTTGGAAGTTGAAGGCTGATCACTGACATTATAAAACTGGCGTTGGTGTATTTCAATAGCATCGATGTGTTAATTTACGAGTTTATTATTTAGTATACATTTTACTTGTATTTCCACATGGATTGAATTTTTAGATCGCAAATGAGGCAACATTATGATCGATATTAGAGGTCCGTGTTTTCAGTCTATTTAATGTTTGCCAGCTATGCGTTGCATGTTTACACTTAATTAGAATTGCCATTATCAGATACTCGGAATTGTGTGGGCACAGTCAACACAGTTGACGGTCAGTGTCGGGTGTGGTAGCAGAATTCATGGAAGAAATATTTTATTCTATCATCACGTCTAGAATAACCCAAGTTTATCATTTACAAAATGTCAAGTATGGCTTTTATTATTTGCACGCCATATATGTGTAGAAATTTCACTCTTTCTACATCTGAATCATAATTCAGACGGATATTTTGTGATGCTCGTGGATTTATCTGAGTATTTCAGTTGTCATTGGTAGTTATATGACTACTATCATTGTCTCAGCATTAAAGTCCTGAAAATGCCAACATTAGGAACGATAAACTATTTAATAAAGCATATTCAAAGATAATCCACACATGTTGGGCCAATTATACAGTGTTCATAGATTTGATAAGAAACGTAAAAAATTATACATTACAGTTACATGAACACTAATAAATAGTCTATAATATAGTTATTAAAAAATTAGTAAAAGTCGGACATGTTTCGGAGATGCTTCTCCATCCTCAGTGACTTTACCACGCTGGTTCAGGTGATCGAACCGCATTGTTGCTTGGCTTAAAGGAGACTCAGTCTCAGTCACTGAGGATGGAGAAGTATCTCCGAAACATGTCTGGCTTTTACTAATTTTTTAATAATTATATTATATTTATTAGTGTTCATATAACTGTAATATATAATTTTTACGTTTCTTATTAATATAGCATCATTCGGAAGAGCATTAAAACTGCGGCTACCGGGTTGCTTATTTTACACAGAAAACAACCCTGCATTTGTATGAGGAAGTTCGAGGAAAAATTTATTTTCTTATTAATTTGTTATTAGGGGAGAAAAATTCGTTCCGGCGCTGGGGATCGAACCCGGGTCCTTGGCTTTACGTACGAAGCGCTCTAACCATTGAGCTACGCCGAAGTTCAATCCACAGCACTGGATCGAATCCAACTCCTCTAGTGTTTTCCCTTTGTGGTCTTACTCCATGTTAGACATATGTGTTGACATATTATGTTAAGTCAACTGCCATTATACAATGAGCGCACCGAACTGAGTGACTTCGTGGCCGGGATTATACAATATATGCACTGTTAAGGGAAGAATCTACGTAAAGTTTAATTTTTGGTGCTACAGAGTTTATTTATAGTAATTAAAGGAAAAGAGTTTTTGAAGAAATAACTACGTAGAATGATTGTACGTAGTATGGAATATTTAATAATAGTTATTAATAGTAGAATGTAGTTAAGGGTGGAAATCAGAAATGTAACAGGACAAACATTAACGAATGATATACAAATTGTACATAATTTTGCTGACAAATATATAAATAAGGCATGTATGTACAGGGTGTTTCCGGGCTGATGTTACTAACTTTCAGGGATGATGTGGAAGGGCACATGTATCAATTTGAGATAAGGAACTGACAGAATCTAAAGTTATAAGCAAAAATAGTTGTGTGGAAATAGAATTGAAGAGTCCACTGCAAGAATGATGGATGTCACTTTCTTTTCGAAAATGAACAAAGACTGTCAATGCATAGCTTAAGACATATAGAATGTGCATATAGAGTTATATAGCATTAACACTGATAGTCATTGTCCAGTAATGATCGGAAAATCACAGTTAAGCATTTCAAACTTTCAATTGCTTCTTCTGCAAAATGTATTCCAAATGACATCCATCATTCTTGCAGTGGACTCTTCAATTGTGATTTCGCACTACGTGCCCTCCTTCCCTTAAACTTTGGAACAGTCGTGGAAAGATGGTGTGGGCCGGATGTCTCCTACGTGGGTACTCGGCCCGATGCAATCTGTGAGCTTGTCTACGGTTCCCATTGGCTCATCCGTATTCTAAAAATCAGGTCTGCATATTCCACTCTCGTGTACTCCTCCATTTTACTAGGACTGATCGACTGGACACTGCAACTTGTACACATACACTACTGTCTACAGACATGCATATCAGGACCGATCATGTCCGTTACACATTACGCTATCTGCATTGCTTTGATGTAGTTTCCTGTCCCCACCCCTCAGACAACGCACTGAAATGAATACTGTAAGTAGACAACGTAAACAAACGTCAGATGAATACAGTATGTGTAAGATGTACAGATAAATACACATAAATAAGATGTACAGAGGAATAAAATTATTTCAATTCCATACAATTATTTTTTGCTTGTAACTTTTGACTCAGTCATTTCCGGACCAGGGTTCCTTGTCTCAAATTGATACATGTGCCCTTCCCCATCATCCGTGAAAGTTTGTAACACTAGCCCGGAAACATTCTGTATATGTATACATCATGTAATAATAATAATAATAATAATAATAATAATAATAATAATAATAATAGTAATAATAATAGTAATAATTTATTTATTTAATCTAGCAGAGCTAAGACCAATAGGCCATCTCTTCCGCCCAGCCAGACTCTAATTCTAATTGAATACAATTGGTTACATAGTTATTATATTAATATCTAGACCATAAAACAACATGGAAGTAAATAATTAAAGTTGGATAGGTAATGTTAGTGTGACAATAATAAACATTGGTAAGAAATAGTAATAATAATAATAATAATGAGATAATTTAAATATTTATTCTGTGATGTATATAATTATTAAATATTGAGAAACCTGAAAGGGCTATTATTGTTAACAAGAATTGTTAGAAAAGTATTTCGTTAGTCTATTCTTAAATTGGTTTGATTTCTGACAGTCCCTGTAATGGGTGTATGCATATAAACACATGCCCTCTCCATCTCAAACTTCCAGATTTAATATTCCTAATTATGTCAGGTGAAGAATACAATGCGTGCAGTGATGCGTTGTGTAACTTTCTCAATTTTCCTGCAACTTCATCCCTCTTAGCCCCTAATATCTCTCTAAGCACCTTATTCCCGAATACCCTTAACTTCTGTTCCTCTCTCAAAATGAGAGTCCAAATTTCACAACCATAGAGAACAACCGGTAATATAACTGTTTTATAAATTCTAACCTTCGGGTTTTTGAAAGCAGACTGAATGGCAGAAGTTTCTCAACCGAATAACAGGCATTTCCCATATTTATTCTGAAATAATTTTATAATATCGACTATAATATGCTGTATCTTATAGCGATCCTAAATTAAGAAGAGCTACTTCAGGGGTTCTACTACATTGTCGTTAAATCCGATTTCTGTTCTTCTTGTATTATCTTTCGTCTCGTGTACTTTATAGTAAGTGCCAGTAAGTTTCAAATGATCAAGAAATAGATGTTAATAAATACATTTATCAACAGATCCCTACGACAGTATTTCTTAAGTCCTTCTGAAGACACATAGTAAAGATATAATTTCAAATATATAATTAAATTTTCTTTACAATTTGCATGTCTAATAAAGGAACATTGTTACAGAAGCCAGAAGAGCTACAGCAGCACAGTGGGTCTCAAATTGGATTAAATTGGGTATACAGAGCGATTGCGAATCGATACGCAGCTGTTGAAATCGTCTATCTCGCCCCTGTGTGATATTATATTTTATGTGTATTCGCGCGTGCACTTTTGATCCATATATCTATTACGTAATGTGCGCGGCTTGTATATACGAAGGGTTGGGATAAATCAAAGTGCATGATATAGTACAAAATGAGATGGGCATTTAACGTGGCTTCGTTTTGTATTTTTTGACGAGTGAAAAGTATAATTGATGTGTTTCTCGATTTTGTTTTTTTTTTTATTTTATTTTTGAACACGTATGTTCCATATGAATTTGTGTTGACATTTGCATAGAGAATCGTTGATTCGTAATAATCACAAACAGGGCGTGCGGAAAAATAAACATTGTGTAAATTTAAGTAATTAAATAGGGTTTTTAATATGTATAATAACTTTCCAAAATACGAACAAATAAAAGTTCTCAGGCTGAAAAATTCAAGTTAGTCTACTATCGTTACTGTATTCTCGCTGATTTTCTTTTAGAACCATGTGTGTGTACTAATTAGAAGTAATTTTATATCGTAATATTTTTATGTATTGTGTTATGTTGTGAAGAACAGAGTCTTAAAATTCATCCCCTTTCCTGAACTACGTATTTTCAAGTTCTCTCCATACAAGGGGCTCTTTCAAAGTCATCTGGTCTGAACTAATACTTGAAAAGTTGTAGACTATATGGATAAGTGCATATAGGGGAAATTTAAATATTTTTTTAGCTGCGAGTATGAATTATAAAACGCAAAGAAGCATAAAAATACTGCGAAACTTGTGTTCAAAATCTATTATCAAGCTGTTGAACCACATTTCCTGACACGACTTCTCGTTATCTTTGACTTTCCAATAGCTAGACCTACATAAATATTCCGACTTCGACCTTATTAAGGAGGCGTTAGTCGGGAATAAAGGCCTATAGACCTATGGACCATTTTTCTGGGGAACATGTAAAATGGAAAGCCTATTGGCCAACTTGCTGTTGGCACATATGACTGATTGAACTTATCTCTATTCAATATTTGAGGAGCCGGGGGTCGAACCCGGTTCCTTGGTTCTACGTACCAAGCGCTCTGACCACTGAGCTACGCCGAATTCAATTCACAGGACCGGGCCAAACCCTCCTCCTCCAATGTTTCCCTTTGTGGCCTGACTCCAAGTTAGGCATATAACTACGGAATCCCGGCCAAACAAGTCGCTCAACTGAGTTCGCTCCTAATATAATGGCAGTTGACATTGGACATATACTTCAACATATAAGCCTAACTAGGAGTCAGGCCACAAAGGGAAACATTGAAGGAGGAGGGTTTGGTCCGGTGCTGTGGATTGAATTTGGCGTAGCTCAGTTGTCAGAGCGCTTGGTACGTAGAACCAATGACCCGGGTTCGATCCCCGGCGCCGGAGCGAATTTCTCTCCTCAAATATTAATTGTCAATATTACAGATTTTATTCTGTAGGACAAATTAATAAATCTATAACATTAGCTGTATTTGCTTATATTAATTCGTTACGAGAAGACCCACGACCCTCAAAATCAAGAAATTGCGTAAGTTTATACATTGGAGATGGATGTGCTATGGAATTTCTTGACAACTGGTTGTTTGTTTCGAAACCATTAAATTTGTTTTAATTAGCGAGTGGAATTTACTAAAAAAATTGTGATTAAAATATTATGTTGTACATTTATATTTATGTCCAACATTTTGAATGTAGTATTCAAACCCTATTTTAATTTTGAACCCAATAATTGAACCGTATTTCGAATGCTTTTATTTTAGAAATAGAACTAGAATTATTGTTTTGTAGTGCCTAATTAGTTTATATTACAGAAACAGGATGGCAGACGATTACACAAATTTCTCTACACAACGCATAAGTATAGGTCATTCGTTATCTCGTGAAACCATGTCAGTACGATTATTTAGTCGTGACAGTAGCCGGCAATCTGCGCCTGGGTCAGGCGAGTCCATTAATTTAGGCCGAAGGATGTTCAGATTAGTCTGTTGCCTGCAGTCTGAGCGATCGGATGTGACGCATGCGGTATAGCGTTGTTTTTCCAGTACATTTAAACTGTACTGCATTCCTTTACCGACCGCTCGCCCTTATCTCTACTCCGGAACTCTCCCCACTACTCCTATTATTCCCCTCGTTTGCGTCGCCGAGCTGTCAGGATTAAATAATCGGTCTGTGTACTTGTGTGCGTCATAACATATAGTAGGAACATTACAGGTGGGGGTAAGCGAGCTCGCTGGCTACAAGGTGGAGCGTAGGGAGGGAGGGAGGCTTCTCAGTCCACTTTCTTCTTCCCCTGACGCGCAGGTTAGTTTCACGAGGTAACGAATGGCCGATACCGATAACAAACTGTATGTTAGAACGTACAACGAACCTTACTTGATAACATTCCTCTAGCTGTTGTTGGAACACGCAATAATGTATTTCTCACGATGAGAGTTATATATATTTTAAATGTCTAATAATACCGAAAGTAACCAAATGTCTATGACAAATTTTAATATTTGTACTCATCATAAAATAGGATCCTGATAATCATTACAGTAAAAAAATATAATTTTCTTAGTATATCATAACTATGAAACATATTAGTAAGAAGTTACACTTCCTTGTAGAAACGGTTACCGGTACCTTGAGTGTAAAAGTCGATGTGGGTAGCGTAGTGGGTATAGCGCTGGCCTTCTATACTTGAGGTTGCGGGTTCGATCCCGGCCCAGGTTGATGATATTGAAGTGTGGTTACATGCGACAGGTTCATGTCGGTAGATTTACTGGCATATAAAAGAACTCCTGTGGGTAAAAATTTCGGCACACCGGCGACGCTGATATAACTTCGCAGTTGGGAGCGTCGTGAAAGTTATTTATTTATTAATTATTTTGCTAATAATTGTAACATAAAATATAATATATACAGAAAAACTTTAGCTCGCCCCTGAAAGAGTAGAACTCGTGCTCAGGGGCGGATTCCTGAATTGAAATTAATAATTATACAATACAATTTGTCTTATGTCTACTGTGCAATTATAGTATATAAATTTAAATTTACAATTTTTCAATTTTTATAAAATCCATATATAACTTTTTTAAATTTAATACAAACTATTAGAATTGGCAAGATTAGGATATTTAAATATAAATTTGTTATATATGAAACCTAATTTGAATTTACATGTAAAATATTCCACGATTTATATATACAGAGTGTTTAACAATTAAAGGTACAACATGTAGGGATGACTAGAGGACAGTTAAACAAATAAAGTCATATTAAACATAGACCCGGAAAGCAACCGTTTCCGAGATAGATTGTGACAACCAACCGAATACAACTCTCATATTAGCTACCTTATTTTTTTATCTGGCAGACTTAAGGATAGTTATATGATTGTCTCGTGACCAGAATATTGTACGAAATGGAAACATAAAAATTGGAGATTTATCCTTCGAAGAGGTGAAAAAATTCAAATATCTTGGAGCAACAGTAACAAATATAAATTAAATTAAACGCAGAATAAATATGGGATATGCCTGTTATTATTCGGTTGAGAAGCTTTTGTCATATAGTCTGCTGTCAAAAATATTTTAAAGTTAGAATTTATAAAACAGTTAATTACTGGTTGCTCTGTATGGTTGTGAAACTTGATTCTCACTTTGAGAGAGGAACAAAGTTTAAGGGTGTTTGAGAATAAGGTTCTTGGAAAAATATTTGGGGCTAAGAGAGATGAAGTTACAGGAGAATGTAGAAAGTTACACAACCTGGAACTCCATGCATTGTATTCTTCACCTGACATAGTTAGGAACATTAAATCCAGACTTTTGAGAAGGGCAGGGCATGTAGCACGTATGGGCGATTCTAGAAATGCATATAGAATGTTAGTTGGGAGACCGGAGGGAAAAAGTTCTTTTGGGGAGGCTGAGACGTACAGTAGATGGGAGGATAATATTTAAATGGATTTGAGGGAAGTGGGATATGATGATAGAGACTGGATTAATCTTGCACAAAATAGGGTCTAATGGCGAGCTTATGTGAGGGAGGCAATGAACCTGTGGGTTCCTTAAAAGCCATTGTTAAGTAAGTAAGGCTTAAGGATAGTACCTACTTCCATTTTTTCCAACACGAGTTAAACGAGTTTTTGGGTCATGTGCCTCTTTGGGAAAGACATCTTCTGTGGTATATGCATGTCGGAGCACCAGCTCACTTTCATTTGAACGTTCGAGAGTTCTTACGCACAAGATTTCACAATAGGTGTATCGGCCATTGCTTACCGACACTATAATCTCCCAGGTCCCCAGATTTCAATCATATTAATTTTTTATTTGTGATATTTGGAATGATTTATGTATTCTAGCCTCGATGATAATGTTAACTAATTCCGGACGTGGATTGTGAATGGTAGATAACGCAATAGAGACAACAAAATGTATATTCGAACCTGTGCGATTGTCGATTTGGAAACGTGCTGATACCTGCCTTACCATGAACTGCTGTAATATTGAGCACATGTTATAACTCCCTCTTCCTCCAGAAAACCCCCACAATATCTGTACTGACGAGACATAACAAAAACCTTAGATTTTGGAAACTCCTGCTTTCCACACCTATGTTTATTGTTGTTTCATTGTCGTCTTCTTCTTGTGGTCAGAATGAGTTCAACAGGTAAAGTTTTAAACATTGTGTGCAATAATGTCTCCTGTTATATGTTTATATATAAAATTATTTATTACATAATTATGCGTAATATGATATTTATAAAGAATACAATGTCCCATTTTAACTTGGTGGGTTCAAGTGTTACTTTTACGAAGCTAACGTTTTTGTTCATATTGGAAAAATGTAGAGGCCCATGAGATTGAAGGGGAAAAGGAGAGAAGGGACTTTAGTTCAGGATGGAAAACTCTTACCTCTGATATTTCATGTACGAAACTTTATCTATAAAGTAACCCAATTATAGGTTCCGCTCTGTTAAATTTTTTGTGTGTTTTAATATATCCTCACCCTCTCCGGGTTTTCCTGCAAAGTCTTTTCTTCTCCGTCCGATGCTGTAATCAATAACCATACAGCCTTTCTGTACTTCAAATGGCTACGTTCTTTTTTGCCCATATCGGTCGGTGTAACTTAAATTTGTTTCACCATCCAAGCGTTATTGCCGAGTTCTGTTAGATGGTAGCAGATTTAATGTAATATGGATTTAATATCATCGTTAATTTTCAGACTAACGTTAAGTCATTTAATAAAAAAGGTCTGATGTTTATAATTAGGTACAACAAAGTCGGTATATATCGATATCGACATTAGATATTCTGCAACAAAAAAAAAAAAAAGATGGAAGCAGAGGGAAGATTTTTTAAAAGAAATTACATAGGCCTACAAGATGTGAAATCACATTACGAGGCTTTGACAAGGCAATTTATATTAGTTTTTAAGCTTTTAATTTAATATCATTCAGTAAGGCCAATATTTCTTTCGAATAAAGTTGTGTCTGATTTATGAAAACGCTACGCCTTGAATGTCTGAATGACGAGAGAGCTCATGGGAATCTGTTGAACTCCTGAAGACCGTGGGTTTTCAAACAATTGTATGCATATTCCAGGAGTACGTCGAGATTTTGATAGGTGGGACTCCTTTAAGTTTAAGTTCTTGTGATAGTCTGGAAATAAAATATTTTGTCTTGAACTGTGTTAATAAAATGAAATCTAGCTGTTTAAGTTGATTTACCTTTCTGATAACACTGAAAAACAAATGTAAACTCTTTTTCTGCCCTTTAGATGAAACTATGTAATTTTAACTAAATGAGAGGTGCTGAGTTCATTTCTGAAAACCAAAATTTTATAACACATACCATTTTTATGGTACACGGACTTTACTTATGTACAGAAATTTGTTTATTTATTTTATTTTATTGGGTTATTTTACGACGCTGTATCAACATCTAGGTAATTTAGCGTCTGAATGAAATGAAGGTGATAATGCCAGCGAAATGAGTCCGGGGTCTAGCACCGAAAGTTACCCAGCATTTGCTCGTATTGGGTTGAGGGGAAAACCCCGGAAAAAACCTCAACCAGGTAACTTGCCCCGACCGGGATTCGAACCCGGGCCACCTGGTTTCGCGGCCAGACGCGCTGACCGTTACTCCACAGGTGTGGACCAGAAATTTGTTATACTAGCACATAAAGCAACCTTTGTTTGGCCAAAATTCACAAATTAAAATGTCTTTTTTATCTTTTACGTTTGTAGACCGCTTCTGCAATCTCTCTAATGATTTACTAGCAATATTCAGCCAGCATACTTGCATTCCACCTACCACTGAAGCGCTTTTCGAAGGTAGGTATTTCTTGATAAAACCTCTCCCCGTGTTCATCGCTTATAGCACTAAGGGTTTTTGGAAAGAAGTTCAGGTGGCTGTCAAGAAAGTGTACTTTCAGTGACGTGTTGCATCCCATAAGGTGAAAGTAGTTAAACATTTCACTAACATTAAACAACTTTTTATTTTGGAGAAACAATACGTGCTGGATAAAAAGTAACTGCAGATTCTTCTTTGCGACCACAAACTACATCGAATACATATATTTTTATAAAAAGGACAAATTTCATGTTGTACAGTGTAATCTTTTTCAGGCTCGGTGACTTGATCAATACACTTCAAGGCGCTAACATAGGCCTAAATCTCTTTTTTGTTCAGTGATAAAATATAAGTACTGACTAAATTTCAATAAAAGTATCTGTCCGTTCACAAGTTTTGTTATGTTTCACTTCTGACACTAAGAAAATTTTATCGAGTCTTACTACGGCTTAGGTCGGATGGCTTGTGAAATGGTTTATTACTGCGTTCGACTTCTGGCAATAACCATACCCATATTCATCAGGATTTATGATACTATTATTATATGTAATGATGAAATGGACTGACTTCACTTTAGGCCTATTCTGTTTTATTATTTAGGTAATGTCACTCAATATACTCATTTTAACCACTATCACGTGTTTTATATATTCTTGTTTTATTCAGGATGCCTAGGAGAAATAATCACTTGATTTTGTAATTTAGGTAATCTAAGATTCAGAACTATTGGAGTTCACTACAAACAAAACTATAGTATATGAAAAGTTCAGAGCCATTGTGGGCCAAGCGTCATATATTAAAAACGCAGAAGACAAGGGTTAAAATTAAGTAACTACCATAATTCAATGAAACATATAGCAAGTAATATGAAGCATGCACATTAAAACTAAATGGTATGTCAATCTTCATTAAACTATGGCATTCATTTTACTAACGATAAACAACAACAATGTCTTGCAGAGGATAGGGACCGATGGCGGGCTTATGTCAGGGCGGCAATGAACCTTCGGGGTCCTTGAAAGCAGTGAGGAAGTAGTATATATTTCAGAGGTTAATTTTTGCATGATAATAATTGAAGCAACAAGGAGATGCACTATCACCTTTACTTTTTAACTTTGCTCTAGAGTATGCCATTAGGAAAGTCCAAGATAACAGAGAGGGTTTGGAATTGAACGGGTTACATCAGCTGCTTGTCTATGCGGATGACGTCAATATGTTAGGAGAAAATTCACAAACGATTAGGGAAAACACGGAAATTTTACTGGAAGCAAGTGAAAAAATAGGTTTGGAAGTAAATCGCAAAAAGACAAAGTATACTTTTATGTCTCGTGACGAGAATATTGTACGAAATGGAAATATAAAAATTTTAGATTTATCTTTTGAAGAGGTGGAGAAATTCAAATATCTGGGAGCAACAGTAACAAATATAAATGACACTCGGGAAGAAATTAAACACAGAATAAATATGGGAAATGCCTGTTATTATTCTGTTGAGAAACTTTATCATCCAGTCTGCTGTCAAAAAATCTGAAAGTTAGAATTTATAAAACAGTTATATTACCGGTTGTTCTTTATGGTTGTGAAACTTGGACTCTCACTTTGAGAGAGGAACATAGGTTAAGGGTGTTTGAGAATAAGATGCTTAGGAAAATATTTGGGGCTAAGAAGGATGAAGTTACAGGAGAATGGAGAAAGTTACACAACACAGAACTGCACGCATTTTGTTCTTCACCTGACATAATCAGGAACATTAAATCCAAACGTTTGAGATGGGCAGGGCATGTAGCACGTATGGGCGAATCCAGAAATGCATATAGAGTGTTAGTTGGGAGCCCGGAGGGAAAAAGACCTTTAGGTAGGCCGAGACGTAGATGGGAAGATAATATTAAACTGGATTTGAGGGAGGTGAGATATGATGATAGAGACTGGATTAATCTTGCTCAGGATAGGGACCAATGGCGGGCTTATGTGAGGGCGGCAATGAACCTCCGGATTCCTTAAAAGCCAGTAAGTAATAATTCAAGCAATTATTTTAGCACGGAATCATAAATCTCCTTTACACATCTACAACTACTTAGTTCATATTAATTGCTCAATTTCTTTAGAAATTATATCAATTTCAACTATATTAGATACTTCATTACTATCCATAAAATTCGTGTCCTAATTTTTGTAGTTCTGCCTCATCCTTCGCATAATAACGAAAACAGATTTATTGGGTTTTCCACATTTAGTTCTTCGAAAGCTCTTGAATTGTGATGATAATGAGCCGAAACATTAATATTACCATCTATTAGCATTCCTTGAAATTTCAGACAACTTAATTTGGTCACAAATTTTGTTGTCGAAAAATCTATGGAAACTTTATTTAATGCAAATAATTTTTAATCTAAATGGATTTTATTTTACATACGTCGTGTTTTGATAAATATGTTGTTTGAACGGAAATAACCGAAAATGTTAAGGAATTATTGCTAAGAAATATCCCTTTTTTCCTACCTTTGTTAAGCCGATTTGCGTTTGTAATCAGCGTTGATATTGTCTCTTATTTTCCTCTGACATCAGTTGGTATTTTCGAAACTAACATTATTTACATAATGATTCATTACACTCAGACGTGTTCAGGCGGGTATTTCTAGCCTTTAAACGAGGTAGAATTTCAGAAACGCATAGAGGCACACGCTTAATAGATATTCCACGTCACTATTGCATCTCGTTTAAAGCTACAAATGCCCGCGCTTAACATGCCAACTAGATTCCACAAGTGAGAAATCGTCTTGTAGAGTTGGGTAACGAATATTCTTCAGATGAAGTGCTTATGCCACTTTCTTCATCGGTTCTATTCATCTGTCGATCTTTCATCTTTAATATACAGAAACGTTTCAACAGAGAGACTCGCTTCTAAAAAATCATGCTTTGTAAGTTTTATTATATACTTCAACAATCGTGTTTCTTTCTTACCGATTTCACTTGATGCAGAACGATTCTTACATAGAAATAGTTCGTCGCGAATGACGAAACGATTATAGGATTCAATGCCTTTGTATAAACATCTATATTATGAATACATACCTCCCCATCAACCGTTTTCATCTTTAAAAAAGCGGAGATAAACGGAAAACCACATTCTACCACACGGGTAATTAATTTTCATGCTTTTCTTTCTGCTGTGGAGATTTTGTTCTCAGACCAAGGCAGATTTCGACAAAATCTCGTTGAGAATTGCCCTGTTAGCAGAAATTTATAATAACTTTCATGAAAGAATTGGGTATTTTTTTAGCTTTGATTATTTATTGTCGCTTTAACTTCTGGCTCATATCTCGCTGTCTGTGATTTATTGTTGAGAATGCTTGTTACTTTACTTTTCTTTCTCCTTGGTTATTTAACGACGCTGTATAAACTTCTAAGTTAGAAAGATGGATTTGAGTAATATTATACATACAGATGTTATATTATCATAATTTTCTCTTAAATCCAATGCACGGGTCTTCTGACCGTACGTGCTTTGTACTTAAAACAAGTTTTACTTTGTAGATTTCAGCCCCCTCGGCTATGATTAGAGCCAACTACTCTCTCCAACTACAGATTAAAATAAAAATATCACAAACAAAACACATTATATAATATATCCTGACCTTAAATAGACATAAAAGTATATAATTGAGTGGACACCATTATCCTTCGTCAATCCGCTTCACAAACTTCAACAGCTGAAGTTCTAATCTGTCTCGTCTTCAAGAGGAACAATCCAGTCTTTTTTTCGCATTCTCTATTCCCCATGAGGTCAATACATGCAGGCGAACTCCTATTCTGACTAAGCATCGAGGATGGTAGATATTTTCTCCGAATATGTTCCAATTCGACACACTGCAATAAAATATGTCTGAGTCCTTTTCACCACACAGTGAATGATAAACCAACTTCTAAGTTATTTAGCGTTGATGTATTGGTGATACCGACATGGCATATGGCGAAATAAGGCTGAGGATTCGTCATAGATTACCTGATATTCGCCTTATGGTTGGGGAAAACCTCGGAAAAACCCAAACAGATAATCAGCCTAAGCGGGAATCGAATCCGCGCCCGAGCTGAACTCTGGATCGGCAGGCAAGCGCCTTAGCTGACTGAGCTACGCCTTTGGCTTCGTCTAGTAAATTGTGCACATGTTTTACTTACATATAGTGTGTCGGTGGTAGTATTGGTTGTGTTGGTGGTAGGTTTTAGAAAGGGGTATCAGTAACTATGGCTATTTGCGCAGTTGCTCGAGGGTCAATACGTAATTAAAATTTAAAACTGGTAGACTGGTAAAAATCGAAACAAATTAAAAATTTGTCACAATAAAACTCCAAACACAGATGATCTCGCAAGGTTAAAATTAATTGTCCTCCATTTAAAAATCGAAATGAAATAAATAAAAGGCCCATAAATTAGGATTAAGATATATCAAGATAAAGTTACTAAACAGCCACCAGTTGTAAACGTGTGGTGAAATAAGTATTAATAAGAAATGAAATTAATCAGCGTAAAAGAACAGAGAGTAAAATCAGATAATAAAATGTTGCTAAAAATATAAGTAACATGGGCCTGTAAATAATGGGGCTCTCATAAGTTCAGCTTTCCTGGTTCTTAATTCTGATGGTAATAAAATTTGGTAACAGAATACTTAAAGAACATAACAATAAGTATGCACACTGTTAAAAAAAAGAAACTCGTCTAAATAGGCCACCTATTTCTCAGTCAAAAGTGAGTAGAATAGAAACGAAATTAAGAAAACATGAACATATCAGAGACAAAAACATTACACCAATAATTTTTTTCCCTTTTTATACAACTGAATGAGAGTACTAAAAACGAAGAATAGACGTACTTCCCTCGATATTTCGCAATGGTTAATTTCCTGTGAACTTATACAGGGTGTTTCAGAAATACTTTGGCAAACCTTGTGGGCATGTTCCTCACACCAAAACAAGAAAAAATTCATATAAATTTATGTCCGAAAATCATTAGTTTTTTAGTTATTAATGAAAGAACATAATGAAACATCTGTTAGATATATTCAGGTTGGTAGCAAATGTTGCAACTTTAATCAATTCAGAAACTCGACAAATGTTCAAATGACAAATGACTGTAGTAAACAAGTCGCCTTGGCAACACATAGTCATCTAGGATACAATGGGTACATCAGCAGACTTGTATCGATAACATCATTTGATTATCTAAAAAAAATATTTATTATAGGTTACAAACTTAAGTTAATTTGTTGAATTGTATCTCGAAATGCGTTGAACGTAAACTTTCATTGTTATGAGTTTTTGAATTGATTAAAGTTGCAACACTTCCTACTAAGCTGACAATCTCTAACATATGTTTCATTATGTTCTTTCATTAATAACTACAAAACTAAAGATTTTTGGACATATATATTATGAGATTTTTTTCTTGTTTTGTTATGAGGAACATGCCCCCTAGGTTTGTAAAGTATTTATGAAAAACCCTGTATATTTTAGTACAACTCTCTGGGTTGTCAAAGCGCATTCCGAATTATTTCAGGGTTGTTAGTGATTACAAGTAAAAAAATAGATAATAATACCACAGTCTAGTATGTACAGTCGCGAAGCTCAATACGTAGTAAATATGCCAACATTAGATAGTTGCTCACCACTAGGATCGCTAATATCACCTCATTACAGACAATGCGAATTAGTACCGGCACAGTCTATTATTTATAGCACCCTCAAAACTCAAGCTTCGTGACTGTATAATATAGTAGACTGTGATAATACTAAGTAAAGGAACAAGATTAGTCTGCTTCTAAATAATCAAATCTTACATAAATAGGTGAGATGAAGGTAGAAAAGTGTCCAAATTGGCAGTTAACAAAAATTGCAATGTACGAGGTTGTTTCGTATTCTAGTAATGTTTAAGTCACTTAAATTATCAAAATATTAAGGTCCTGTGAATAATTAATTTTACACAATATAATTTATTCTCAGATATTTTCATGAAATTTGTATTTTGAAGAATAGCAGGTATAAATAGAAACATGTATATCTGTCGCTTATAAATGTTCCTATGTGTGGGTATAACCGGGAACGCTCCTGTCATAAAATTGCTGAAAGGTATTTGCAAACTGATGGAAAAGTTTATTGAAAAACTCGCTTGAATTGAATTGGAAAAGTGATGCTGTATTCTGCGTGCGTGGTCAAGATTTAACCGTCATATTGGATATCACTACACAATCGCCATGTTTTCCACGCTCCTTTGTGTCCGTACGCTATAAACGATGCGTTTTGCGTTCTACGATGCATAAAGCTCAAAGGTTCACAAAGAGTTTGGTTGCAGTATAGCACACACATACGTGTTGATACAGCAACTCTATCCACATGTGTCCGATATAAACTCTTGAGTTTGTAAACGAAATGAAGCAAAAATTCAACAATATCGTAGTCGTGAGCACTCGCTTAGCTTTTATTTATTAGCTTCTATTCACTGCTTCACGTTGCCAGTTGTGTGGAAGAAACGTTACATTTAATCACCTCCAATGCTATGGAAATCACGATATCACTGTAATCATTTTATCAATACAATATCGTGTTTAACCCTTCTCCGGGCAACAAGGGTCCGTCGGGCCCTGGCACTACTATTTTTGTGAATAAAATTAAAGCTATTATTTCTACCTACTTGAAATTTAATGACTTTGTTAATTTCTGTGTTTTTTATATGTAGGGAGAAGGAAAATATTGTAGTATTTTGCACAAATGTTCTAGAACACTTTTACTTCTTTAAAGTCTCAACTGGGCATGCAGGGTCTATTGGACCACAGTATATTTTATTGGTTTTTCTCACTTCGTAACGAGGTTTCACTCTTTGAAACCATTCAGTGATAATCTGACGGCAATGGAATGTTGGCAAAGTTATTTCCGAAGCTCAACAACAATGACATTTAAAAAAATGGACCAATTATGCATTATAATAAATATAAATAAGTCATTGTGAAGTTATGCTAGCCATAATACGGTGTAGTTTATAATAGAAAGAGTGACTCAATCTCTCACCTTTACTTTATTTTTATATGGGAGTAATTATTATGGAAAAGCCGAAGAAAGTCAAAGAGACAAAGGTACGGTCTTTAGATGTTACAGTATATCTGAATGCATCTTAGTTATGCTGTTATACTGAAGAGTTGTTATTAGGTCAAATATTCTGACAGACTCAGCATAAGTACTTGTGTGAAGAATCCATTCAGGATTTGCTTAGAGAACCTGAGCTAAGAAAAGACGATTCTAGTTACGAGCCAAACGGTAACGCCGATAATGAGGATCTATCTATCAATGAGAAAAGCAGTTATCGCCAATGTGATCCAAAAGAGGTCAGTGTCGACCGTCTAGAACTAGGATATGGGGGGGAAGCATTCGTTCAAACTGCTAATTTCTTTGGTAAAGATGGCACCACGTGGAACTCTCAGCCTTTTCCGACAGGCCGAGCTAGGGCTCACAATGTTATCAAAGGGTCAATAAATAAAGTCACTCTTTCACCTGGGAAATCTATTGATGCCTTCAATCTTTGTACTGATTCAGTTATAAGTGACATAGATAAATAATCAAGAGGCTGAGCGGCTATATTTGGAAATAAATTTTGCACACACATGAAAGTGTTGTAACGACACTGAATTGCTGCCATTTTTCGGTCACATGAAAAAAATACTAAATTATATCATTTATGTATATTATCATGGATACTTTGGTCACTATAATAATATCATTATTAAAGAAGATTAATATTGTGTACAATAAAATGATTTTCTTCTGTCAATGTATTAAAATGGCATGTGGGTCCGACGGACCCTTCTTGCCCATCAACGTTACAAAAGTAGGTTGCCCGGAGAAGGGTTAATGAAATAAACAAAATTACAATTAACATCAATAGTGCCACTAATAACTTATCATGTAGCTACTTGATATTATTTTCGTTTCAAGTAAATAACATAATGATAAGTACCAATATACATTTAATCGATTATTAAACGACGCTGTACCAACTACAAGGTTATGTAATATCTGTGGGATTCGCCGTAAACAAGGAAAATACGGAACACTATTGTAGAGGAGGTAGAGACCGTAAGTTTAAATATTATAGGGATGTTCGAGGACTGAAACGACATAAGTGACCAAGGAAAATATGGAATACTATTGTAGAGGAGGTAGAGACCCGTATGTTTACATATTATAGGTATGTTCGAGGACTGAAACGACATAAGTGACCATGGAAAATATGGAACACTTTTGTAGAGGACATAGAGACCCGTAGGTGTAGATATTATAGGGATGTTCGAGGAATGAAACAACATAAGTGACCAAGGAAAATATGGAACACTATTGTAGAAAAGGTAGAGACCCGTAGGTTTAAATATTATAGTGATGTTCGAGGACTGAAACAATATGAGTGACCAAGGTAAATATTGAACACTATTGTAGAGGAGGTAGAGACCCGTAGATTTAAATATTATAGTGATGTTCGAGGACTAAAACAACATAAGTGACCAAGGAAAATATGGAACACTATTGTAGAGGAGGCAGAGACCCGTATGTTTAAATATTATAGGGGTATTGGAGGAATGAAACAACGTAAGTGACCAAGAAAAATATGGAACACTATTGTAGAGGAGGTAGAGACCCGTAGATTTAAATATTATAGGGATGTTGGAGGACTGAAACAACGTAAGTGACCAAGGAAAATATGGAACACTATTGTAGAGGAGGTAGAGACCCGTAGAATTAAATATTTTAGTGATGTTCGAGGACTGAAACAACATAATTGCCAAGGAAAGTACGGGAATGACGAGCCACTGCAAGGCGATAAATAGGGAGACCATGTATGCTACAGGGTTCGCTTTTAAAGTAATATTAGTTTTGGTAACAATAGCAGTAGCATTAGTTCTACTGGCAGAGTTAAGGTCATAAAGCCTTCTCTTCCACTCCATCAGAATTAGAACAATAGCATAAATACAGCAACAATATAATAATAATAATAATAATAATAATAATAATAATAATAATAATAATAATAATAATAATAATAACAAAAGGAAAACAAGTTTAGTTACTTGCAGTTCTAAAAATCAAAGAAATTATATTAGTAATGTGAAACAAATTGTTAAAATAATAAAGAAAATGTATATGTTAAATATAAAAATCATATATTAGAAAAATTATATTTTAGGAAAGCTCATAGTCTGAGCAGTCTATTTGACAACCGAGTTTTGAAATCAGTAAATATCTGACGGCCCCTTTTAAGGTATGATGTAGGGAGTTCCAATCACGAGAAATTGAAACGGTGAATGATGAAGAGTATCGGGAAGTGTTACGCGCTGCAGAAATATTGTAGGCCATAGAAGGTGCTGTTACCTCTTGTTATAACGCCGAAAATATGCCATTTACGCAGCATTAGGCTACATGATCAGTCGCCATGGAACAATGGAACTGTGCAAATCGTGCATATGCAATCAAAGCTTTTTACAAAAACAATGGCAGTTACTAGGCTGGTGGCAGATCTTCCACCCGATGGCTTTCTCTTCATAGCAGATCCTGTGATCTCGAAATTTGCAATCCATAATTTGATTGCATGTGCGCTAGGCACAGGATCATGACGACCGATATGGAAATGTGTACGAAAATCTTGTCTAGCAGCTGCATAAATGGCATAGTCTGGGCAATATAACAACAGATAACAGCACCTATCGCCTACAATATTTCAGTAGCGCGAACTTTAAAATCGCCCGTTTCCCTGGCGAAACCTGTACTAGAATGGAACACACAAGTACAGATATATAACGAAAAGAAGAATCCTAATAGACAGGATCAAATAGGGAATCGGACGGTCTGGGGGTTAAGAGTTGAGAGACCGTCAAATTATATAGACCAACATAATTTTGTCAGTAATAGTTTAACACACGTGGCCGGTTTCATTAATGTGGAATAAATATTATGTTACCCTCTATTTGTTACACGAGAGTAAAGTTTTATTTTCTGAGTTTAATCTCGAGTAGTAGTGGTGAGTTTCATCAGCACAGCAGTTAATCTCGGTTAGATACTTCGGAGATTTACGTTGTAAATGAGTTTGTTGTGCAATTTGTCACATTTTCGGAGGCTGGGAAGTATGATTATCCAGAGGCAGTTATCAACGCTTTGCGAGTACTGAGAATGAAACACGTTTGGACTTTCATCATTCTGCTGGTATAAGATTAGAAGCTTCCATATTCTGTATTTATTTTAGTCGGTTAATTTAACGGCGCTGTATTAACTACTAGGTTATACAACGTCGATGAAATTGGTGATAACTAACGAGATGGTATTTGACGATAATGAGTCGAGAATTCAATTCCTGTAGAGTTCTGCAGGAATGCATCTATTATTCCCTTTCGAGGGGAGGAGTACGGGTCTGGGGATTACCCTCGCACGTTGCCTGCTTGGATGGGCCCATTGTACTACCCATAATGGAATGATGTGTATGTTGTAAGTCGTCCCTCTCTAAATATTCCTTCACAGGTCGACCCAGAACTCTCCTGTAGCCTGCAGAATCTCTCTTAATTTTTCCACGCAGGCCTCACCGCGGTACATCAATCCCGATCCCACGAGCTACCATGATCCTCAAGGGAGAGCCCACGCTACGTAACACTACCACCAGCAGCTAATGACCACATACCACGGGTCCAAGTTCGGTGGCGGCCCGCAGTTTACTCTACATTGGAAGCAAGATGATGATGATAAAGAAGAGAACTGTAATTATGATGGCAAAGTGACGAAATGAGTCCGAGGTTCAACGTCGGAAGTTATTCAGCAATAAATTTATGTTTGAAGTGGTTGAGGGGAAAACCTCGGAAAAACTTACATCAGGTAACTTGTCCCGACCAGGATATGAACCCGGGCCCGCTTGTTGCATGCCGAACGAAAATTAAGACTTCGACTTGAATGGTGCCTAAGTTGCCCACTATGTAGAAAAGCGATAAATAGAAAGTTTTCACATACTTCTATATTTCACAGGTTTCATAGTTGTAATAGAATAAGTAATAACATTTTGTTCGAGTGTTTTTTATTCCTTATCTAATATTTACCCCATATTTTTTTGCCCACCCGATATATTAAGGCCGTCCAAAGAAGATATATTAAGCATAGTTTACAAGACACACACACACACACACACACACACACACACACACACACACACACACACACACACACACACACACACACCAGTAATGGTAAGTTTGTTGATTATTTTCTTGTTGTAGTTATTTTGTACCTATATGAATTAATATTCTCCTAAAAACGTAGTAATTTTATTAATTATTATTAATATTCTTACATGTTAACACACATTTTGTAATGCTTGAAATTAAAATGAATTAAATTAATAGCCTTTATTATTAAAAAGTCATATCGAAGTAGAAACTAATCTTAATCCTTGTTATAAATTCAAGGGCCGATATTAGTACTGAGGGTTGAAAGCAGTGCTCGTTAACGCATTGCATCCATGCCTTTGGTTTTGTGTTTGTCTATATATAATCTGAAATATGTGTAATTTTTATGTATGAAATTTAATAATGCATTGATATAATTTTTTTTGTAATTTCAAGACTTTAAATTCTAAAAACAATTTTTCGATGGGAAAATTAATAAGTTGTACAGTAAATAATACATATTCTATATACTTACATTTAAATACCAGTAATGGAAAGTTTGTTGATTATTTTCTTGTTGTAGTTATTTTGTACCTATATGAATTAATATTCTCCTAAAAACGTAGTAATTTGATTAATTATTATTAATATTCTTGCATATTCACACACATTTTGTAATGCTTAAAAGTAAAATGAATGATATTAATAGCCTTTATTATTAAAAAGTCATGTCGAAGTAGAAACTGATCTTAATCCACTAGCTTTATTACAAAGAAAAATAATTAAATTATGCCTGAAAATGTATTAATTATCCCATCGAAGAATTGTTTTTAGAATTTAAAGTCTTGAAATTACAACAAATTTATATCAATGCATTATTAAATTTCATACATAAAAATTACACATATTTCAGATTATATATTGACGAACACAAAACCAAAAGCATGGATGCAATACGCTTGTTTGAACCCAAATATTTAACGAGCACCGATTTCAACCAGCCCTTGAATTTATAATAAATTAATAAAGAAATACGCACATCTATTTACCGCCAACTGTTTGAAATTTTGAAAATGTATGTAAGCAATTTGTTACGAGTAATAATTTTATTAATTTTGTGTGTTATTTCATTGTAATGTTTGCATGCAAACTTATTGTGTATCGAATCCTCCACTCAGCACGAGAGCAGACACTTTCACGAGAGTGATAGCATTTTGTAAATTTAAATTTCTTTGTAGGCCTATTGTATTTTTCTGAAAATAAAAAAATATTTTATATTTCTGACAATAAATGAATATTATGTGTATTGATGTTTAAAAATAATTAATTTTTGTTTCTGTTTTTCAAGTAATACCGAAGTACAAATCATTTCTGCGTTTTCCATTCTGCATTAAAATCTATGTGTCGGTCGCAGCATCTATAGGGATAGAAGTCAAAACTGTAACACTAGTAATTGTTAAAAACATTTAATTTCCATTCTGATAATTTATACAGGTCCCTTATGGTGCACTTTGAAACAAAAACTATCCTTTGTGAAATACAAGATAGATTGAATTTCTTGTTTCGCAATCTCTGTTCGCAATAATTCACCCGATAAAATCGTCTAACTCAGTGACACATTTACATTTGGAAATATTGTACGGAAACTTGTTTTTGCGTTGCTTACCAGAACGATTTATCGCTCCAAACAGTTTAGGCTATATGGTGAACAAGAGAGTCATGAAAGTTGCCGAACTCTTGCGGCGTTCCGTCTCATTAAGAACGTGTACTTCAGTTTTATTATGAAAATGGATCGATGCATAACGCCAAAGGGAAGCAAGAAAGGAATTAATAGATTATCAGGATTGTAGACGACTTACATGTCAACATGAAAAGTCAATGAAACGGAAACAACAATTTGGAACTTGTCATGTGGTTATAAAATAATTTTGAAGAGTATCTAGACAACGTAGGCTGTATTGGAACACCGGGTCCAAATTTGACATTCATAGTGTTCTGCCCAAGGCCAGATCTTTCACTGAAAATCCCAGAATTCTTCAAGCTTTCCTATTTTCTGCCTTTTTCTTAGTCTTTGCGTATAATCCATATATATTAATGTTGTCTATCATCTGATATCTTCTTCTGCGCCGAACTCTTCATCCGTTCACCATTCCTTCCAGTGAATCTTCTAGTAGGCAGTTTATTCTCAGCCAGTGACCCAGCTAATTTTTTTTCTCTTTCTTATCAGTTTCAGCATCATTCTTTCCTCACTCACTCTTCAAAACACAGTTTCATTTCTTATTCTATCTGTCCACTTCACATTCTGTCATGTTTACATTTTTTTGGGGGGGGGGGGAAGGTAAATGCTGTAGCTTCTTATATGTTGGGGGAAATTACAAACAATGTAATTGTTAATTATTGTTTCTTTTACTCAAAGTTAAATTGTTCATTTTGTTTCTGATTCTATGGCCATGGATCATTGGTACAAAGATAAGTCTGGTTAGCACCCGACCGTACATATTTGTTTTGCTGGTTTGTTGACGTTTAAAGCTCCGTAACTTCATTTCATTCAATAGATATATAGTCTAAGATCACTCAACGTAACAGATTTGGTACGAACTTCTTACCTCTGATTAGCCTGTAACACGAAGGACGGATGAAAATATGTAGTTCACTCTCGGACTGTAATTACAACAAATTCTTCGAAATTTTCATAGTTTTTAGTATACTACTGTTAGTAATTATTCAACTAGAGTTGTCAACTTCTTTTGAACAAAATACGGAAGACTAAGGAATTGACAAAATTTGACATAAAAATTGAAAAATTATTTAGTTCCGTTACTAAAAAAAATCGTTCTACACTTTGGTATCTAGGCTTAAATTAAGTGTATTTTGAGACAGATTTTGTCTCGCGTAATAGTTGAAGTTGACTGCATGCAGTAAGCAGTTCTTATTTGGTTAGGTGTATCTTGTTCCTATTTTGAACGTCTGTCCAATTATTTCTCATGAGATGAAACATCCCTTATAAGCATTACTAACTACTTGGTGTGAATGGAATAAAATTCGCCAGTTTTTATACATTTATAATTTCAAAGTTGTTTGATTTTAAACGAGTGAGCATTACAACTCATTTGTCCTGAGATTACTTAAAAAAAAACTGAGAATTTTAATTCGTCTCTCGAACAATATTAATATTCCATATAAATCAAAATTATTCGCGGAAAATCTAATGTTTAGAATAAAGATTTTTACATTATGCAAAAAAATGAGGGAAAAACATGTTTGAAGAGAAGAAAAGTACTGGAGCTGGGAGTCTGTTAAAAATTAAGGGCAAATACGGGAGATTTCGGGAAATACGAGGGAGAAGATTGGCTATCTTAACTTCAAAATTCCTTGCTTTCCTCTTTATGTTTAGGGATAGTCGTTGTTCATTTACGGTAATAGACTTATTTGAAAACAATTCAGTATCTTGAATCGAAGCACTGTATAGATATTATAAATGATAGACATAATATCTGGTTTTAGGCGTAATAGATGGACCACTGATCAGATTTTCTGTATTCGACAAATACTGGAGAAAAAATAGGAGTATAAGGGTACAGTACATCAGTTATTTATATATTTCAAAAACGCATATGACTCGGTTAAGAGAGAAGTTTTATATAATCTTAATGAATTTGGTATTCCCAAGAAACTAGTTCGATTAATTCAAATGTGTCTCAGTACAGCATAGTCCGTATATGACAGTGTCTGTCAGATGCTATTCCAATTCAAGCAAGAAGATGCACTATCACCTTTACTTTTTAACTTTGTTGTAGAAAATGCCATGAGGAAAGTCCAGGATAACAGAGGGGGTTTAGAATTGAATGGGTTACCTCAACTGCTTGTTTATGCGGATGACGTGAATATTTTATTAGGGAAAATACGGGAATTTTACTTGAAGCAAGTAAAGAGATAGATCTGGAAGTAAATGCCGAAAATATGAAGTATATGATTATGTCTCGTGACCAGAATATTGTACGAAATGGTAATATAAAAACTGGAAATTTATCCTTTGAAGAGGTTAAAAAAACCGTTGTCGGCCTGGGTAGCGTAATTGGTATAGCGCTGGCCTTCTATGCTCGAGGTTGCGGTTTCGATCCCTGCCCAGGTCGATGGTTTTTAAGTGTGTTTAAATGCGACAGGCTCTTGTCGGTAGATTTACTGGCATGTAGAAGAACTCCTGCGGGATAAAATTCCGCCACACCGGAGACGCTGCTATAACCTCTGCAGTTGCGAGAATCATTCAATAAACCGTAATTTAAATTTTTTCAAATATCTTGGAGCAACAGTAACAAATATAAATGATACTTCGGAGGAAATTCAACGCAGAATAAATATGGGAAATGCCTGTTATTATTCGGTTGAGAAGCTTTTATCATCCAGTTTGCTCTCAATAAAACTGAAAGGTAGAATTTATGAAATTGTTATATTACTGGTTGTTCTGTATGGTTGTGAAACCTAGACTTTCACCTTGAGAGAGAAACAGAGGTTAAGAGTATTTGAGAATAAAGTGCTTAGAGAAATATTTGGGGCTAAGAGGGGTGAAGTTACAGGAGAGTAGAGAAAGTTACACAACGCAGAACTATATGCATTTCATTCTTCACGTGACACATAATTAGGAACATTAAATCGAGACGTTTGAAATGGGCAGGGCATGTAGCACGTATGGGCGAATCCAGAAATGCATATAGTGTGTTAGTTGGGAGGCTGGAGGAAATACGATCTTTGGAAGGGCCGAGACGTAGATGGGAGGATAATATTTTAAATGGATTTGAGGGAGGTGGGATATGATGATAGAGACTGGATTAATCTTGCTCAGGATAGGGGCAGATGGCGGGCTTATGTGAGGGGGTCATTGAACCTCCGGGTTCCTTAAAAGCCATAAGTAATTAAGACTTCATATCAGAAGCGTTCTTTACAAACGCAGACGCGAGTTAGTATATTAAATTTTCATTACTAGATTAATAATTCATAACTTTAAAACCGTAGGCTACATGGGGAAAATTAGGTCGTGGTCATAAAATCCTTTTGATAACGCTGATTTTTTGGCATTAATTTTGTGAACGTTGAGACATTTTTATCTCATCTTGATTGTACACGGGTATGTTTTATACGACACCAAGGGCAATATGCTTGTGGAGTATGTTCACATATATAATATTTTTAATGTGGTCTTACTTTCGCTAAGCTACTCAATTTAGCCGCGATGAAAACTCGTTACATGTTTTTACGACTTCCTTGAGACATGTATACGGCATAGTTTCATAACAGCTTACTCCCCGCCATGTTTATGTTTACATCGAGCGCGGTATAATCTGAGTTTCATGAAGTGGCTTGATGATGAAGGTGACTAGCCTTCCTATCGCCTTTTATGTTCGCTGTTGATCCATTCCCTTCTTACTGCCACTGTATTAAAGAACGAATCAAGCTTACTTTACAGTTCCTAGTTCTTATCTGGATTGGATTTTTTTTTCTGTCTGAACTTCGATTCTGCACTGTAAAGTTTATTCCAATTAGAGCAACGACTTCACGTGTTAAGTTTTCGAATAGAGATAGTCACCAATTAGAGCAGATTTTTTTATGTTTTTTTTCTGTCACTATTGAAGAGTATATCGTCGTTGTTCCTGCAATATCTCCTATGTGCAAATTTTTCAGTAGAAAGAGAGAACACGTTTATTCATCCTATTGCACCCTTACATAGGAGACTGTGAATTCTTACTTTTTCGAAACAAAGAAATAGTATTACATACAGGACATTTTATTATTTGCTGTATCACTATTTAAGTTATTTAATGGAGCAAAAATTTGAAAATCGATAAATATGTCACAAAGGAGTTATTGCAGGAACAACGACGATACAATAAATAACCATATCTTAATGAGCAGTATGATGCTCAGCATGTTTATAGACACGTTGATCTTTATGTATTTACTTATCTATTTTTTATTTATTCATTTTATGTATTTAGTTACCTATTTCATGTTATTTTTTATTTACTAATTTATTTCTTATACTTTATTATTTATTTATTTAATCTGGTGGAGTTAAGGCCATCAGGCTAGGACTGAACAGCGCAAGTGAAATGCACAGTCACACACAATATTAAACAAGGTTTGGCGTTGTTTTGGAAGAAAACAAGCTTACAATTTTCTAACGATAGAGGTCTCAAACATAACGATATATATATATATGAGTATATATGTATATGTGTGTATATATATGTGTATATACATGTGTGTATACTATATATATGTGTACATGTGTGTATATATACAGTATATATAAACAGGCTATATACTCATTCGCTCATTCCCAGCTTTCTCCAATCTTTCCTATTTTCAGCCTTCCTCTTAGTCTCCAGCATGTGATCCATATATCTTAATATCGTCTGTCATCTGATACGTTCTTCTGCCCCCAAGTCTTCTCCCGTTCACCATTCCTTCCATGCATCCACGGTAACAGTTTCTTCTCAGCCAGTGCCCCAATCAGTTCTTTTTTCTCTTCCTGATCAGTTTCAGTATCATTCTTTCTTCACCCACTATTTTCAACACAGCTTCATTTCTTATTCTGTCTGTCCACTTCACACGCACCATTCTTCTCCATATCCACATTTCAAAAGCTTCTAGTCGCTTCTTTTCACTTTGTCGTAATGTCGATGTTTGTGCCCCCATACAATTCCACATGTCACACAAAACACTGTACTAGTTTCTTTCTTAGTTCTTTCCCTCCACGTTACAGACAGGGGAAATAGGTTAATTCATGGTAATATTGACATTTGTTCCTTTTTAAGCTTTCAATGGATGTCTTTAAATGAATTAAAAATTTTGTTGTCTTGAATACAGATTTTAAATGTAGGCTTATATCTGCCTCTCTGTGTTAGCAGCACCTTATCTTTTGTCATGTTTCGTAATGTTCACAATTCCACTGTATTTTTATATTTTACTCTTATATTATTTTCTAAAATTTTGTCTAGAAAATGTAGAAAATGTAAAAGTTAAGACATTGATGACATTGAATTTCTACCACCAAACATTTTCAAAACAAATTTTCCATCATAAAACGCTATAAAATGCTAAATTCCAACATTAAACTGCTCTAAAATTTTATTTTTATAGTCATAAATTTTTTATTTTGAATTGCTAAAATTTACCATCTCTATTCATATTAGTCACAATAATAGTATTGATCAACACATCACGATCACAATCACCATGATTCTCACGATGATGACGATCAGTACCACTATAGAAGCGACGATCATTGCAGCGTACTAGAAGCAACTGCAAGTGAGCTATCACTGACACCAATATAAATTGACATGGACATTCAGTTACCTTCCTCTAATCACTTTAACGAACTAACGTTTTATCCACAGCGCTGATGTCGTGATGCTTCCGATAAGCAAGAACGAAGCTTAATGGATTTGTACTCTCACCAGTTTCCCTCTAAATTTCGAAGTTCATTCCACGAACTCACTTTAATTCCACTCTAATCTTCATTTCATATCATAAAAATAAAATTTCAGGATAAAATGTACGAGTTCTGATGATGTAGATTCGAGATGGTCTCAAGAATAAATTTCCTATCTACACATTAAATTTTGCCTATATTACGTTAAAAATTCAAATAAACGACACAAAACCTCTGCCTTTAATATTCAAAACTGAAAAGTACAAGCGCAACAATTCTGACGGTTTCAAGGTCAAGTGAAAGAAATATAGTTCTGGCATCTAATTTGGGAAGTTGCAAACAAATAATTTAATAAATTATTCGTTGCATGTCTGGCATTTGAGTTACTTCGGTTATACTACATCGATTTGATTAGGAATATTTGTCTAATTTCGAACAGTTGTAGATAGTTAACGAGAGAAATTTATGCTGTAGAGAGACTATACCGTGTGTTAAAAAAATTACTTACCATTGAAAATTATGAGCCAGTTACTTCGTTTTTAAGATGGTATCACCAAGAAATGATAATCTTATCAGGATAGGTTGGCTGTATTACTACAAGATTAGTGAGCTCTTTATTAATTATTGTTTCATTAATGCAGGAGGTAAGCATTTCAGACATTGGGATACGTGAAAACAAACACAGTTTTATAGTGTCAAGTGATTATTTTTCTATCCGGTATACACAAATTTATAGATTTTTAACCCACAGTTTGATAGGTGATTAACAGCATTCCTTTCAGTAACAAAATAATTCAATTACATAATGCAGATGACTGTACTTACATGAGAACTGAACACATTGTAAATCATTTACATTTATCAGTACTACACTTAATTGTGTAATACTTATTTGTACTCGTATTAATTTTCCGGACCTATGAAAAAATACAAAAGTATAAAAAGTCTTACACTAGTATGAAATTTTTAAATGATGGACTTCTAAATGCCCCCTTCCCGTCTCACAGAGACTGGGTAACTGAAAGCACAGGGATGGTCCCTTATGTAGATTGCATCAGAAAATATTTGTGGTAATATTTGGTGCCCGTCTCGTACACAAAAATTCTCGTGTGATCCGAGAGGAAAAAGTTGAGCGAAGTGAAGTCTGGCGACAGTTATGGCCAGTCTGGTGTCGATTATAAAATGTTACTTGAAATCGGCTCTGCATGTTGCACCATCTGTCTAATGTCATAATGATGAAGTGTAATACATAGGACAGAAAGATTTGTATAGTTTTGTTTCGCATTTACACCGCACTGTTTTGGAAATAAGTACGAGCTATAGTAATATTATTTAACCCACAAAATATCATTCCTAATTATCGCAAATTGCCCCTGAAACACACACTATAATACGTACCTTTATGCGGCTATTCTATCATTCATACTAGTTCTAGTAGCGTGAATGTGGAACTGTATTATTTAAACGTTGGCTTACCGGCGAGTAAACAGCGAAATGTGAAAGTTGATAAATACAGCCCTGCAATTGTGAATTATTTGTAATATGGAGAGCCATATTAGAAGCCATTTAAATGAGTAAACTCTGAAACAGGGATCCTCGCGTGGGCAGCTAGAGACCGCAGTTCAAACATCACTGTCCATTGATGTCTGGCGAATGAATTCAAACAGACCAAGGCTCATGGGTCAATTGGTTTCAAAAGTAATTAGGGCCAAGGGGAGCAAACAATCGAGAATAAATATGGTCACTGTTTCATTGAGACGGAATGGAAAACATGGACCATGCATTCTTAAATGATGATTATTAAAATTGTGTAGCGAGCCTTGGGGGGGGGGAGTGATTTTGAAAGGGTGACCTACGTATACTTTTCACTCCATCAAATCATATCGAGATAATTTGTTATGCAAAATTGTATTTTCTCTTTTGGTAAATGATTACACCATACCATACGATAATATTATGTGAGAATAATTCAGCCGGTTAGAGTCATAACTCACTTGTTCCAAAAATTAAACTTTTCATAAATGAAGGAAAATGTATTTGTGATACTTGGAGTCCATGCTCTTCACAATGAAGGTTAATAAATGAAAGAGCAATGATTAGGAACTACTATTTAGATTTGTAACCTACTGAAAGAATTGCAATACAAAATAATAATACAAGTGTAATTATTCTGTTCATAAACTCTTAACTTACATATTTATTCAATTGTTTCTGTAAATTATGAGACATTTACGTTTCTATTTCGAGGACTTCCGGGTCATTCACTATTTTGTGAACTGGTACCATTTTATGAAAATATATTCTGCATGAAATTACTATTGATTAAAGTATCTGTAACAAATTGAAAGAATATTACTAAAAGTACTAATATTATTAGCAATAATGATGATAATAATAAGTACAATGATAATAATAGTAATACTGATGATGATGATGATGATGATGATGATGATAATAATAATAATAATAATAATAATAATAATAAAGAAAACTAATTTAATTAAATAAAATATAGATATTCATTTTGTCACTATGACTTTGTGCTTATTATAAATGATCACTTACATGCTCTAGATCGCCTACATTGTTTCCCGGGACGAATCTATATGTATTAGGTTGAATACTATTACTACATAAGCGTAAAGCTTTATTTTAAATTAAATTATTTTAACAATCCTATATATAAACGCTTACCTGTAAGTTTATGGCTGCTAAAATCCTTCTTGTGTGCAAGATCGAAGTGCTATCTGATATTATAATGTTTTATGTAAATTTCAACTCAACAGATTAGGCATTGAGCTTTCCCATTATTCATAACAACAAAATACTCTTGTTCCCATGCTGCTTTGAAATTAAAACGATAACTACAATTCGGCATATTCCACCACTTCACACACCCCTCTTTAGAACAACTGTGGTGAGAAGTCCAACCTTTACCTGCTGTACGTACATGCAACGTATTCAGAATCTCACCGAACCGGTGGACATCAATGACGTTACGCTGCAGCGAAATAGGAACAGAACTGCTGGAAGTTTGGATGGCTATCATGGCGGCTGTAAAAGTTGTTGCATATGCTATGCTAACAAGATTTTGCTAAATTTCCGTACTGTTATCTCGCTCGAAGAAAAGAGAGCATAAACAATTTATTTCTTGAATCAGTACTAATAACTGGTCCGTTGACATGTTCGTTCATAAGCCATTAATACAGGGATACAGAACTGGCGAGAGAGGGGTGGAAAGTATGCGGGGGAAAGCGTTGGTTCCCCGTCCACAGTCCACTGGCGTTGAATGACGTATCTGTGGTTCGTACGCAATCACATAAGACAAACACTGAATACAAATCCCCTCCCCACCAAGTCAATGATGCGGGGATGGAAGGAAGGGGTGAGTGACGCAACGCCACAATTGTCGCCCAGTTCTCCAAGCCTGCATTAACATATTTTTTACGTTGTGCACATTACAAACAATACAGTAGAACACACCGCCATGACACAACAGTGCACTATGTCATTCGTCTGTTAATTCCCGTCCTATAGAAGAACTAATCAGATTCACTTATGGCGGCTGATGGATACTGCCACCACCTCTGGAAGCTGATGGAACCTGTGCGACATCGGTGGAGAATCAGTGAAATTCAGAACACCGTGATGCCATCAGATTGCTCAGCGCTGAGAATCGGATCATGCTCATGCGGACAGGAAGAATACTTGTGGAGGGAGAAGTGAATGGGTTACTGTAAGTAGTGCCCGCGCAGGAACATTATGTCCATCCCTGGTGTAAAGCATGGATATGGTTGCAAAACTTTTCATCCAATTCATGTATAACTGCATCTGGGCGGTGTGGCTAGACACCATCCTGCATGAACAAGTGGTGCTCAGTTTCCTCACAAAAGGTATTGCAGGAAACGAATGAACTCGTATTCGATTATTTCCAGGAAGCGTTAAGAATTGACAGTTCTATCAATTAAATAAAGTCCATACTAGTATCGCGCATTGCAGATGCTATGCTCGGCTCAAGTTTATCGAGTATGGGTAAGTTCGATATTCGCCTATGTTCGCTCTGCAGAAAAAGGTCTGTCGTGTTTCTTCCACCTTATTATAAAATATTAACTGTTCTTCACTCATGTTTTAAGCCCTTAAGAATTTTAGCACACATGTTGCGATTGGTTTTTTATATGAAATAAGACGAATTTTTAATGTATGTATGTATTTATTCACACTGCAAATGGGTATATACCCGGTGGCAGTGGTAACTGATTACACTCAATGATGACAATAATAAACACAATTGATAAAAAAATACAATTAATAATATAATAATAATAATAATAATAATACTAATAATAATAATAGGTAGCATCCTAAATTAAAATATGAAGCACGATCACTTAAAATAACATTTAAAGTACATCTAATTTGTATCTTAACTCTAAGTTTGAATTAAAACCTACGAGTATATGTTTATACCTGCACAAGTACCTTTCAGCACTACACTCATTTCGCTGATAACTCACTCACTGCACTGGAACTGCGACACATTTCACTGATTCTATCTTGATTTCACTAACTCTTCAAAAACATTTCACTGTTCAAATACTTTGCACTGCCACTATAAACTGTAAAGCTTCAGTGACAGAAACACACTTCACTTACACAACACACTTCACTTACACAACACACTTCACTGATACAACACTTCAATAACAAATATCAATTACACCCTTTAAATAGTGTGTATAATAAGTTATACTACCGTCTATTAATAAAGTCCTTAAGCCTATTTTAAATGAATTTTTGATTATTGATAAAGTTTTTAGTAAGTCTGCAGGTAAAGCATTCCAATCTCTGATATGCGATTGAGAAAAGAAAACTTTACAGTGTCCGTCCTCTGCCTTCTTTCTCTCAATTTATATGAGTTGTCGTTCCTTGAAGATTAATTTGGCGGCTGCAACCTATTTTTTATTTCTCTCCAGGCAGGCTCACCTCTGTATGTTTTCAACATTGCGCATAATCGAATTCGCGTTCTCCGGTCCGTGAGTGTGTCTCATTTTAATGGCGAATTATTACGACAACACTTGAGAGCCCGTTTTTGAATCTTTTCCTGTGTCTTAATATGTTCTAATCTGTAAGGATCCCAACATACAGCACCATATTCCATTACTGGACATACTAGTAATTTATATGCAATCTCTTTGAATTTATCAGAGCCTTTTCTTAGTACCCTCATCACAAAGTGTAACGCTCTCCATGCTTGTCCATGTCTTGGTTGCCTTTCTCAAGTTCGAACATTGCAAGACACAAAGAGACGAAAGAGCGCATCATAAAGTGAAGCGTTTTGGGTCAAGAGGAACTGGCACACTAATGTGTGGATGTTCGGAGCCCCATGCCCCATATGCGCTGGTTTTGTTAATTGATAGAACCATCCAGATAGAAATGTGCGTCGTTAGAAAACCAGATGAGTCCTGGGTCAAGCTCCTCGTTATCAATTTTGGTTCACTGTATCTCAGCAAATGCACTTCTGGTTCCTCTGTCACCTGTTCGTACATCTGAATATTTTATGCAAATACGTGGAGATCGGTATGCGGTATGCATTTGATTTGGAGTCGTGAAGTTTCCTTGTTGATTGATGTGCCTTCTCTGAAATTGTTATCGCGCTCATTCCACGTTTTCTTCCCTTCTTGCCGTTTTCAACATGCCACGGTGAGAAACATCTGTTATGAGGAACTTGTGACCTATGTTGTTATGATGTGTCTGTCAGGCACTACACTCATTTGTAATTTTATTTTAAATATTCTTCGGACACTCACTGGACTGTTATTTGATCGGTAATTATTTGTGACGATTAAAACATTTTATTCTAGAGCAGTTTTGTCAGAATGAGCCCGCGATATGTACTTCGCCCGCGGTGTAAGCAGTCGTGCTCCCGGACACCTGCACTCTTTCCCTCTTTCGCTGTAATATCGGTGGTAGAAGTGAATAAGTACACTGTAATATAAAATAATATTTGATTGTTTTTTTACAGTGCCTACAAAAAACAACACGTGTACAGTTTATTTTGTTGGGATGTTGGGAAGAATTAACTCTTTTTTATATTTGTACGTTTTATTATGGAACGATGACACATTTTGTTTATTACAAGATTAAATTACGTTAGGAATATCAATGTAATTATGAAGACTATTGATTGACAATCAAATCGTACTGCTAGTTCTAGAATCAACAATAGTTGTTACTCAACCTTAGCATGAAGATTGGTTATTCAAGCTTTCAAGCTGCAATCACGATGGAGAAACACAATGTATAATGTGTAAAAAAAAACATTATCTGTAATAAATTTCATATACAGCGACATTACGATGTGTATAATTCTTATGAATATAAAAACTTCGCGGAAGAAGATAGGATGAAAGTGATTGATTACATCATTTCAAACTATTAGTCCAAATTTTACTAAATATAACTAGACGTTATGTCCTCGTGTTTTTAAGAATTATAATACCTTATTCTTAAGTTTGCAACAGATATAATGCCAATATTTGGGAACACTTATAGGTCCGTACAGTTTTTTTTTTTTTTTTTTTTTTTTTTTCCAGAAATGAATCCCGACAAATTAGGGAGACTAGACAGATCCTCACATCCAGTCCATTATGAGGATAGTTTCCAGCAAAACTGACATAGGAAGAATTATTTCTAAAGAACATTACAAAAATTTAGACGATTGAAACTTTGACGAATAATATCAAACCCGGATGTTTGTATATGTGTGCAAGAACAAGACAGATTTCAATTATTTTAGTTTTATTTTGAAAAATTCATCAATATACTAGTATAGTCAGAAAATATCGGAACTTCGGGTGACAACGCCATGCTCTATAGGCAACTCCTCCGCCTTGTTCGTGTGGTAAATATGTAACCTACTCTCAGGCGTATAGAATCAGTGCGGCTGCGCATGAAAATGGAGAAGACTAACGTAGCCGCAAACCAATCGAAATACAGTGCAGCTCTCAGCTTCGTTTAGTGAAGACGTGTAGGTATATGTGGTAAAATGAGCTGGAAAGAGCAGAGAAATAACATTAAATGTTGTGTTAAACTCTGTAAAACATTTACTGAGACTTTGGCACTCATGCGCCAAGCGTATGGAAAGAAGCTATGTTTCGGAACCGAGTGTATGAGTGGCTTAAGCGCTTCAAAAGTGGCCGTCTTTCAACGAATGATGATCCACGTTCAGGAAGATCCAGATCGGCCAGAACGGAAGAAATTATAGCTCGAGTTGCACAAGAAATCAGACGAAACCGCAGTCAGTCGATAGACTGATGATGTTGTTACTTTGTTAGGCATTTCGCATGGTTCTGTACAGTATATTTTCCAGTGTGATTTGAAAACTCAACGTGTATGTAAGCACGTTATTCCAAGAAGCCTAACAGATGAGCGGGAAGAGCGGTAACTGGTTAATCGAGACTTGACAGAGTGGACCAGGATCCAACTCTCTTGCATAGAGTGATCACAGGTGATGAAACATGGTGTTTCCTTTACGACCCGCAGTCAAAGCGGCAGTCTTGAACGTGGAAATCTCCCGGCTCACTATGGCAAAAGAGATTCCGTGCCGACCGATCAAAGGGGAAAGTAATGCTTGAAGTGTTTTTCGATATCCAGGATCTCGTACATTTCGAGTTTATTCCTGAGGGTCGAACTGTCAGTAAGGAGGCATATGTTGCAATTCTTCGGCGTCTTCGTGATGCAGTTCAACGAAGAAGTCCCAACTTGTGGCAAGGACAGAATTGAGTTCTCCATCATGATAATGCCCCAGTACATCGGTCGCTCTTGGTGAGAGAATTCCTCGCACAACACAACATACCTGTCCTTGCACAGCCACCATACTGTCCAGATATTACTCCAGCAGATTTCTACTTATTCCAAAGGCCAAGGGACGGCCGAAAAGGTGAAAATTCATTCGACAAGCGCTCTGTGGGAAGTGACCAAATAAGTGGTATGGACGCTGGCAGAAGTGTGTCACTGCCCAGGCGGCGTACTTTGAAGGCGGTGTTGTGTAAATTGTTATAATCCCATCTGCAATAAAATCTACACATGTTCGCACTAAGTCTATACGCCTGGAGAGTAGGTGCCATACCACACGAACAGGGCAGAGAAGTTGCTTCTAGAGCATGGTGTGGCCACCTCAAGTTCCGGTACTTTCTGACTGCCCTAATGCAGTATAAATATTTTGAAAAATTCTCCACCATATAGCCAACTTAGCATTTATTCATGTATGGGTAGTGTCGTTCACAAAATAGTAATTATATTTCTCATTTTTTGTGTTATACTAATGCGAAATAATATTTATTAAAAATTGTTGTCAAGTATACGTCCAAAGAAATATAATTTAACATGATTTTTGAAACATAAATTTCCTAAATAAATTATATCAGGGTTGGTATAGCATAGTCTAAACTCTACGTTTCTGTAGTAACTTATTCCCTGTACAACGAACACCTCTAGCTGAGGACTTCTCTTACTGTCACTCAAACCAGAGTTCAGGCAAAGTGCACTCTGATGGACAACATTTCGTAATCTTGCCCGTCTTCTTGACATGTGTATTCTAGAGTATAACACGCGCCATTTCTTTAATGAGTCACACACTGAAGTCAGCTGAAATAAGACAGGGGCAACATAATGAACACTTTTTATACATGTCACCTCATTTAATCTGATGGTTCCGGAGTATTATTGTTTGTTACTATTTGATTATTAGTTACAGTAGATAAATATTTAAAAAAATATGTCTAATAAATTGAAAATTTTTTGTTTCAAATTAATACAAATTGGAAAACTATTAATTTTATTAAGTCTGTAGCCTACATGAAATAGGTACTAGGACATTAGAAAAGTAATGATAACATAGTAAGCTTTTCATTCTAATTTTTTAAGGTTAATATTAGCATTATATACTACAAATATAGTTCCCTGACATGGCAACAATACGTTGGCAAATCCTTGGTAAACAGCGGACATCATCTGCATCATTTCTGGATATCTCTCTCACTAATAGGTAGCAAATTCTTTGAATGTCAACTCTTGATTGAAAGCGAGTGTTCATTGTAGAAAATTACTAGGCCTAAATTGTAAAACTGTAAAAATTTGTAAAAATTGTAATTGTAATATTGTAAAATTTTGACTTGTTCCACATCTTAAAGCTTCATTGTTCATGTAAGAGACTCGTTCAGACATGATTTCTTGTAAAGAGTTCTCTTAATCGATCACAAAATATCTCAATATATGGTAATTTCATCACTATAAAATTTTGTTATTCTAGGTTTAATTTGTAATTCAGTAAATACAAAAATAATCTTTGTTCTTAACTTCTATGATAAATTGTCTAGCTTTCATTAATCAGGCAATCTTGTCGTACTTCAATTTTTATTGTAATTGTAATTGTAAATTTAATATTGATTGTAATTTTATTATTCATATTATAGTTGTAATCCCCTGGTAGAGGGGCAGAGAAGGCCTGATGGCCTTATCTCTACCAGGTTAAATAAATAAATACTAATACTAAAATCTATGGAATATAATGAATGAATGAATTAATTAATTAATTAATTAATTAATTAATGAAACTAACTTCTCTCTCGCAGGCTTCGTAATGCCATAAAGCGCTGAGTTACTTTTTCCTCTTATAACTTGGATTTTTATGAAGTAGGCCTAAGTATAGAACATTTTAAGGCTATGTTACGTATTACAAGTCAGAAGCAGTCATTGTATTTACAAAATGTGCTTACTTCGACACTTTCAATATCACAGATGTCAGGGAAAAGAAAAAGAGTGGTATCATGAGATTTGTGTGGGAGCCAAAGGGATAAATGACAAATGTATGTAGATTTTAAGTTAACTGATGATATTTGAGGCAGGACTGAGCAATGAATGCACTTGATCTTATGCTTGGGTTTATAGAATCTTTTCAAGGCCAATGATCAGTTGCTCAGAAAAAAATTACTTGTGTTATCAATTTTAGATAATTGTTATCATTGCATTGGGATAATATAACTTGCTTTTGTGTTTCTTGCGATCGAATTCACCCGAACTTTGAGAGTGAATCTGATCGTTCGCAAGACTCGTAAAAAGTATTCCCTCATTCCAAAATATGTTATAGAAAGATGTCATTAATTCTGTTCCAAAATATGGTATACATTTGTTAAAGTTCTCAGTAACTTTAGTAATAATATAAGTAATGTAACTTTAATACATCTTCTGGATACATATTTGATTGATAAATTAACATAAGAAAAACATAAAAGTCCACACCTGTTTAGTAATGGTTAGCGCGTTTGGCCGCGAAACCAGGTGGCCCGTGTTCGATCCCCGGTCGGGCCGGGTTACCTGGTTGAGATTTTTGCCGGGGTTTTCCTTCAACTCAATATGAACAAATGTTAGGTAACTTTCGGACTTATTTCACCAGCATTATCATCTTAATCTCATTCAGACGTTAAATAACCTAAGATGTTGATAAAACGTCGTAAAATAACCTACTAAAAATAAAAAAAAACATAAAAATTAGGTACATTTCATTCTGTGTGATGTAAAATTAGTAAAAGAGAAAACAAACATTGTTCTGAGAGTGGCAAATTAACATAAAAACTGCAATAAGTTACAACCCGTTTTTGTATGACTGTTGAGCCTTAAATTATTCTTTTCAAAATTGACTGGGTTGGTGTTACATTTTCTGCAACAGGAACACCACAGCAGGTGCCCATTTGATTTCTGTTCATAATGAACTATTTAAATATTACAGTTTGATGCATTACACAAGATTAGAAACATTCACAGCTGCACTGTCTGATAGTCCCTTCACTACTGAACAGAATACCACACCGCGAAACATTTCGTACGCGCATGCGCAATAGTCAAACCTATTTTGTTTGTTACTAGGCCTATACCATATTTTGGAACGGAGGGAGTATGTAGCAGATAAATTGGAATATTCTAAATAAATATTTTCATACTGTATCTTAGAGGCAACAGGGCAATCTTTCAATTCATAAAACAGTTTATGAAAATATATATTATTTAATCTACAGGCAATTTCCCCAAATTTGATCGGAATCACCCTATTCTACTGCATTATTTCATTTGTGACTACAATTGTGTGAAGAAAACATTTAGAGCAGAGTCTGAGTAATCGGCATTTTGTGTTTTTTTTTTTTTTTAATACAGGCCTATTATTTTTGTAGACACGGTTATGTTTAATACTAATCTTTCGCGTATAGGCTGACTAGTGTCCCGCCGCTGGGTCTGGTAGAACTTTTGATCGGTGGAATAAAAGATAAATGTCATAATTATACCAAATAACCCTGCCATGAAACGTTATGATCAGGATGGTTATCAGTTCGCCGAGGTAATTAAGTGACAACACACATTGCCTACGTTAAAGACAGACATTTATTTAAAATAAACCAAATAATAGTGTCACACAGACTATATATATATCACAGCGTAGTGTTAAACCCAACTGGTTACCTTACATGAATGGTAATTCCTTTTTGTTGGCATCCATCTTGTCGACTCACCTCACTCATAACCAATACTTAACACACATATAATCGTTACACAGAAAATTGACACCCCTCACACGTCACACAACAATGAAAGCCTCCATTTTGAATTCCATACTCGTACAAAGTTTATTGGTGAAATCTCTAAGTAAAACGTTCCAGAATAAGACAATAAAACTTCTACATCACAGCTTGAGAGACCAGAACAGCAAATAAAATACCGATCGGTATTTAAACAGAGTAGGCTGCCCGATAGCTAAGCAGAAAATCGAATCCAGTTCAATATAGTTAGCACATCAAATGACTGAGTATAACTTCTCGACCTCGGAAGTAAAACGTTACCATCCTCTATCACTCTTTCTTCCACGATCCAATCGTAGGTTCCCGCAACAACCTGGACGTAACTGAAACTGTCGACACACTCCCGGTCTGCACGCTGCCCGCCACCAGACTTGTTTCTTCCGCGATCCTATCGCAGGTTCCCACAACACGTTGGACTACACAGATACTAGTAGACTTATCGAACCCGGTTCGATCCCCGGCCTACATAGGACCTCGTGCCCATCACAACGCACGTACTACTTCCAAGCCATCCCTCTAGCGTACAGACGCCACTAGCCACGAACAACTCGCTTCATAGACAAAATATAAACTGGCGCCACCGTCTTAACCAATCAGCAAGCGCTAATATAAAATATTAACTGCTCCCTGGATCTTAACCAATCAGCTAATGTTATTATAAAATAATAACTGCTCCCCCGGTTTCAACTCCTCACAGGTTATAGGAACAGAACCAGAGAAAACGGAAAAACAGAAAGATGAGAGGAGTAAGCCACCTATATAAAAGAAATAAGACTTAGATCAGAAAGGAACAAACTACAGGTCATCTATGAAGAGTAAGAAGAACTAGAACAAACAGAGAAAGGCATAAGGATAGAAGAAAAGGAAAGAAATGGAAAGGAAAAACTGACGTGCCGAAATATAAACGGCAAACTAGTAGGTACCTAATATGAACAAAATTCACTCTGTTTATTTTTCCTTTCTTTCTTTGACACGTTCTGTGAGCACTTGCCTTCTATGCCCAAGGTTGCGGGTTCGATCCCGGGCCAGGTCGATGGCATTTAAGTGTGCTTAAATGCGACAGGCTCATGTCAGTAGATTTAGTAGCATGTAAAAGAATTCCTGCGGGACAAAATTCCGGCACATCCGGCGACGGTGATATAACCTCTGCAGTTCCAAGCGTCGTTAAATAAAACATTTTAAAAGAATTTTAAAAGACAGGTTCTGTGGTGTTAACTCTTTTATGGACAAATAAGGAAATATATAAATAAGTAAATAAATACATAAAGAACTAAGTAAATGAATGAATGAATAAGTAAATAAGTGAATAACGAAGTAAGTAAATAAATAAGTAAGAAAGTAACTAAGTAAGTAAATAACTAAGTAATTAAATAAATAAATTAGTAAATAATTGAGTAAATAAATGAGTGAATGAGCGAACAAATAAATGAATAAATAGATGGGTGGGTGAGTGGAGGATAGATAGGATAGATGGGATGGGATAGATAGAATGGGATGGGATGGGTAGATTGAGAGATTATAAAGATAGATTAAATTACATAGATAATAAAATAATGCGTATAAACGTTTACATGCTCCTATCGAAATACACTATATTCTTTTTTGTATCGCACTGTGCTGTCTTTGTGCTTCGTGCAATGAGGAAGTAATAATAAAACTATTAATATTAAGAAATTTTGAAGTGTGCCGGCTGTAAGAAACCTTTATTGCGCCAGAAAGTGAAGAACTCAGATTATTATTAAAGTTTTTGCACTCATAAAAGCCAAGTTTTATACTTTAAAAACTCCTTAGATTTGTTTTAGTAAGAAGTGAAAAGGAAGTTTAGATTTATTCTGTAACTCAATATTCTTAGCTTACCTCGAACTGTACTCGAAGTGAATTGTTATGGGCTCTCGCTTGCAGACGTATAAGACAAATCAAGGACATTACCTGACGTCTGTTAATTGACATTCGTTCTCGTGCTACTTTCCAAAGTACAGGGAAAACTTTATATATATATATTTATATAATATTTATTTATTTATAAGTAATTGATTAACTAGCGGACTTACTAGTGTTAATTATGTAAGTTTGTGCGGCTTACAGCTGTTTCGGTGCTTCATCACACCATCCTCAGAGCCTACTGGTAGACTCTGAGGATGGTGTGATGAAGAATCGAAACAGCTGTAAGCCGCACAAACTTACATAATTAACACGAGTAAATCCGTTAGTTAATCAATTACTTATATTCAAGTGTTAAAAGTAGTGTACGCAAGATTCAAAATGGAATATTTATTTATTCTGGACTCAGAGAAAAATGACTATTTGTCCTCATTGGTGAATTGATTTTCTCTCTATGGTCTTGTAAGTATTGGTAAACCAGGAAAAAAACTCCCCGTCTACAGTGTTGATTGGCTAGACCGTTTGATCTACACGCTGGGGAATTTAAGTTCAATTCTCTAGAGGTTTACGTAAAATTAATACATGGAAATTATGGTGTTTGGAGGGTTTTTTTAGGAATATTCTTCCCCAACCAACTTTTCAACATTTACTTATCCAATTTCTTTTCTGAGGAAACATTAGACTATTTTACACCGAATTCTGAGAGCCCTTGGTCAGCTATCTCTCTTCTGGCGATCCAGTACTATAATTTCTAGGGTTTGTTAAGTCCATTCCAGGTCTTAGAACGTTTCATAGAAAAATTCATAGTGACACTTATAGTGGATATGACTGCAATGAGGTTTTTGTCCCACTAAGAAATTTGGATGCTCAGTGACTTATCGTATTTAGCTGGTGTGGGTAGGGATTGTGTGTAGCTGGAAGCCCTGATCACATAGTCTATATAACATATTGGCCATCTCCAGGTTAAAATCGGTAACGCGTGCAGGAGTATAACCACCGAGATCGCCACCGTCGACTGACAACGACTGCTAGATGGAAGTATAGTTGCTTCATGCAATTCAAATGAGAGTTACATCCTGACTTCTTATGCAGTAGCTAGGTGACAGTATAGTTAAATTGATGAAAGTTGTTGCCGTCAAAGCTTATGAGGCTGAGCAATCTGTTTATTTGGTCTGGGTTGGGAGTCACAGCAATAGTTTCTTCAGAAGACGTGTAGACAATAGTGCTATGGTTCGCCCTCTCCCATTCAGGATAATAGTATAAAATCTGAAAGAAATCTGAGAAGTTACATTTAGTATTTCCAGTATTACCTACTTCTTCCCCCTTTCCCATTATCCATATATCAGAACCGGACATTGTTTGTTTACTATACTGATTTATAAAGTTTTAAGTGAATTTTTCTGCAAGCGATATTTCCAAAGTACCATTTATTAATTGCATTAATTTTGTGCAGTTATTTATGCTAGTTTCTATATATGGAGTGTTTCGTAACATGCGGTACCACTTCATCGGAGATTAAAAAAAAAAACATCGGACAAAATACAAATACACACTTGTCTTATGCGTCCTTGTTTTAGAGTTAAAGCCAAGTGACCCGTCGATACGCGCTCTCTCTCTCTCTACTTGTTTACTATTGACTGGCCTGCGCGTTCTAAAAGCCTAAATCCATTTGGAGATTTTAGGGGGGACATTTTAGAATAATTGTTTATTGAAGAGTCATTTCCAATCGTAAGAGTGCCCAAGACGTCACTGCGGCTTGCGGTAGCGTGACGTGAAGCGAAGCAGTGCCTGTATGTATGCCATTGCTCGACTGGGCTTCGATGCCTGTTGACTACATACACTATTTCCATGGAATCGCCTCCCGAAAACTTCATCATCGCACGCCGGTGACTGCAGCCTTATCCGACATACATCTGTTATTTTAAAGAATATGGCACTCTACGACTGCAGGTTTGAATTCGGGCTGAAGTTACCCATCTTCATCACTTCCTGTAACGTTAATTCTTGCACATTACTGACGTACGAATATGACTATAATTCGGAACCCTGATTAAATGCAAGAAATGTTTACATTAATTTTTGGAGTAGTTTTATCTACTGTCCACCGATGAAATGAGTCTCGCACGTTAGGAAACATTTTGTATGTTTCACCAATATATATATATATATATATATATATATATATACATATATATATATATATACATATATATATATATATATGAGCACATAATAGAAAAAGTATATATATATATATGTATATATATATATATATATACATATATATATATATATATGAGCACATAATAGAAAAAGTATATATATATATATGTATATATATGTGTATATATATACTTTTTCTATTACGTGTTCACAACAACTTTTTCACATTTCATTGCCATGGAATTCTTTTGATTTAATTTTATCATTACATATTTCCATGTCGTTTGTTGAATACGTTAAAGAATAGGCTATATATGGATTTAATCGTAAATAATGTCATTCATTTCAGGGATTTATTCTTTAAAATATTTCAAACTAAAAAGTTTAATATAGTTTTGTTCGTTTTTGCTTCCTTTTGTCTTCGATCAGTTAACTAAACAACGTATATTAAAGTTTGACTAGTAAATAAATTTAGGAAAAATGTCTAAATTATGAGATTGGTTAAAGCCCTTAGAGATGTTACTCAGTCATAAGATCAAACCTGTTATATTAAATGTCTCTGTAAAACACAAATCGTCGTTGTTCCTGCAATAACTCCTATGTGACATATTTATAGATTTTCAGATTTTTGCTGTATTAAATAAATTAAATAGTGATACAGCAATTAATATAATCTCCTATACGTAATTACATTTCTTTCTTTCTTCCGAAAATGTAAGAATCCACAGTCTCCTATGTACGGCTGCCATTGGGATGAATAAATGTGTTTTTTTCTTCCTACTGAAAAATGTTATATTTTGCACACAGGAGTTATTGCAGGAACAACGACGAAATATTATGCATTGTTACTATTTCGAAATCACTTAACAGTTAAAATCCCTCTGTCATCATTCCATTCTAATGCACACCATTAGGATATTTATTTTTCCGAATAGCCACACATGCTGCTGTCTCTGTTTGTTACAGTTAAATGCCGGCATTGACTGGGCTTCGTGCACAACATCTTTCAGGTGCTCGCTAGGTAAAAAATACAGAATAAAAATGAGAAAAGAATAAAAAAATTCTCAATTTAACGCTCTCTTCCTAATTTCTGTATGTGAGAGCTTAAATGAAAATGTCTATTATCTTTCGAAAACCACCTTAAAATTAAAGGCGTGAGGAAAACACACTTCGATAAACAAATTCTTTGAAGTGCGACTTAAGAAACCTTTCATTAAATGTTAGAGACTTCAATCCGGTAGGTCACGCAAGCTACTAATCCTTGGAAACTCTACAGAAGTTAATCTCTTTAAATCTTTCTTTGGTACTTTCTTGTGCGGGTTTAGTCAAGTTTCATGTTGGTAGCCGCAAAGAAGTTGGACCACGCACCGAATGAATAGAAGTTGTCTTTCAGGCGACTACTCTCTATTAGTTTTCTGCGGGGAACTCTCCCGGAGAAATGGAGGGAATCTGCTCAAGTTCCCTTCGTATTTGTTCCATAGAACGTAATCAGAGATCGTATAATTACTTTAAACCCTTGAGGATAATACTGACGAGGTTAAAAAATTCACTTGTTACAACTCTTGTAGGGCAGAAGGTTTTGCGGGGAAACAAAACTTATTCGTTTTGCTTTATTTCAACAGAGAATAGGGAAGTATTAGGAATCGTTCTTAAGTTAAAGTAAAGTGAAAATGTTACAGTAGCTAGAATTTTTTCGTCATATTCCTCTTAAGAATAGATAATAGTAAATTATGCAACGAGCCTATAATGAAGGTAATTAAGAAGTGAGTATGGATATTTATGAAACGAGCGCAAGCGTATGTTGTGAGATGTGCGCAGACGCGAAAGTATTGATTTTTTCCGAGGAACAGATGTCCACATTGACCTTGCTAGGCCATAAGAACCTACAGAGATAACATTGAAATAAAATTAGACATTGAAAAACGAGATGACAAATTGAATTTATTTGAATATTATTTACAATTAACGCTAATTATTATAGTAACAGAACATAACCTTCTGCGACAGTATTGGATTTCCAGCCTCCGTGACTTTTCGCTAATTCTCTTTCGATTGCATATCCGAGAATAATCGATACTTGCGGTTTTATAACGGTAGAAAGCTGACCTGTCATTGGCTGAACAGTTGTAACCTGAGTCGTCATTGGCTGAAAGACCTGACATTTAATGAGTAGGTGTACTTAATTGACATGCATTAAAGGTCTGCTACCAGGTGTATAATTACTACATTTCGGCATGGTCGAGCATAAAATACATTTAAACATTTACGATTGAAGTAAATCGAACTGTACAGTGTACACAGCAGCAGAATGATATACCATGTTGCGATAATACAGGGTGTTAAAAAGCAGTCAATATTTTGAGAAAGGTCTAATAGCATAGTACAGGGTGCGTCAAAAACACCTGACGGTTTTTGCAATGCAATACAAATCACACCCGCTGAATATCGCTGCTCTAGTGGGTGTCCTTGTGTTGTGTACGTTTTGGAGTTTAGTTGAGATGGAACGTTGGTCTACTGAACACCGCATTGCTGCCGTAGAGTTGTTTATCAAAAGCAGAGTCTGTTACTGCTATGCAGCGTGGGTTTCGACTTCAGTTTGATACACGTCATGCACCTAGTCGCAATACTAGAGCGAATTTTTCTCCTCCTATTTTTTTCTTTTTTTAAATTTCAAATTCTTATCATTAGACAAACGAAAATTAAATATTACGTATCCAAATTTTATAGATACAAAAACGAACCTAAAAAATTCTGGGAAGTTATAAATGAAGCTACAGATGTAAATGTACAAAATAAACAGCCAATCAAGGAGTTAAAAAACGATAAGGGTGAAATATTAAATTGCTGAAAAGAGATTGCAAACGAATTTAATAATTATTTTTCAGAGATAGGACACAAAGTTACTTCTAACATTAATACGTCAAATTTTAACTCTTCTCTACAAAATGAGACACAAGATGTACATTTAGCTTCCTCCATGTTTCTTTTCCCTGTAACTGAAGATGAAATTATTATTTTGGTTAAGAAATTAAAAAAATAATGTTGCTCCTGGTATAGATGGAATTAAGAATAATACTTTCAAAATTATTATCAAATATATATCAAAACCTATGGTTCATATTTTTAACTTATGTTTTGTGCAAGGTATATTCCCAGATGTTTTGAAATGTGTCATATTAATTCCAATATATAAATCTGGAGATAAAAATAATTTAAATAACTATAGACATATCTTTACTTCCAACATTTTCCAAATTGCTTGAAAAATGTTTAAAGAATAGATTAATAAATTATTTAGAAAAAAAAAACAAAATCTTCTCTAAAAATCAGTTTGGTTTCCGCAATAATATTTCTATTGATGATTCTCTTATTAATGTTACTGGAAAAATTATCAATGAACTAGATATCGGAAACAAATGTTTGGGTATTTTCTTGGATCAACGGAAAGCTTTTGACACTATCAATCATAATTTACTTTTGGACAAACTACATACTATTGGAGTTAGAGGTATAGTTTTAAAATTATTCCAATCATATTTTAGTAACAGAGGCAAATGACCAAAATTGAAGATCAATTTAGTGAATACAAATATATTGATACAGGTGTACCGCAAGGAACAATTTTGGGACCTATTTTATTTCTAATATATGTTAATGATCTGCTAAATATAAATTTAGAAAAAATTAATGGATCTATATATTCATATGCGGATGATACAGTAGTTATTTTCAGTGGTTTTTCTTGGCAAGAAGCATATAGAAATGCTAATATAGGTGCTAATACTGTTAAAAAATGCCTTAATTCCAACTTCCTTTCTTTAAATATATCTAAATCAACTTTAGTTCCTTTTTCGTTAACAGCTGCTAGTGTTCAAAATTTAACATTTAGCGATGAGTATAGACTAATAATACATAGTGAAAATTGTTTAGATCCCAAAAGTTGTAAATGTCCACCATTGAAAGAAGCCACGTATGTCAAATATCTGGGTATCATTATTGATCAGAATTTAAAATGGCCTCATCACATTACTTATCTTTGTAAGAGGCTTCGTAAAGCAATTTATAAATTCGTTAATCTTCGATGTTACTTACCCATTTGAGTTCTACGAAATGTTTATTTGGCCATTATTCAGTCTATCATTCAATATGGAATAATTGTTTGGGGTGGAAGTACAAAAATTAATCTTAGTCCGTTAAATTTACTACGAATAATTAAAATTTGTTTGAAGAAACGTTTCGATTATCCAACTAAATTAATTTATTCTGAATTTAATGTTTTTAATATTGAACAAATTTATAAATATACGCTGTTAAAATTTTATCATAAAAACCGTAATAAGTTTGTATTACAGACACATAATTATGACACAAGACGAAATATTAATTCAACATTAGTAGAACCTAAATGTCTCACATCTGCTGGTCTAAAGCACAGCATTAATTTTGGCCCTCGGTTGTAACAATGCTGTAACTAAATTACACCCAGAACTTCTAACATGTAACCCACTAGCATATAACAAGAAAATTAGAAACGTGTTAATATCTTCAATTCGATTAAATAAATTTATAGCCTATGTGTATTGAATTAATCAACCTATATTATATTTGTATTCTATAGTTTTGAAATATATATAGTCCTACTTTTCACGTGCGATATTATTCTTCTCTAGTGTTAATATTATATTATGTAATTCCATTGCAGCTGTAATTTAAATTGTAATTTAAATTTTAGTTCCTATTTTAATTTACTTATTTATTTTTTTTTTTATTATTTTTTATTTTCTATATTTGTCTTATATTAATATTGTATTATATAATTTCTGTAACTGTAATTTTAATTCTATTTCCTATTTTATTTTATTTTATATTGTCTTATAGACCTATTAATATTATATCTGAACTGCGACCGAACACGAGCGCTGCTCATTCGATCTCAAATTTTGTTAATACTACTGTATCTCCTTTTTTATATTGTTTGTATGATTTTATTTCTATTTCTCTTGTTTGTTTGTAATTATATTCTTTATTCTGTATATTTAAATTTAAATAAATAAATAAATAAATAAATAAAATAAATACAAATTTATTTAATACACAAGGTTTACACTACATTAGGCACTGTAGCCCGAAAGAGCAGACGCTCGTGTTCGGTCGCAGTTCAGTCTATTTATATAAAATTGAAGTGTGTTAATTCAGCACAATAATATTAATGTATAGTAAAATACAGACCATTTAATGACATAATTAATACAAATATACAGAATACAAAGTACACTTGTATTAGATTACAATTTTAAACTCATATAGCTTAAGGAAAGACAAAACAATTAAATACTTTAATTTGTCTCTGACATCTATGTGTGTTCAGTGTAGTTAGTTAAGAGTAAGCTCTAATTAATGCCGTATATATTCTGGGACCAGAATTTCTGCTGTTTTAATCTAGAAGTAGTGTGGCATTTGGGGTTGTTTAGAGAGAAACTGTAGTTTTGTCTCGTATGGTATACATGAGGATCAAATTTAAATTTATTGTGATTTTTATGGAAGTAAATCAGCAATGCTCGTTTATAATGTGTTCTAGATTTGATATAACAAATTCCTGAAAAATGTGTTTCGTTGTGTAATCAGAACGTTTATATAGACAAATTTTGATAATTCTTTGTTTTTTTTTTGGATCAAATTTAAAGGATGGAGAGTCTATTTTGATATTCCTCCCCAACCTAATATACCGTACTGAAGTATTGATTGAAACAGAGCTAAGTATACAGTAGGGGAGTAGTGGGTACAGTGAGACACAAAATATTAAAACATATGTATGCAAGTGATAATTCAAGTATTTTTAAAATCAAGTGCAATAGAAATATACATTAAAACATGGAGTACAATAATACTTAAAGAAAAATGTTAATAGATAAAGGACATAATATACAATACGTGTTTGTAAAAAAAATGAAAATGCCTCACTGTTCCCATTCAGGAGGGTACAGTGAGACACCACGTATCTATTAACGGACATTGAAATGATTTATATTTATTTCAAAAGAAAGAAAAGCTAGCTCTCTCTTTATCTTGCCATGTCCTATAGGCTTAATTAGAATCATTTTGATGTCCGACTTCGAAACCATTGAAACATCTGGAACATTTGGAAAAGGGAATTTTCTATGACATTTCAAACTTTTGCGAAAAAATGAAATGAATTTTTGGTGACAACAAAGCTTATAATTTTAAGAATTTAATTTAATTCTTTATTATTTTTTAACATTTTCTTAAATTTTGTGAATTTTTTTATCTAAGAAACAATTAAAATATAATGTATCCATTATTTCAAGCTATAGTTCCTAAATTGGTTACTAGTATGTTCATTTTTAATGTAAGTTACCGGTAAATGTAAGATAATTACAATTTGTTTTTGCAAATCTTTGATACATGGGAACAGTGAGACGTCTCAGTGTACCCATCAATGGCAAGTCTCACTTTTCCCCTTACGCGTAGTTCGTTTAAAAATGGTGACATCACTTCAAAATCAAAACAGGAAAGACGAACCTTTGCCAAACATAACTTCAAATACCATAATATTAGGTAACAAAACATTCATCGGCCCGCCATCGGCCCCTATCCTGCGCAAGATTAATCCAGTCTCTATCATCATACCCCACCTCCTTCAAATCCATTTTAATATTATTCCTATCTACGTCTCGGACTCCCTAAAGGTCTTTTTCCCTCCGGTCTCCCAACCAACACAATATATGCATTTCTGGATTCGCCCATACGTGCTACATGCCCTGCCCATCTCAAACGTCTGGATTTTAAGTTCCTAATTATGTCAGGTGAAGAATACAATGCGTGCAGTTCTGTGATGTGTAACTTTCTCCATTCTCCTGTAACTTCATCCAGCTTAGCCCCAAATATTTTCCTAAGGACCTTATTCTCAAAAACCCTTAACCTATGTTCCTCTCTCAGAGTGAGAGTCCAAGTTTCACAACCATACAGAAGAACCGGTGATATAACTGTTTTATAAATTCTAACTTTCAGATTTTTGGACAGCAGACTGGATGATAAGAGCTTCTCAACCGAATGATAACACGCATTTCCCATATTTATTCTGCGTTTAATTTCCTCCCGAGTTTCATTTATATTTGTTACTGTTGCTCCAAGATATTTGAATTTTTCCACCCCTTCGAAGGATAAATCTCCAATTTTTATATTTCCATTTCGTACAATATTCTGGTCACGAGACATAATCATATACTTTGTCTTTACGGGAATTACTTCCAAACCGATCGCTTTACTTGCTTCAAGTAAAATTTCCGTGTTTTCCCTAACCGTTTGTGTATTTTCTCCTAACATATTCACGTCATCTGCATAGACAAGAAGCTGATGTAACCCGTTCAATTCCAAACCCTCTGTGTTATCCTGAACTTTTCTAATGGCATATTCTAGAGCGAAGTTAAAAAGTAAAGGTGATAGTGCATCTCCCTCCTTTAGCCCGCAGTGAATTGGAAAAGGATCAGATAGAAACTGACCTATACGGACTCTGCTGTATGTTTCACTGAGACACATTTTAATTAATCGAACTAGTTTCTTGGGAATACCAAATTCAATAAGAATATCATATAATACTTCCCTCTTAACCGAGTCATATGCCTTTTCGAAATCTATGAATAACTGATGTACTGTACCCTTGTACTCCCATTTTTTCTCCATTATCTGTCGAATACAAAAAATCTGATCAATAGTCGATCTATTACGCCGAAAACCGCACTGATGATCCCCAATAATTTCATCTACGTACGGAGCTAATATTCTCAAAGAATATTGGACAACATTTTGTACGACGTCAACAAAAGTGATATTCCTCGCAAGTTACCACAGTTGGTTTTGTCCGTCCCCCTTTTTAAAAACAGGTACAATTATGGACTCTTCCATTGTTCTGGTACAATTTCCTTTTTCCAGATAGCAAGTACAAGTTTATAAATTTCGCTATATAATGCACTTCCACCCTCTTGTATTAATTCTGCTGGAATTTGATCGATACCTGGAGACTTGTACTTTTTCAGATTTTCTATCGCAATTTCGACTTCTGAAAGCGTGGGTTCGGGTATAAATGGCTCAGCAGTTTGTATTTCAATTTCGTCCCGATCATTTCTATTTGGCCTATGTACATTCAGTAGTTGCGCAAAATAGTTTTTCCATCTGTTTAGGATTGATGGAGAGTCTGCAAGCAAGTCACCATTCTCATCCTTGATGACGTTTACCCTTGGCTGATATCCGTTCTTAAATTCCTTTATACCCTTATATAAATCTCTAATGTTTTTATTATTACTATTTGTTTCTACCTCATTCAGTTTTTTCTTCAAGTAACCTCTCTTTTTATTCCTAAGTGTACGACTTGCTTCCCGTCTTTCATTGAAATAATTATCTCTCTTCTCCTCAACTGGATCCTGTAAGAATTTCAATTTTGCCTGTTTCCTTCTTTCTACTACCATGCAACAATCTTCATCAAACCACAATTTCTCTTTCCTAGTTTCATAATAACCTATGCTCTGCTCAGCTGCAATTTTGATACTATCTCTGATATTTGCCCACACGCTATTAACATCTAATTCTTTCTCAACTTCGTCGGAACTTTCTAAAGTGGCAAACCTATTCGAAATCTCGACCTGATAATTTTGCTTAGCTTCCTCGTCCTTTAATTTCAAAATATTGAATTTAGTAATATTAACTTGTTGCTCTACTCGCTTGGCTACTGATAATCTTTCTCTTAATTCTCCAATCACCAAATAATGGTCAGTATTACAGTCTGCACCCCTGAAAGTTCGAATGTCTACTATACTAATATTCTCCGTTTATCTATCAAGATGTGATCTATTTGGTTGTGTGTCAATCCATCTGGAGAAGTCCCAGTATATTTATGTATATCCTTATGGGGGAATGTTGTACTTTTGACAATTAAATTTTTCGATGTGGCAAAGTTGACTAATCTAACTCCATTGTCACTACTAATTGCGTGTAGGCTCTCTTTTCCAATAGTTGGTCTAAAAATATCCTCCCGTCCTACTTTAGCGTTGAAATCCCCAATAACATTATCATGTGATATCTAGGGAACTGATCAAAAGTATGTTCCAATTCCTCATAGAAGCTATCTTTTATATGGTCGTCTTTCTCTTCTGTAGGGGCGTGAGCATTTATAACTATGATGTCGCACCATCTACCCTTAAGTACTAAATATGATAACCTGTCACTGATAAATTCGACTTTTTTTACTGCTGATTTTATTCTTTTATGAAGGAAGAATCCTGTTCCTAATTGGTGATTATTTTTTTCCCAAAATTTTACTTCTAGAGTGAAAAATTACGAATTATTTTTTCATCACTCACCTTTATAACTAGAATTAAATCGAGTTTGAAAATACTGTTACTTTACTCATGCAACATACAACTCTACTGTTACCAACATCTCAATTTTAAAATTTACCATCTAATAAAAAATGTCTCACTGTTCTCCCTGTCTCACTGTACCCAATTGTCCCCTACGCAGAACATAAACAGGTTAACTTTAGAATCTTCGAAGAACAGGGTGGGGTAGACACACACCGTTCATGTACAAGGGACCATCAATAAGTTTCCGCACTGTCCTGAATGTAGGCAACACACAGGTATATATGAAACGGAGGAGTTTTCGATAACCAGGGAAACTCCTGGAATCCATACTAAATGCATGACTTGAAAGCACAGAACAAGACCAGCCACAAGGCGTCTATGGAGGGATTCCAGGAAAAATCGCAATAGGTTCTTGACATGTTTGCACAAAATCACGTGTAGAAGCTCAGTTCTTAAAGACAATGTGACGCTGTTTGGCAGACTGACTCAACAGGCATGGAAACAATGATCTTCAATAACACGCATATATATGCTTAACAGTACAATAAATGTAAGTGCAGTCCGGAAATATATTGATTGCACCTCGTATGTATATAATTTTTCAGTGTTCATGTACATTTAGTGTACTATTTGCATTATATTTATATCGTGGAATGTTACATTGCATATTTTATTAAAAGAGTGAAAATAAATTTTACTACCATACCATTGAGGGTAAGGTGATTCTGAGGTATTCTGAACAGGCTGTTTTCGAATTGATAGTTTGCCTTGATGCAATAGATCGGCAGTATATCGCGCATATATCACCATAACCAGATTTTCACGACGTACGTGTGTCGTGGTAACTCAATAAAACGATGATATATAATACGCCGTTAATGTTAATAACTTTACGATAAGCATGTACTTGGGTCGTTCTTGTCCTTAGTGTGGGGTGTCTCATAGAAGGAGGTCTGTGTGGTACGGAGCAGCTTCATATTTAAAGTGAGAGAGATCGATATGTCCTTGCAGAATATAAGAGCCAAGATATTGCTCCACTGAAGAATACTTACTGAATCGGTGAAATTTCACAACGTATGAAAACCATTCAGTAACTAATGTCTTCATATTGTCACAGTCTACTATATACAGTCACGAAGCTTGAGTTTTGAGGGTGCTAGAAACAATAGACTGTGACGTACTATTTTACATTGCCTGTAATGAGGCGATATTAGCGATCCTAGTAGTGAGCAACTATCTAATGTTTGCATATTTACTACGTATTGAGCTTCGCGACTGTATATACTAGACTGTGATACTGTCTTACTCGTATTTTACATTGTATGGATTTGCAATGCTGTGTAATATATTCCCAAATTCATCGTGTTTCTCGATTTCTTTTGCCATTAACTTTTAATTCCGAAAAAATTAAATTATCTGATATCATTAAAACGTGCATCTCATTTTTCACACATTCGAGTAAGGAAATATTTTATACTTTCATTATTCCTATCATAACGTTGCACATACAGTCAACACCGGGTATAGCGGACCAGCATATTCCGTTCACTATATCCGAGGTTCACTAAAACCGAAGTGTCTCTTTTTATACTACTGACGTTGCTATACATGCAGTATTATTGCCCATTTGGGACAAAGCACTTTCAATATCAGTACTAATGTTCTCTTTGTCTTTCAATTTAAACACTTTACGCTTTGACATCCTGATGCTCACAGTTCGAAACCTGAATCTAATCTGGCCATATAGGTAGTAGGTACGGACCGATTTCTCATCTCTTCCCACTAGAGGTATGCTAATGTATACTCAGCCTTGGAATTTCCCGGGTTCAATTTTACAAAAAATTGCGGGAGGAAGGGTTGAGAACCATTATACTCCAATCCTTCCTGTATTTACCCTTTGGTCATCACTCTACTCCTTTTACAAAAGAAAACACATTCTCTTTCTCTTCTTCTAATATCCTCTTTCAAAGAAGTCAGAACTAATCCTTCCTTTATCCCTCACTGCGTACACTATTCTCTGTAACATGTTTAAAGCTGTCCAGGAAGCTGAACAAATTGTTTGTCTTTCAATGCAGTTAAGGAATAGAAGGTTTGAGATTTTGTTTTGAACATATTCTTGGAGAATAGGGTTTCCTAAATTACCATTTATGCCATTTCAAAACTACATTTTCTTGGGGAAGTTATAGTTTTAGGTCACTATAACCGTAGTGATGGTTCACTATAAACGGAGATATTAAAGTACTTTTTAATGTATGCGGGTCGGGACCAACGATTTAGGTTCACTATAGCCGAATGTTCACTATATCCAGATCTGACTGTATTAACATGAACAAGTGTACCTATATTTATGATATAATTTTAAACAAATTCACATTAACAACTATTTTAATAGTGCATACCGTTTGTGTTGAACAACTACCTCGTATGTCAAAATAATCAATTTTGCACGAGAGAGAAATAACATATTAATATATCGATAATGAACACATATACGACATAAAATAGCATTTAAATATCCTCTTACAAAGTATGAATCCATGCCTCGACGTAAGATGTGTTTTTAAAAAATTGAGAATTTTTTTTGCTGAGATAAAGTGAAATCTCATTTCGTTATTTCTTCAACACCATCGATATGTCTAATATGGTTTTGCACAAAATCTCTTCACCTGCGATTTTTATATTGTAAATTTGTGATATAATTTTCCACGAATTTACTGCAACAACTTTTTTGTATTCTAATTATTTCTAATACAATTTTTCGCAAAGAAGGGTAGCACTGCTACTTACAGACCTGTTACTAAATCTACGTATTACTCTGTGAAAAGATTTATTAAATCTACATACTTAGACTTGAACAAACAAAATTTGATAACACAATCTCAAGGGGAAAAATGGAACTCTCTGCATCATAATCCACATTTAATTCCCGACTTACCACGAAAATCGTCTGTACCTGCATTTAGATTGGCAACAGGCCATGATTGTTTGGCCAAACACCTGCATAGAATTGGAATATATCAGTCCTCTTAACTGCCCAATGTGCAACTCAAACCAAGAAGTGGATTCGGAACACCTAAAAAATCTGTGCTTCAGTGGCTGGCCATGATAATATCTTTGAAAAATATTGGAATGCAAGAGGTCAAATGACTTTGTCAAACGCCTGGCATTAGAAAACAACAACAATTTTTCGCAAATCCACGCAATATCTATTTTTATATTGTAATCATTTCGAATGCAATTTTACGTAAGTTAATAAAACAGCATATTTCTTATTATAAATATTATTATTATTATTATTATTATTATTATTATTATTATTATTATTAACTACAATATTACCCAATATATTTTATAATTTAAAATTTTCTTTCGCAGAAGATTTTAGTTTAAAACAGTATATTATTTAGTTACTAATTTATGGACCTGGAAATTAATAATTTTATAGTATCACGACTTTTGAGAAAGGAACAGAGGATAAGGGTGTTTGAGAGTAAGGTGCTCAGGAAAATATTTGGTGCTAAGAGGGATGAAGTTACAGGAGAATGGAGAAAGTTATACAGCGCAGAACTGCATGCATTTTATTCTTCACTTGACATAATTAGGGACATTAAATCCAGACGCTTGAGATGGGCAGGGCATATAGCACGTATGGGAGAATCTAGAAATGCATATAGTGTGTTAGTTGGGATGCCGGAGGGAATAAGACCTTTGGGGAGGCCGAGACGTAGATGGGAAGGTAATATTAAAATGGTTTTAAGGGAGGTGGGATAGGATGAGAGAGACTGGATTAATCTTGTTGAGGATAGGGACCGATGGCGGGCTTATGTGAGGGCAGCAATGAACCTCCTAGTTCCTTAAAAGCCATAAGTAAATATAGTATCACGAGACAACTGCAAGGAACTAGTATAGTATTTTAAAACGACTGACTTCTTGACGTGTCATTATGCTGTCATATCGTTCCTATAATCGAGTTGTGTTATAATTTAGTCATGTCCATCATCATCATCATCATCATCATCAACATGAGAAGTTTTCGCCCTGTCTGCCTGCATTTGACACGTACATTTTTTTTTGGTAAAATGAACATCGAAGCTGTTCCGATGAATTTAAAATTACAGCCCCATATTCACAATACCGGTAACTCAACAAAAGGTACGTTACTCATCCTGAGGATATTTAAATGAACTCAATCCCTCCGTCCAATATATCGATTTAGTATATAATTGTTCCCTCACCCTTTATGTTGCTGGAGTTTGTGCGATTTAAATGAAGGTGAAGGGGAATTAGAGACAGGGAGTATGTGGACTGTGTAGAGCTTCGAGCGATTATAAAGGAATAAAATTGAAATAATTAATTGTAATTAGGTGATTTCCATATAATGTAACCTGATTAGGAACATAAAGTGAAAATAATTTTGCAGAAATTGATCTGGAATTAAATTATATAAATAAATAATGTCTCGTATAGATTTATATTTTAAATATATAAACATCTGATACTACTCGGCAAAGCAAACTTCCGACGATGAATATATGTGCAACAACGATGCTGTGACGTCACCGTATCATAACTAGAGTCCTGCATTTGTTTAAGTAAAGCAGTTCTTCACAGAGTGCACTGCACTGCACAATGCACTTTGCACTTAATTAACAAAGATAATACTGAGGAGATGTCAATAAAAACAAAAATTGTAAATAAATATGTAACTTACGTTTATTTATTTCGCCGTCACGTATACAGTTTGCACTAAGTAATATCTGACAGGAAGTGTATTGAGGTAACTTGAATGTTTTTTTTTTTATTGACAAACATAAAACGTAGTCTAGTGATGATTTTATCGTGATGATACCAGTTATATCAAGAGCAATAGTACGACTGACAGAAACCCTGAGAATATGGTTTAAATTAGCATCTGAAATACTCGACCGCAATTTTGTTTTTATGCACTTGAGGACAGAAAAAAATCGTTCACATATACAAGTTGAGAAAACTTAAATTAAACAAACATAAGTCCGTTCAGTGATCGATACCACACAATTATCTTTACATGTTGTGCCAACCTAAGATTTTATTTATCTAATGAAGCCTAACCAAACATAAGAAATGTATTTTTTATTTATCTAAACAACACTATTCTGATGGATAGAACAACACCGCCGTCTAGTCCACCCCCTAGACTTACTGCAATAATTGGGGAAGATGTATTTGAATATCTCACAGCAGTACGCTTTACCCCGTTGCGCCGTGCATTGCATCATTGCACGGGTATTTGCACGCGTGCAATTTTGAGCATTTTTGAAGCCCTGTGCTACAGTGATTAAAATAAGAAATTGTTTCCTTGAGTCTCAGAAAACACCATCGACTTTTGGACATGATTTACAATATTTTATTACCGGTCCCAACACGTCAAGTGATGTGGAGCGCAGTTCTTCATACAGAGTGTCCATAAAATAAGTAACTATTATCATGGAAACGATATCTTCTTCTTTCCCTTAGTTTAACCTCTCCCTTTTAGGTTCTAATTACACGACCCACGCCACCCGGGCCTTACAGGGCCGCGACCTGTCGGGAGAGGAATTAATCTATGGATCACATACATACATTTTTGACCACACAAGGACATGGAGGGTCTCCCCGGATGAGGGATCAGCTCGATGCCAGGGCCACCTCCGATACAACACAAACATTTAAGACATTACACAGCATTCACTCACACATATGAAAGGAATGAAACATATGAAAGTTCTGTTGGTCAGCATGCTGGCTTCCAGATCAGGAGGTCCCGGGTTCGATTGCCAGGCTCGGCGCTCGGTGAATTTTTCTTTAAGAAGAAGAATTCCCTGGGTGTCTAGAGTCTGGAAATTTGTATGAATGTGAGTGTGCCGTGTTATTATTAATTAACCAACACAAATATAAAAATACATCAGGACTGTCGCTGGGCAGTAACCTAAACACACGTTTCAGCATCACATTGTTGACAAATAACTCCAACTGTTAGCACAACCATAAAGCATCTAGTAGATGCTATAGAGTTACCAACAACGAAAAAAAAAATATGAAAGGATTAAGGGAAGGATTGTCGTCCATGGCCAGACTTTCAAGAGGTACAAAACCGGTAATTGCCTGGAAATAACTGAGGAAACCATGTTAGGATTGCCGGCCCCTGGGATCGAACCCCGGACCTCCCGAATGCAAGGCCAGCCCTCTACCACGCCGCTAGCCCTCTCGGTGAAAACGATATAGTTCTTGATATTTGTATTGATAACATTGAACACTACACATTCCCTCATATACATTCATTGGTTCTTTTCGACATATCATCCATTGATGTCCCTGCACAATTCCCATCTGGACTCGGGCCGACAAACCTCCAACGGATTTCATTGAGCTTATCAGAGACAGTCCAAAAACCAATGTGTGGTTGGGAATCACGCAGACAAAGATCTGTGGACCATTTTTTTCAGAGAGAAGACCATTACTGCCTGTTATTTGGATATGCTGACAGGGTTTCTGCAGCCACAATTGGAACAAGATGGTAGCGTAGACACTTTTGTTTACCAACAAGACGGGGCCTACACAAGAAAAGTGTCTAACGTTGATGAAATGGAACCAAGAATTCGTGATGCAGTGTCACTAATCACACCACAGTTTCTGCGAAATGCATTCCGTGAAACCGTGTTCCGATGGGAATTGTGCAGGGACATCAATGGACAACATGTCGAAAGGAACCAATGAGTGTGTATGAGTGAGTTTGTAGTGTACAATCGTCTTATGAATACATATATCATGAACTATATCGTTTTCATGAAAATACTTACTTATTTTATAGCCACCCTGGATTATAAACATTGTATAGTTCAGGCCTGCACAAGGTTTGCGCTCTCCGTACCGGCTCACAGCTCATGAGTGGAATGCAGATAATAGCTGCGCTCTGGATAAGGGTGGACTGGAAGAAGGGGTGATCTCGTACAAAATCTATACAAAAGGAAATACAGTACTAGTAAGAGTGTTTATGAAATGAATTCCCGTTCAGTGTTTGTAAAACTATCTTGGACTATTATTAATTAATAAGGAAATGTTTATTTTACAGAAATAATAGAAATTCTATACCTATTAAATGTACAATATCATTTTGTTATATTTTTATTTATCTGTACATCAAAACGAGGTTATATGCTGTTGGCAGCTGAAAGGAACAGTAGCCTACTGATCATAATGAAACCTGTTACATATATTCGATGTATGCCTTTATTAAAGTTGATTATAGAAAACAGTTGCTCACAAATATAAATGTAGAGCCAAACATAGCAACCATTTTCAACAGCCAGCCTGTGTAGTCGTGGATGTTATTGCTAATGTTTAATCTTGTAAAACTCAACCAGGCTAGTAGTATTATTCAAACGATCTTTAGTCCTTAGGTCACATTGAAGATCAATAAGTTCGAGCTGTAAATCGTTAAATGTTACGTTCCGTCTTTTAGACTCCTCCATACTGTACTGTAGCAGGAGGTAAGCAACGTGAAACAGTTACTGAGAATACACACTACACTCCACTAGATAGCTGAGTGGTCGTTTCCCTCTCCTCTACCTATAGCAAGTCTATGTAATTCTGACGTATCTTCCTCTCTGTTTCGGCGAGCGGTAAACACAGTTCTCCTGCTCCGAAGGAGCGCGCGCGCTCGTTGAGCGCTGTTTGTGCAGGTATGGTATAGATGACGGGAGAAGGATCTCCTTTGCATATTTAAAAATATGTATTGTGATCAGAGGTCTGCATCGGACGTTTTCGCTCAAGGGGCAAGTAGTTCATAGCATAATCCGATAGGTAGCGCACATGCATGATGGGTAAAATTGTCACGAGCGATAAATCCTCGAACGGTATAAGCCGAGAGTTAAACATTCTTTCTTGTTACAGTGATGAACTGTGTAGTAACATCATAGATGTTTATCATTTCAAAACTTTACAGTGTTTAACTAACCTCTCCACAGTACAACTACAAAACTTGCTTTAAAATGTAATATAAATGTTGTAGGTAAATGTCCCCCCCCCCCTACACACACACAGGAGTGATTTTGTTTTTGCCACATCTGATAGATGTTATTGAATGTAAATGTAATTATTATAGACGGAGAACACAATCACGATAATGCAAGAACTGTATGAACTTTTCTAGTAATAATAATAATAATAATAATAATAATAATAATAATAATAATAATACTTACTTACTGGCTTTTAAGGAACCCGGAGGTTCATTGCCGCCCTCACATAAGCCCGCCATTGGTCCCTATCCTGAGCAAGATGAATCCAGTCTCTATCATCATATCCCACCTCCCTCAAATCCATTTTAATATAATAATATAATAATAGTAATAATACTAATAATTAATAATCTCTAATAATTAGTGTATTAATCTTTGCGTCTGTAACAGTTGTGCAGTATGATTATTCGTTTTATTATATTTTCTGTGACGTTATCTCTGTATTAATATTATTATTAATTTATTGCTTTATCAATATTATTTTGTAAAACGTTTCTACATTGTCGCAGTATATAGGCGGAACACTATGTATGGACCTATCATATTATATATGTGGTAAATCAAATATTTAATAATTATTAATTAGCAATAATAACTGTATATCGAAGTTTTTCATACTATTTTATTTATAACTTCATGTTCCTGATCCATTAAACGTTTGTCATAAACGCAGGAAATAAAGCCTTATTTTTACCGTGTGAGCAAAACATATGTGTATCTTATCTGTCGCCTTTCATATAAGATAAGACATATCGGTGAGATGACCTTGTACTGTGCTTCTATTTATTACGAGCGTATCACGACCGATCGTATCTCACTCGAGGGTGCGACACTCGACCGAGTTCAAGCGAGCGATTTAACTCCAATGCAGTACTTTGATTGTGATTCATTGCAATGTGTTTGACGACAAAAAGAGATGATATAAATTGATACCTGGTATATTTTGCATTCAACAATTCTTCTATTTGTCACAAAGGTAGGGATTTTGATGTGTTGCAATTTATTACGTTTTCAGTTTCAATGTAAACTAAATTTATTTCACGTTACTGATTAATACTTGTATTGTACTGCAGTTAGCTACTTATACACGTCGGTCTCTATTGTTTACAGTCCCAAGTTACCTGAATTGCTCTTTCCACCACTCCTATCATAAAATCTATACTCGTACCCACACACATTTCAAGCAACGGGACATTTATCCGAGTTCTAATCATATCTGTTCAATATTATAGATTCATTAATTTGTCCTACAGAATTTATCTGCAATATTGACATTTAATATTTGAGGAGAAAAATTCGCACCGGCGCCGGGGATCGAACCTGGGTCCTTGGTTCTACGTACCAAGCGCTCTGACCACTGAGCTACGCCGAATTCAATCTACAGCACCGGATCGAACTTTTCTCCTTCGATGTTTCCTTTGTGGCCTGACTTCAAGTTAGGCATATATATGTTGACGTATATATCCAATGTCAACTTCCATTGTACTGCAGTAGGAGCGCATTCAGCTGAGCGACGTGTTGGCCGGGAATCCGCAGTTGACATTGGATATATACGTCAACATATATATGCCTAACTTGGAGTCAGGCCACAAAGGGAAACATCGAAGGAGGAAAGTACGATTCAGTGCTGTGGATTGAATTCGGCGTAGCTCAGTGGTCAGAGCGCTTGGTGCGTACAAACAAGGACCCGGGTTCGATCCCCGGCGCCGGAACGAATTTTTCTCCTTATATATTAAATATCTGTTTGTCTTTTCCAGAGATTTTCTCAATTATAAAGCGAATTTCAGTTAATTTCAGCCTCATCCCTCAGATATAAGCTTGTTACCACCAATTACATGGATGCTGAAAATCCTGATGGTTAGATGTTATAGCGTCGTTGAATAATAAACTGAAGTACTGTATCAATATAATGAACGCAAATTCATCAGAGTAAATATTTCGGCATAGCGTGTTCCTGCAGTATGCGACTGCACTGTAAGAGCCGAAAGAAGAGTGAGAGAGGGACAAGAAATTTTAAAGTGAAGCCTTATTAAGTCAAGCCATTATAGGAGAGGGGGCCTCATTTCACAAGCCAACACTGGTGTAATTTCTAAAAGGGTGCTTTCCGTTTAAAAGAGGGGGTAGTATGAGGGTGAGAAGTGTACATTCTCCCTCGCAAGAAAAATATTCTTTCCCCCTTCAAAGGAGAGTAGTGGAGAAACTTTTTAATGTCTCAACATCTCAACACTTCAAGATCAGTGAAGTTTTTCGCCCCTTATTTTATTTCGTTTTTTTTTACTGGGTTGTGCAGCGAAATTCGAAATCAATGCCCCTGGCAGTGGCAATTGTTTGAAATGAACATTCACTCACTGAAGGAAAGTTTTAGACTTTAAATTGCCACAGACGAAATATTGCTTAATAGAGACAAATTTTACCTCCACAATGGAAGAAAGTTTTCGTGTTGTAAGGGTAGGAATTTAAAGTCATTGAAGTTTAATGTGGTACATAAATATGAAGGCTCCTGTTGAAGACAATAATTTACATAACAATTTCTCAGTTTTCCTATTCACTGCTTTCTGAAGCTACACCATAGATAAAGCAAACAAAATTTGAGTTATCATTATATTATTACTATTATTGTTAATATTAATAATACTATTACTATTGTTGCTATTAGTACTTTTATTGTCACTTGAATTCTTGTACCTAAAATAATTATTACAAAAAATATTTTACAAAAATTTCACTTACATTTTCTAGAGTAGAATATATGCAATCGAAATCTAAGAATCGTCCATAATGATCATAACTGTAAAAATGTTTCTTGCACAGATTTCTTTTTAATGGCGATTCGTTAGTTGTACAAGAAAGCGAATGAAATTGTCACTGGAGAACTTTCTTAGGATGTTACAGTGGGAGTAAAATTGAATTTATTGTATAGTCCATAGAAAAAAAGTAAATATTTAACAGTAGAAATTACGAATACATAAGACTAAAATTATAATGTATTGTAATACAGGGTGGAGGTGATATAATTGTGCATATTGAATGGGACTGTGGAATGCAATAAAATAAATAAATGAGTGAATGAATGAATAATCTGTTACGCGTTTTGTAATTCTGTGTACTTTGACAACAGCGCATCGCTGTCTAATGTATGAATATACATAAGAAATAACTCTGAATAGCAGAATTTCGTTTCTTAGTCACCACAGTCACTACAGAAAATAGCGATACGTGTTCATCTTTTTATTTAATTTGCAAAGAAAAGCGTCCATTCTTTTATAAAAAAGACTGCAAAGGGATAAATCATCCCTTATCAATTTCTCTAATTCTAAGAGCAAAAATCAAATCATACGGATAATATTTGTCGACTAACAATGTTAATATTTATGGAATAGTTACATGTTTAAAAAAAAGTAATCATATGGGACGAATATATTAGAATTTATTATTGTACGGTATCCAAGGAATATGCTGTTAAAATCTGCACAGTTATATTACTTTCGCCCTGTATATTGGTGAAATAAGAGAGAAAATCAGTGCAGCTCTTCAAATGACTTTGTTTTGAGAGAGAGATAGTGAGAGCACTAAATAAATTAAATGTATTATATTCAACACAGTAGTTGAAAGTAGAACAATGTTCCTCACTTGAGTGAGAGGTATAATGGAATTGATTACACATGAGAGGTAAGGGGTTTGCTTTTTGGTGCCCGCGGCATATTTCTTTAAATATCTTAAAGAAATCCATAGGCATTTTACATAATTTATATAATGTTTAATTTTTAAACTTTCTAAATTGCATATTATATTATGATTGCTACCGATTGTATTGATTTTTCTCTCTATTCCATATGTGCATTTTTTAACATTGTTTTCCGGACCTATATGGTCATATGTTATGACAGACGTACGTATTAATAAAACAGAACACCTAAAGTTAAGGGAATTTCAGTTCATTTTCTTATTTCTTGACAATTTAAACTGTGGATGATAGTTAATAGAAAATTATTGAAGGCATAACTGAAAATAATACAAAGTAGAAGTCAGTAATTCTCAAAAGAAACGAGAAATTTCTTGTGAAATATTAAGAGATAGAATTTAGAATAATCATTAATTTACTTCCCGAGATCTTCACCAGCTTGATCGAATTCAACACACAGAGTAATACTACAGAGGTTGGAATTAAGATTTAGGGTAATTCTAAAGTAAACGTACTTCAAGAATATCAATATAGTATAGTAGTAACAAGGAAACAATTCTGAACCTCCAACTAATTACCACAAAGATTTATTGACTTTTCCTTACCAGGATTTTCTACTGTGCAAACTTTCCCGCTACAGCGTATTGTTTTTAACAGATGTTAAATGCAGAAAAATAATGATTTACTATATTATGAAAAATATTAGAAACGTAACATTTTGAATTGTGAAACATTCTGACGAGATACACTGTAACTGACATCATTTTTGCAATCAGTGTGAAATTCTTATTCAGAAACACTATTTTTTTAAACAACGAAACACATGCAGATCATTTTCATCGATACTTATGTTTTCCGTTCGAAGTCAGTGTACAAAAATTCACAACTATAGGCCTAATAATAATAATAATAATAATAATAATAATAATAATAATAATAATAATAATAATGGTAGTGGTAGTAGTAAAAATAATAAAGGTAATAATAGGCCTATTTCAAAATCAGTTATTTCGAATTACCAGCATTATTGCAAATTAAACGAATTTTTTGAACTACAGATTATTTACATACTAAATTAGCCCTCTTATAGCACCAGATTGGACTCGCGGATCACAATTTACAAACACTTCGTCTAGATACAACAGATGGCGAAACAGACCGTGACTGGTTGGTGAGGGTTTCAAGGGACCTCTGCTTGTCTGTAGAAGGACAACATAACCGCAAACGTGAATGCCTTCATTGTATTTCGAACCTATGACCTGAGTAAACTCAACCACCAATTCGTGCAGTATTGTCTCCACATATGAATTTAATGCGGAACTCCGGAGATACATGTAATTTCCATGTCATGGTTTATTTGGCGATGTATTGTCGGCTGCAACTCTCGTAGGATGTTCGTCAGACGTTAGGAATTGCAATAATTAATTTACGATCGATTCCAATACAGTAGTCCTAAGGCAAAATGTCGAAGTTAGGAAGGTACAAAGTATTATTATAAGTATTTACACTTCATCAGTTATTGCTCCATTTGAAGACTGTAGTTAGTGAGAATGGTAGAAAGTAATGAAAATGATAAAAATCTCAATCCTGTTAAGCTAGATCAGCGGTGACCAAAACTCGAACTGCAGTGATTACATGCGACAGATAGCCTATGAGGTAAGGAGATGGAGGAAATGTACTTGGCATGAAAACTACAACCAGTGGTGGTTCCTGTAGTAACATTTTGATCAATCCCGCGGATAAAAATCTCAAGCTTTGCTGTCTCAGTAATGTCACTGCTGTCATCAAGAGCCAGTGAATAATACACGATTTTTCTGGCTTCTTTTTTTTTTAACCTTCCTCTTGAATATAATCAGGAATTTTCTAAATTCTCCTCGCGATACTTGGTCGAGAAATTCGTAGTTTTTCAGAATTAAAAACTTCTTATCGACAAGTTATTTAAGCTATTTTAATCATTACTCTTTTGAGAAATTTTGTCATATTAAAGGGTTTTAGAGCACGAGATATTTCAAACTCCATTAGGTAGCTGACTTCCTTATATTTATTTATGTCAGCTTTCTCTTCCTGGCTATGATTTCAGACATGTCAATTTTTGGTGTTTAACAGTTCGTTGGTGCATAATATTGAATCCGTTTTTCTACAATATTATTATTAAATGAATAACTAATAAATAGTTACTGTCATCTAAAGATAAAGAAGATTAAAACTGAGACAAAAACTAATAATTTTATCTTTCTAGGGAAAAGATCTAAAAATATAAATATTCATGCACGTACAGAAGAATTATAGAAACACACGCTTACTGGTCAGTAGTAAAAATAACAATAATAATAGTAATAATAATAGTAATAATAATAATAATAATAATAATAATAATAATGCTACATTATCCAGCGTGAAAATGTTTCTATATACGGTACTTCTAATTGAACCGTTGAAACCGAACCGAAAGAAAAAGGTTCTTCTCATTCTTTACGAAACCATCTCTTACTGCTTCCATACTCCTATTGGTTTGGTTTTATTTATATAAATTTTCTTATTTTTGTTTATTTTTGTAACTCTGAATTTGTGAAACAGTATTTGTAGGTCATCCTCAGTTTGAGCATTCAGGACTGTGTTACGAGCACAGTTGGTTATCTCCAGTTTTTTGTTGCCATTTGGCTTATGATTTTAAAGGACTTTAGAAATGAGTTTTGATATTTTTATAATCTTAATCCTGTTTCTTCCATTTTAAATTGTTTTTAGTTCTTTTAAGAATGAGATGTGTGAAAATCTTCAGCTCAATCGGACTGCTAGTTTCGAAGTTAATTTCATTTTAATAAAATTATTCGAATTAGTGATATAATCAAAATGTTTAAGGTGCATTAAATTAAAATACAGGGACATCATTTTATTTTTATTTCAATTTTATTTGTACCTGACTTTTTGAATGTACTTCACTCCCACCCCGTCTACTAATGAAGTTCAACCGTCCTCTACACAGATCCAAGACCGCACATACAGTCATAGTAGCCTTACGGTCATAGTGAACAGTACGTTCCAAAAATATGTTCGCGTTTTCCAGTGACGAAAGAGCTTTCAATATTGAATCATTTTCGCACAGGTAGGCGTACTGTCATCCATTAGCCTACGTCGCATCTCGGTTCCCCCACCTGCTTCTATTCGCCTCTCTGTAAAGGCTAGTGGCTGGGCTGTCTTAGCTCTTTTCTGAGAACATTAATTTAAGTTTGGAATTGGACGTCTACGTAATATTATACAGATACAATTGTTTAAAATAACTTAAATAAAATGGCTTCGTTAAGTAATTAACGTTCACGTGATTTCCTCCCTTTGTACGACCCTGCGACATAACCACTTAGACAGACAGTAGATAGCATGTCTGAGTAATTTTATCTTTTCAGATCGGGCAGAAGTGAAGATTTAATTTACAGTACGTAAGGTAATCTTTTATAGAGTAGGTACAGAATTATTTCAACATGAGTTACTAGTACGAAGTACGAACCTGGTAATTGCAATTAAGTACAATAGTCTATAGTGCAATAATATGCACATTAGAACTGAAGGCTATATCGAAATAAACGGCTACCATTTTCAAAAATATGTTTAAATATCCATATTATGATTATCTTTCAATTTAACTAATATGCTGTAGACAGCATAATGCACACTGCATAATGAATACGTCCGCATGGACAGCTCAGTTCGTGAGTAAAAACACTTATTGTTAATACTGTACTGTATTTTGATTCAACAAAAACCCAATGAAAATTATCAAACTCAAAAGCATGATATTTCCTAGTTTACGTAAATGGATGAACTACTTTTCTTCCCTCCTATACCTAGTAAAGTGATTTGTTTGTATATTACGCCTGTATAATCGAACTCCAGTCGTGGAAGGGGATAGCAAACGGTGTTTCCGGTTTTCAATCGTTGAGGAAATGTTAGTAAAAATAAAATGTCCCTGTACAACAAGTTTATATATTTTCATATGGACCCTGATTCACGGGAAATAGATTTAAGTTAAGAAATTCATTATAAGTAGGTTAGTTTATGCACAATAAATTTTCGAAAATCATTTATTTATTGATATTTTGTATTTACATAACATTTTTGTCTCTTAATTTTGAAGATAATTAAGACTTTTCAGTATTGGATCTCACATAATATACGAACAATTTCCTTTAATTTGATTAAAACTGAACACGAATGGAACATTTTGATCGTCTAAAAATGTAGTTTCGAGGGAAAGGCCCATTTGTGAAATAGGATGCAATACTGACGATTGAAATAAGCCTATATAAAAATATTTCATGGGCCTTAAAGAAGACCTAGAGGCAAGAAACCTCTATCAACTTCCTAAGTGTGCAAGAAACATTTTCGTACAAAAGAAACGGAATTTGATTTTTTGACCATTTGTCTAGTAAAAGCTCAGTCCTAATATCCCTTTTAATTCCGTAACGTTTTCATCCTTTAACAATGTGAACAGCGATATAATGCAACATGTCTGTCGTTGGAATGAAATTAGTTGGGGCTCGTCTTATTTTCAGAAGTTAGTGTACTTTGGCTGACGTAGTAACCATTTTAGGTCTCTAGATGCACACTTCATTTGCAGGAGTTTGCCTCTAAGTTAAATTTCACAGCTTAGTGACTCAAAATAGCTCTCTCCAATATAGTTAATGTGCAGTAGATAGTCAGTGTCTCTAAAGTGTTCCCTGCATCTTCATATACTCAACACAGATCTCCTATGGATATGTACAGAAGTGGCAAAAAACCGGACCGACCCTTGTAGCTAATTCCAGAGCTTTGTTCGCTATAGAGACGATAGACTGGTAATTAAGACTTTCGTCGTTCGAATCCTGTCTGAGAAGGAACCCTTTTTTTGTTCCTTGTTCAAATTTATTCTCAATACTTTTCGATTGCAGCGATATTTTACTTCTTAATTAACTTATTATTCCCAGAACATGAATTTTACCAGCAATCGAGAAGTATTTGGAATAAATTTGATGAAGGAACAAAAAAAAAGTTTCTTTCCCAGGCAAGATTCAAACCACGAAAGTCTTAGTGACCAGTCTATCGTGCTCTGGAGTGAAGAAGACTCTGAAATCAGCTACAAGGGTGAGTCCGGTTTTTTTGCCACTACTGTACACTTTGTCAAAGTGAAAGTGGCCGGCATGTTGAGCAGTGAATTTTGTCAAAGTCCTGTTTGGGCAAGTGCGAGGGTCACAAAGAGTTTTCGTGCACAAATCAGTATGGGGACAACAGCGTGCTTGTAATAGTGATGAAGCTTCTATTCTTCTAAGGAGGGAAGTTAGATAGATGGATTTATTCAGCAATATTATACATACAGATGCAATACACTATCACAATTTTCTATTAAATCCAATGCACAGGTCTTTTGACCGAACGTGCTGTGTAAAAACAAGTCCTACTTTGTAGGTTTCACTCCCCTCACTTATGATTAGATACAACCACTCTCCCAAAAAGCACACAGATTAATATGAAAATGATACAAACAAAATATATTATATAATATATCCTAACCTAACATACAAATAGGCATAAAAGTACATAATTGTATAGTTATCATTATCCCTTCGTCAGTTCGCATCACAAACTTCAACAGCTGAAGTTTTAATCCGTCTCGCCTTCAAGAGGAACAATCCAATCTTTTTTTCGCATTCTCTATTCCCCATGAGGTCAAGACATGCAAGCGAACCCCTGTTCTGACTTAGCATCGATGGTGGTAGATATTTTCTCCGGCTATGATCCGTTTCGTCACACTGTGCTATCTCTAGGAATCATTTTCCCCACACAAAGGACAGAGGCGCTCTCCTTCTTCGTTGACAATTTTATTACCCTTCCATCCCCCAATCTTAGTCACGCTAAACCTGCTTTACTGTCTTTGTTACAAGAATTCATGTAATCACACCTACCCCAATTAAGCATGAGATCTGAATGTAAATGTTGCCCACAACTTTGTTTCAAGTGACTTACTGTAGGTACCTTTCTGCAATGACATTCATTTGTAGGCTAAGTTTGTTCGTGTGTAAGGAAGAGTGGGTTTATTAAGAATAAGAGTGGGTGAGTGTGTGTGTGTGTGTGTGTGTATTAGAGGTTATGTGAGTAAGTTTATTTGTGTGCAAGATAGAGTGTGTTTATTTAGAGTAAGAAATGGTGAATTTTCATAAGAGGGAGAGTGAATCTGTTTGTAAGAGAGGGTGAGTTTTGCATACTGTATATTTTGTGTGCCTGTGTGTGTGTCTTTGTGTAAGTGATGATTAGTGGGAGATGCAGGCACGCAAAAGCTCTTGGTATATTTTTGTTACCGGAATATGGTAAAGATAACGCCGCAGTATCGAAGTCTAATACAACTGATGACTAAATCTGTCAGTGACAATACAACGATTAAATGGAAATATCGGGAAAGTAGACAGGCCATCAAGCCCGCTTTTGCTAGGCTTGGTGATGTAATCCCCGCTATCACCTCCATTTAATGTAGCCATCCAAGCTCTGGCTTGTTCCAAAACGTGATTATTGAACGAGTCTGGAATATAAAGTTGAACGTCTACAGTACTTGGCAACACAGCACTAGATGAAGGGATTCTCATTGTCATCATACCAAGTGCGTAGAGAAGGTATTGTGACAGTACAAATAATATAGTTACAAATGTTCACAGAATTAACTGGTTTCGCATTCTTATTCCAGGAAAATAGTTTGAGAAACCCAACATAATTGCTAAATTTGTGTACTGATTTCACATGAACTATTCAGAGAATTTTGTCTGTGTTTAGTATGCAAGAATCATGTACTAACGGTTCCCTACTTGTTTAAATGACCTATAACCCTTTACGTGAGATATTTTATGTAAGTTGGATTACTTCCGTCCCCTATTCATCAAAATGATGTAAGGTAACCGGGGGTAATAAGGCCCACCTAAGGAATAAAACGTTCTTTCTTTGAAATGGAGACATTTAACAAATTTTAATCAATGGAATAGCATACTTTTATAGTTGTACTATAATATTTTACTTCAAAGAAATACTCAAACAGTAACATAAATGCTGTGAGCAATGAAAACTAACATCATGTCGCTGGACGTTATATCCTGCTGTGAGAGATAATGAGGCCCACAATAAAGAATATAAGTTCTGAACACAATTTGGGCATACAAAGCCTTCAGTTTTTCACTCAGTGTGACCTACACATTCATCGTGCACCCAACACTCACAAGACACACACACACACACACACACACACACACACACACACACACACACACACACACACACACACACACACACACACACACACCTGCAACAATTCTCTTCACAGACGGAACACATCCGCGTTCCCTGGATGTTTACAAATCCTGAAGTTGATGGTTCATCCAATGCTCTTTGTGCATTAGGAATTGTCAGTCTGTTGTTTGTTTCATTTCTTGCAAAAAAGATTGTGCTTCAGAGTTTGAACTTTATAGTTCAAAGACTTCTATGAACTTTTGGCGTTTCCACGTATTTATTTCATGGGCCTTATTTCGTGCTCTCTTACTTCGCGCCAATTTTAATTTATGGACCGCTCATATGCTCATTAGCGAATGTTTCACGATAGCCCCAAACTTCTTAATGTTTACACAGTAACGTGCATTTAATATTATATTAATAACACACAGTAAAACGATAAAATATCAACTTAAATTTTTCAGAATTTTATAATGAAAGCAAAACTAATCACACATGACTTGTTGCCACCAGTCAGCTACAAACAAGAACGACAGTCTAATTTCTTTATACCTCATTCGAATGCAAGGAGAAATAGGTCTTAAGAGCTGTTGCTCTCTTTTGCAAAATTATATAACTAATGGCAAAACTGGGTAGTGGACCTTATAACATGCTGGGCCTTAATACCCCCAGGTACTTTATATCATAAAACATAGAGAGATCTACAGTGCTATACAGCTCATGCATTTTGTCAAGACACTCCCTCACTCTTCCTACAGAGCTGCGCACGAGATCGGATGAGTCTACGTACGAATTATAGGGGAATGGGTTAGCCTTTGCCTTGAACTCGGTTGACACACACCCGACCTTCCCTTCTACTCCTACCCCTTCACAGTAACGTTGTTCCCATACTGTGCATCGCGAGAGTCTTGACAAAATGCATGAGCTACTGTACTAACAATAAAGTACTGTAATACTTATCTATATCAAGATACGTCTGTAATTGAAAACAATGCGCTTGAAGCGAGTTAATTACACAGGAAGAAATATGTCTTTCTAAAGTATGAAATTGAAGCGAAATGAAAATGACTCTGAATTAATATCAAATAAGGTACAGAGGTGTTTATGGAGCATGAGAATCTGATATTGCAAGGTGTATGTAATAAATATGAATAAATAAAAACATTAATAAACAAGATATCTTAAAGTCTGAGTACATGATATAAAATAATATTTCATATTTCATACAAACATCTGAGTTTGTTCTTATTCGTGAAAGTTTCGGTCTTCTAAATTTTTGTTTGTTCCGCAAAAATTTATTCTTCCAATGTCATTCTTGCTGGAAACTATCCTCATAATGGACTCTATGTGAGAATCTGTACAACTTGGTCTTCGCTGAGACTCGTTTGTAAACAAAGTGAGTAATTCTTTTAAAAGTGTTAAAAGTACAACGTTAAATTTCTAGTTAGATTTTCAATATTATAGTAAAATTTAGCACTACTTACAGTTTTTCAAAATCCACACTTGTGGAGTAACGGTCAGCGCTTCTGGCCGCGAAACTAGGTGGCCCGGGTTCGATTCCCGGTCGGGGAAAGTTACTTGGTTGAGGTTTTTTCCGGAGTTTTCGCTCAGCCCAATATGAGCAAATGCTAGGTAACTTTCGGTGCTGGACCGCGGACTCATTTCACCGGCATTATCACCTTCATCACATTCAGACGCTAAATAACCTTTGATGTTGATAAAGCGTTGTAAAATAACCTACTAAAATAAAAAAAAACAAAGAACAGTTTTGAAATGTTTTTTTAAAATCATCAATCAATTTAATGCTATAATCTTCCGCGACGTTCTTGTATTCATGGAAAGTACATTACATTTCTTACAGATGATGCTTTTCGTACTCATTATCCATTTTGTCTTTCGATCGTAATTGCGGCTTGAAAGCTTGAATAACTAATCTTCATGCTAATATTGAATAGCAGCTACTGATAATTCTAGAACTAGATAATTAAGTGCCAGTTAATAGTCTTCATAATACACTAATATCTTTAACGTAATGTAATCTTATAATGAACAAAAAGGACCAGTTCTTACAAATACGAATGAATGTAAAAATAAAAAAAAAATAATTCTTACCATTACCCAAACAAAATAAAGTATAGGCTACATTTTAAAATAAAACGATCAAACTTAATACACAAATGTACAAAAGTAATGTTGGGTTTCACTACCATTTGCCAATGTGTTGTTTTCAGTAGCTACTTTAAAGCGAGCAGTCGTATATATCATACCACCGGTGTACTTATTGACTCCTGCCATCCCTCTTATGGAGACAGAGGGGAAAGAGTAGAGGTGCCTGCGAGCTGGACTGTGTACACTGCGAGCGACTTACTCATGTCGAGCTGATGCAGACATGACTGATTTAAAAATATCCTTCAGTGTTCCTAGCTCTATGTTCTATTAACTGATACCTAGTCTTTCGAAAATTATCTTATATTGAAATTTTATTAATTATACGGATTTCTGAATTGTGCGTAATTGAAATCATTTCCCTTCAGTTACGTACAATCCAGGTTCTACTATAGTGTTCCAGGGAAGTCTCTCCGCAGTGGAGACAGCGAAGTGTATGCCCTAGCAACTGCAGGAATGTTGGTAGTAGCTGGAACTTACGCTAGGAACAAAACGTAAACTGTGGACTCACCACAAACATAACAGATGCTGGAAGTGTTTTCCTCGTTCTTCAAGGCACAGTTCTACTCTTTTACACTAATTTTCAAACACTTTCACTAATGTTTCTTGCGTAATCGACTGAACAAAATTAATTATATTCGTCTTAAGTTCATTGATTGTTTTTGGATTATTACCATATACCGCAGATTTTGCAGACACTCCTTCCGTAATAATTTTCTTTTAATTCATAAACCACTGTAATTTTATAGGTGTACAGTTGAAGTTCGCTTCTTACAGCCTTAGGGATTCTGGCCTCTTGTGCTAATTTGTGCGTCGATTTTGTAGGACTCAACAACATTAGGTATATCCGAGATTTTGTCAAGTTTTTCTGTGGTTAAAATTGTAGGTCTGCCACATCTTGGTGCATCGAGAACTGATCCGGTTCCACGGAATTTATTGATCAAATCACGTACAGTATCGTGATTTGGACATCTGGAATTAGGAAAACGCATACGAAATTTCTGTTTCACATTTTCCATAAACTTATCACTAGAGACTAGAATTTCATGCAAAATAAAATCCCAAAATATGCATGCATTCATGCACTATCAAACTATGATGAAGCAAATAATATATTAAAATGCGCACTTCAATTTTTGTTCCAAATTTCTTATTCCACTTCAGTTTTTTTGCACAGTTAACAACTAACAACATATTTATAAATTGGTTTCTGTGAGGTTCCTGCGATCGTCAGTCAATATGCTTTTGTAGGCAGAGAATGACCTCTCTACGTCGCAGGAAGTTCTGGGTGCAAACGTGAACATATTTGTGACAGTATTATTCTAGTTTTCGCTACAAATAACCCTCACTGAACAAAAGAATCCGTAGTCCGGGTTCGCGTTTATGACCCTGTTCAGTTTATTTTAAAGAAGTTTTGTAATGTTTTACAAAGAACAACTATCAGGAAATATTCGGAAACAGAATAGCAGTGCTTACCTCTTTACTGCAGCAATCGCAGAATACATCCCCATACGATCTAATAAAATTCTTCCCTTTAATCCACTGTGCAAAGAATACATTTTTGGAACCTTTAAATGGAGGCATATTAGAATCACATTAACACACGCAAACAGAATAAACAAACACATTAACCACTTATGAGGTTCACACACTGCAAAGACAGTTTAGCGAATGATTTCATTTTAAGAAGAATCTAAATTTCTACTAATTCTGGAAAAGAGAGAGAGTATTTACAATCTCCCAGAAATAGGATGTTATTGATCTAAATTATTTCTCGGCAGTTTCCTTGAACCCTCTATATTTACTGAATACTATTCTCAAAATATCCAACGTAATAAATCCATTTATGACACGCAGTCTGTAAAGGGTCGTTGGTAAAGTGTTGCAAAATTGAACTAACGTCCAAGGAAAGGTCATCTGACATCATATTGTGCATAACTTAACATTATATTTCATTTTTCTGTTACTTAGTTTTTTTTTACCTTCTTGAATTTTGATTCCTGAAGCTAAAATAAGGGACATAAAAAATCGAGAAACTGAGGTGTCCACTCACAACCATTAAAACATGTATTTAAACTGAATAAATGTATATTATATGCATGATTAAGCTAAAAATTGCTCAAGTATGCATTATGCATGTTTTTATCCCCAAAAGGCCAAAACTTGCAAATATGCACGGAAAAAGTACACACATTTGGATCCGAAAAGTAATGAAATAGATAAGTACTCAGTTTAAGCTATGTCCTATGTTCTTATAAAAACATGCGTGTGCATGGAATTCTCGTCTCTACTCATCACCTTTGCGAAAAACGTATTCCATCAAAACCGTTTTTTCTTCAATAGAAAGATTTGCTACCAGTACTCTTTAGCCACCACTCACTCACAATTAGACTGCAGTACACCCCGTCTGCTCTCAATGATACCGTTAACTAAATAATCCCCACTTAAAGATCTGTAGCAATGACCTGGCCCGGCTGATGCTACCGACATAATTGCAGTTGCTAGCGCATACACTCCGCTATCTCCAGTGCGGAGAGACTTCCCTGACGCACTGTGTATGTCACTTAGATTGTGTTACAGACCGAGTATTTAGTCCTGACAGCTCAGCGACGCAAAAGGAGGGAAGTAATAGGAGTAGTGGGAAGAGTTCCGGAGTAGAGATAAGAGCGAGCGGTCGGTAAAGGAATGCAGAACAGCTTAACTGTATTGGAAACATAACGCTATACCGCATGCGTGACATCCGATCGCTCTGATTGCAGGCGACAGACTAAACTGAACATCCCTTGGCATAACTTAATGGACTCGCCTGATCCAGGCGCAGATTGCCGGCGACTGTCAGGACTAAATAATCGTACTGTACTCGAGTGTGTGCATACGTGTTATTTCACGAGATCATAAACTTGATTATAAAGATATTAGCAGGCCTATATTATGAAAAGGATATTTCAATGAATAAATACAGAGTGATGGGAATTTTATTGTGTCTAGAGGATTTTCATACAGGATTGTTGACATCAATGATAGTTTCGTATTGAAATGATTTCTTGTTAACTGTATAGATGTAGGAGCCTCCAGTAAGCTTACGTATCACCATTCTTGAGGAGAATTCAATGCCTTACTGCCTTAAATCACGAGCTGGATGGATAAGAGGTAGGTAAAGGTTAGGAAAAGGGTTAAGCGGTGGTACGATCTTGTCATGGCTAGGCAATACGTCACGTCGAAACGGTCGGGAGCTTTTAATTCAACGTTCGCTTCCATCTACCGGAAGCCAAGTGTGAGCTGATAGGAAGCGAGTGCTCTCTGCTTTGTATGTCGTAATCCGATTGCACCCGCCCACCTCCTCGCCGGTCATTGGTATTGAACCACCCGCCCTTTCCTTGCATATACTGGCACATAAGTCAACCTGCCCCTATGACGAAAAGCGATTAAGTATTCTATCTCCTGCAGCAGGACTCCACAAATCCTCGGAGCTGATCGTATTGGCGCCTGAGGTTTTATTTCTGGCGCCTAATGGTCGGCTTGGGCTATGAGAGGTTTCTGTGCCAGCTATGCAGACACTAATGCGTTCATGTGGTAAGAAATTGCGAACCATATGTCTCAGTTGTGTCTCTCGCCATTTCGGTGGTAGTTTTTGCGGCTTTATATTTCGCGAACTTTTGTTGAGTTTTGTGTTACAGAAGTTAGTTTGTTTAGAGTTATGAAAAATCATTTGGGTTTGAAAAATATGAAAATTATTTAATAATAATAATAATAATAATAATAATAATAATAATAATAATAATAATAGACTCGAGGTGTTAGAGACGTTCAAAAGACGGAAAAATTCCAGGATTGGACAATTTAAATACTGAATTATTTAACTACAGACGAAGTAATTTCAGATATTTATTAGTACTTGGGAATCGAAAAGAATCCCTCACCAATGGGATACAGACTTCGTTTTAAATACTGTATACAGGATGAGTCAAAAGTATGTTTGGGAAACGCGTGAGCGTGCTCTTGGATCAAAAATAAGAACAATTCCTTATATGAAAATTTGACGGAAAATGCTTATTTATTAGAAAACATAGTAGTAGTGACTTTTGTTTTCACAAGTATCTGATCATATTATTGTGTTGTTTTTGTTTTTATTCTGTACCAGTGTTTGTTTACAAACAACACTGTGACAGGACAGTAGTACATTGTTTTTGTTTTCATTTGATGCGGTAGTCCAGTGTCTTAGCCACCCAGATCACCTGACTTCACCCCATTATGCAACACCAGTGAATGATACAGAGGAGCTATTGCAACGTGTTGAAAATGCATGCCAATAGATCCGTGATGACAATATTGTGTTTGAGCGAACTCGCCAGTCGTGTGTACGTTGTGCTCAGGCATGTGTAAACAATAGAGGGGGACACATTGAGGACCTTTCCAAACCTGTATTTGTGACAGAACAAAAAAAAATAAAAAAAAAATAAAGTATGACCATTTCTCCAATAAATAAGAATTTTCCGTCAAATTTTCATATAAGGAATTGTTCTTATTTTTGATCCAGGAGCTCGCTCACGCATTTTGAAAACATACTTATGACTCACCTGTATATAAGAAAGGCTCAGATAATAAAAATGAAAGCTATAGAGACAATAACACTACAGATTACAACATCAAAATTACATACAAATACATTCAAACATAAATTGACAAAATGGATTTAAATATTTCTGGAAGAACAGTTTGAGTTCAGAAGAGGCAGAAATACAGCAATTAGTGATAAGAATAAAAATGATTATATAGTATGTACTAGACTATTTTCTTTAGTAAATACTCTTTTTATTAAGAAAAAATTGAGTACGTACTCATTTTTGATTAGGTACTCATAACATCGAAACATAGTAGAAAATACTAAAGTGTCCATCTTGTAAAGATTATATACTCATATTTGGTAAGAGTAAAAGTTGTGATATTCTCATTTTTACAAGTCTCGTGTTATTCTGAGTATGGTTTGTAGCAGGCTCAGTTCTGATTTGTGTTCAGTTTACAGTTAAATCTGAAAAAAATTGGAGAATTTATAAACGATGTAGTGCCTCATGGAAAAATGTAGAAAAATACGTGAACATGTGGAATAAAAACTTCAAAAGCCTTTAACGCTTCATAATAGTGAATGTAAATTGGTTAAACACACATTTGTTCTTCATAAAAAATCACCTACAAAAATAGCAATGACTATCAAATTATAAGGTCAGATTGTATTATTTACAATTAAAAATTGCAGTTTATTTTGTAAAGTATGAAATGCAAAATGCAATTACTTGTAACTTTAAAATTATATAGCCTAACTGCTCCATAATAAAATACTATTAACATACCTGGAATTCTGGAAATTGATTGTACGCTCCATCCAACATCTCGTTAATGACGGTTTCCCAGTAATATTATTTTCTTGTTTCCTGTATTATTATCACTTTTCAGATTCACTTTCTATTTCATGTTATTTATTTATTTACTTTATTTTTTAAATATTTATTTATTTACTTTATTCAATTATTTATTTATTTATTTATTCATTTTTATATGTATATGTATATGTATATATATATATATATATATATATATATATATTTATTTATTTACTAACTACAAGCTACAACTCCAGCTAACTACAGTTGTACAACTAATTTAATGAAAGCATCAAACAAAATTTTGTAATTTTAATTACAAATTTTGGAAAGTAGAGTCGACAGATACAAAATTACTAACCGATGGTATCAATAGTATAATAGTGGAAGCTGGATTCTGTATTCGAAATGTAAATCTGAACAATACCATCACCAGAATATATCGTTTATGGCTTGCGAAAGCTACCTATTTTGTTAAATTCATTAACATTTGAAGAGTTACAGAGGAAAACAATCAGTCACAATTCTGTTATGGGTAATGTCATCATCTATTTCAGTATATCACTGAAATATTTATGTTTTCTTTTTGTTAAAACTCGTAAAGGAGAATGATCACGACTGATACAGTCATCCTTTCCTACTTTTTCATTAGGAACAGTAATAAATGTTGCAGTAATATACTGAATTAGATGATATCACCTTTCAGAGAATTGTGACTTTGATTGCTTTTCTCCTCTACGCATCATTTTTTTTTTCTGAATGAGCCGGATATTACATAAGAAATAAATAACCCCAACATGTTATAAAATCATGACCATTGAAGATGTAGAAATTCTACTTGTGGATTTTTGTTCAGCAGCAAAGAAAAAGTTTGTATTGATATACTGTATATTGATTGCGTCACTTCACAGTTTCGTAAGACGGCCACCATTCCCCTTAAAAAGCATTTTGCGTGCTTGAATTAACTAAAATGAATTCTGTCATTACACATCTGTGGAAAGGTAAATAAACAGAACATATGAGAGACTAAAAATTCTAGAGCAACAGTAGTATATGTGCGGAATTGCAGAAGCGATAATGTGTTTTCTGTTAAATCCTGCATAGAGTTGTATTGCTTCCTCTTCTATCGAATGATAATTGTTAACATGAGCTTCTTATCTCGACATGGTCATTAATTTGTTGATACTTAAGCTATATGAAGATAGGGAAAGGTTCATTTTGCAATAGGATGGGGCACCAATCCTATTGCCACTGACAAGTTAGAGATCGTCTCAATGAAGATTTTTCCACAACGCAGTGATCGTGCAACTGTTGAAAACGAATCAGTCACTTTTGGCCACAAAGAAGCTCCGATTTAACACCCTGTGACCAGTTGCAACAACCATAATCGGTAAGATGCCAAAGAAAAACATTTCATTTTTAGATAATTTCAAATATTCTAATGGAGGCAGATAAAATGTTAATATTTTTCTTCCACCATGTTAATAGGCTAATGTCAAAAGATGTGCTTATACAAATTTTGGCCACTCGACCGTAATTACGAGGCCGTCCAGGAAGTGATTTTCCCTGGGGTCTTTTACAGAAAAAAAAGAACTATTGCATGGAAAGATTTATTGAAACAGATGCAGGAATTGTTGCACTACTTTTCAACATATCCCTCATTGGAACTGAGACATTTGTGATACCATGGCATCAATTCGTGTATCCTTGTGTCATAGAAGTCTGCCATCTGGAATTAGAACCAGTGTGTAACAGCCGTCTGCACACCTCTGTCGATTCCATGATATGACAAATGTCTCAGTTCCGGTAGGGAATATGTTGAAAAATAGCTCAACAATTGCTCTGTCTGTTCCAATAAATTTTTCCAATAACATTGTGTTTTCTTTCTTCCAACGTCTCCTCGTAATTGCGATCGAGTGGCCAAAATTTGTATAAGCACTTCTTTTGACATTATTAACATGGTGGAAGGAAAAAATTTAACTTTTTTATCTGCCTGCATCACAATGTTTGCTTGTGAGATAATCATTTTGTTCCTTAACACAAGCCCTATTTATTGGTAAAAAGAAAGATATATATTCCTTCCTATTGACTTTGTTAAAATCAGCTGTAAAAGTTCCAAAGATTTGCAGAAGGAAAAGATTGCGCTAATGTTTTCTTTTCTGCACTATTAGCCCTGTATGACAAAATCATCCGAAATTCAAAGAAGAACGGATCTGCCTTTTAAGTAAGATGTGTGCAAACTCAGCAGATGATAAACTACTCGGAGTGATGGACTTCTATATTCAAGAAGAAAACAAAATGTTTTCAGAATTATTTCCAGATTACTCATTAATTTATTGCAGTCAGCTCGTCCGCAGGAAAACTCTTGTTGTATTCAGATTTAAAAATGGAATGAAGCGAAGAGTGACAAAAAATTTGGGTAAGCTGAGCGAAGTCATGATGATCTAGGCCGTGCTTTACGTCGCTAAAAGTTAAGCGAAAAGCGGAAACGTTACTGTTTTTAATTAACTTAATTCCAAATTGATCATGTCCCTTCTTCGAAAATGTTTGGGAAAGCTCAGCTTACCCTGCCTACCCTGATACTTCGCCACTGGAACAGTGATTTTATAACCTTTACAAAGGTCATGAGACCATAATGCTACGAAGAGCACGTGTCTATGATAATAAAGTTTCTATTAATCAGAAGAAACTTGAGGATGTGGCCAAAATAATTCAGTATATTGCAGAAGAGCACAAGGAGTTCTACAACATAATATTGCTGGTAAAGATTCAGAAGAGCTTGGCTGACTATGCTTTGTGAGTGAAAGGAAAGATGAATGGATAATTTAAAGATTTTCCTTCTGCTCAGTACTTCCTTTAAAGTAAACATATATTAAAATATTTTGTGACACTTTCTTTAAATATTTGATTCTAACAGATATGATATTCATTGAAAATATTCCATGTATTTTTCTTATGAAAGTCGATGAGATACAAAAGGAAAACATTCCACACACTTTGCGCTTTAATTATGAGATAACAATAAACATATAGCCATATACTCCTTCTGGCTAGTGTTATTCTCTGCCTTTCAAGTGACGTAGTTAGTATAGATTCTAGGAATTTCCTTGCTTCTAGATAACTTGTCAGTTTCCTATGTCCTGTGTGTTGCCTACATTCAGGGCAATCCGGAAACTTATTGATTGCCCCTTATGTATGCATTTCGTCCACTGAAAGAATAATTGTACTTCATATTACTCAAGTGCCTAAGAACTCCTAAATAACTGAAGTAGGATACCTCAGTGAAGGAAAATAATTTTTAAAAATATTTTATGTGGTTTACTTAAACATTAATATTGTTGAAGAAAACAGATCAGTTTGTTAGAAAAAAAAATGCACTCAGCATAAGATGAAAAGCTGTCATGAAATAAAATACTAGAGGGTAGTTAGACGGTTCTAACCCCAGCTTGGTGCTAACAGTCTATTGCGGAAATAATTTGTGTTGAAGCACTCTGTTATTATTCGACACATAACATTAATGTAACGTTGTAGTTTATTGTTGAGTTAACATAACCACTCATCTATTAGTGAGTGACATAACACTCCAAAATTATACGCAAATTGCTCTTAATTATATCTTTCTCGTCACATATATTTCCTGCTGCACTCTATAAAGCGAGGCACAATATTGCCCAGTAATAGTATCACATTTCCTTGCTCTAAGCTCTGTTTCTGGCTGTGCCTTTAGGTGTCTGATGCAATAAAAGCGTACAAGATATTTGATGTAGAATTATATAGCACATTTTGCTTAACTCTAAAGCTCCGGGTTGTGTAATAAAATGCAGGTTGTTGTATTACATTTTAGGATTTGTACGTGGTACAAATTTTCCATATTCACGTTTTGATACACAAGTTGCATTTATTATTTTTTTTTCTTTTCGTAGAAACCAATAGGGTGTAGATACTTTAATGAAAAGATTTCTGCATCGATATTTGCTTAGAGATTAAATAAAAATATGTGTGCGTAGTAGCTTTAAGGTTAAGGAATTACGATAGCAGCCAGGTTCGCGGTTCGATTCCCGATGCGGTTATGTATTTTTCCCCATTTGTATAATCCTTCCGTTCGCACTTTGATAGTAGGATTAACGTACTGTATCTCGCGGTATATCTTGAAGGCTGAGTGTCTTCAACAGCTGTTAGAATAAAAAAAAACGGACGCTAGTATACGGCAAACTACAAGCATTGACTACACACGTAATATGATGCAACTGATGTATCGAGCGACAATGTAGAAATCATCGTAACACATGTGCAGTAGGACTCTGCACGGATTCCGATCAAGCTCACGGACCGAGTTCGGGTTGAAATTCACGCAACCTTCCTGTCCTTGTGCCATAAAAGCTAACGAGGAGCACTCTGTAGGTGGTAATTTTTTGGTCGTCGAGAGGGGAGACGTAGATTTATAAATTGTTGCATGATTTAAACACATTAAGAATTAAATTAGTGATTTAAAAAATAACCCTTGTGTAAAACACACATAGCGAGCGCTTTTCAAAGTATGATTGACAGTAGACAAAGTTACCGGCTCCCCATGTCATCTGAGACAAAGCAGGATCTTTCCTGAGGAAGTTCCTCAGGTAATCTGTGGCGAATCATGGGCTCCATCTCGCCAAATACCATTTCTCTATCACCAATTCCATCGACGCTAAATAACCTAGTAGCTGATACAGCGCCGTGAAATAACTGAAAAAAAAATGTAATATGATTATGTCTCGTAACCAGAATATTGTAGGAAATGTAAATATAAAAATTTGGAAATTTATCTTTTGAAGCGGTGGAAAAATTCAAATACTTGGGAGCAACAGTAATAAATATAAATGATACTCTGGAGGAAATTAAACATAGAATAAATATGGGAAATGCCTGTTATTATTCGGTTGAGAAGCTTTTATCATCCAGTCTGCTGTCAAAACCTCTAAAAGTTAGAATTTATAAAACATTTATATTTCTGGTTGTTCTTTATGGTTGTGAAACTTGGACTCTCACCTTGAGAGAGGAACATAGGCTAAGGGTGTTTGAGAATAACGTGCTTAGGAAAATATTTGGGGCTAAAAGGGATGAAGTTACAGGATAATGGAGAAAGTTACACAACACAGAACTGCACGCATTGTATTCTTCACCTGACAAAATTAGGAACATTAAGTCCAGACGTTTGAGATGGGCAGGGCATGTAGCACGTATGGGCGAATCCATAAATGCATATAGAATGTTAGTTGGGAGGCCTGAGGGGGAAAAAGACCTTTGCGGAGACCGAGACGTATATGGGAGGATAATATTAAAATGGATTTGAGGGAGGTGGTATATAATGATAGAGACTGGATTAATCTTGCTCAGGATAGGGACCAATGGCGGGCTTATGTGAGGGCGGCAATGAACTTCCGGGTTCCTTAAAAGCCAGTAAGTAAGTGTGTGTGTATGTATATGTATATGTATATGTATATGTATATGTATATGTATATGTATATGTATATATATATATATAACACTTATATTTACAAGAGTAATAATAATAGTTGCAGTAGTAGACGATGATGATGATAATGATACTAATAGTAATAATAATAATAATATTAATAATATTAATTCAAGAAAACAAACAGCTTGTCACTTGACATTTCTGGTCTCTCCTGACAAGGACTTATTTGTAACCCACTGCTGAGTTTGGGGCGCCTGGAAGGCGGAGTTACGCTACCCTGATGATATTAAGATAGGATGATTATAAAGTTCCAGTAGAGGTCTTAAACTTAAACCTAACCTAATTTCCAAACCATGGACGAACACAAGAACATTTCTCTTTATGGAAAAACTCTTGTGTTCTAACCGGCAATCAAACCCGGGACCTCATGAACTATTGTCAGAAACTCTCACCACTAGCCCATGAGGCTGCTACAGAATAACTATATAGAAGGCAGGAAAAGTAGAATTACAGTGCCGCCAACATTACAATGTGGATTCCTGAGAGTACATGCACCCCAAGTATAACTTAATTTATTTGTGGAGACATTGTTGATAAAATTGGAGTGAAAACAATTAGAAATAAAGTAATAATGTTTTTTTCTGATACAAAATAATATGTTGATGAAATCACGTATTACATTATTGTTCAGCAACTAAATCTGGGGTGTGATTACACCCCTCATAGGGATACGAAGGTTAAAGTTGTATGGTTTTCACCGGCTCGGGTCTTAAAGAAATTCAAATAATTTTTTCTCGCTAATTATGTACTGATTAAAAATTATACGAACATTTTAATCCATGTACGATTAGATGTTCAGTTGAGTACCGGTATAGTAAGTTATTGTTTACTTCGACTTCGCATTTCTTAACGGTATTTAACTCGCCTCTAGTCTGTCACAGCCACAGAACATTGATTTTGATTGACTATTACACTCTTACTACATCATACTACTTTTGACCAATAAAACGGTACGAAAGGACGTATTTCAACCAATCATGGCTGCTTATCGCACAATTTTATCGCGTCCCTAGCATTTGTTTCTTTGTTTACCAACATTTGAAACTGCGCTGGTCTGGACGTCAATATATATATATATATATATATATATATATATATATATATATATATATATATATAATTACAAACCACTCCAGTTGATGCACAGCAGTTTGAAATATGACTCGCATTGGCATTCAAGAACAAGAATTAATAAAAATCACTGATCATACCTATGCATCTTCTGAAATCCGATTTACAAATAAATGAAGAGCACCATTCGGAAATCCTGAATAAGTTGAATACACCATGTAGGCCTAAATCAACGAGTTCCACTTGTATTACGCACACGTCCAATATGACATCAATTGAACCACCAACCACATTCAAATTTGAAAATTTTACATTAAATAATTATTCCTTTTAAAATTATTCATTCAGAAATTCTGAATAAGTTGAATACACCATGTAGGCCTAAATCAACGAGTTCCACTTGTATTACGCACACGTCCAATATAACATCAATTGAACCACCAACCACATTCAAATTTGAAAATTGTACATTCAATAATTATTCCTTTTAATATTATTCATGTTTATTTTTTATGTCATCGTCGTTAATTAAAACTTTTCTAACACTTGTGTATATTAGTTAGGTTATGTTATAGCTTCTGCTATATGATATGGATAGTCACGTATCAGAGATTGTCTAATATTAAGATTTATTGAAAACCATCTGTCAAGTGACGTTGATTACTGGGATGCGGATAATTGAAGTGGAATGTTGCATTTTAATAAAAATGAAACTGAATCAAAAAGCCTTCTTGACTAGTAACATTGCCATCGTGTACAATAGATCGAGAATTTCTCGACGAGAAGGCATTGTTCACTACTGCCATCTAGCATGCATCTAATGTAATATTTGTAATCTTGAGATGGTGCAATAATACATTTGAAGACAGTTGTATTTTCGTAAGCCAATTAATATTTTATTGTATTGTAGTACTTCGTTACTTCTAATCTTTATATACTTTCTTCTAATCGTGTAATAAGTCAATTAAATTACACTCGAGTTTTGATTTTCTCTAGATAAATCAAAACGTCTAGTGAGATTACTGTTGATAATCATATTATTGTGAAGTACCGAAGTACATTGTACAATGACCTTCACTCACACCATTCGCCTATACCTGCTGACCAGAACCCTCTCTCTCACCCTGAAGCATTCAACATTTTAACAACAGCATTTTCCAAGAACTCTTCATCCCTTCACGTAGCCCATATTAACGCTCAGAGTTTGGTTGCAGACTTTGACGAAATTCAATCCATATTCTCGAATCAGAATTTGCATGCTCTTCTCATCTCTGAATCTTGGCTCAAACCTACATTATCCTCAGCGACATTACACATAGATGGTTATACGCTAGTAAGAAATGATCGTTTAAATAAACAAGGAGGCGGCGTTGCTGCATATGTCAGATCAGATCTCAATCCCAGAATAATACACACATCTCCTGGCGAGTATGCCGGAAAACCTGAAATGCTATTTGTAGAAGTCTTGACAAGCTTTCAGAAATGCCTTATTTGTGTAATTTACCAACCCCCGAAGATTAACGATATTGCAGAGATCGAGAGATCGTTGTTGGAATTCATCACAGATTATGAACACGTGATCTTAACACGAATTTGTTAGCCTCTGATTCGAACTACACTAGACATCTATTGACCATGTTCCAGGCTCTTGATCTAGCAGTCCTTCCTCTTGAACCAACCCACCATACCCAATCTTCCGAATCCCTATTAGACTTAATTATTACGAAGAATGCAGACAAAGTACAAAAACATGGACAATGTGCGGCTTCGGGAATTTCGTACCACGATATTATTCATCTAGTATATTCTTTGAAGTGTCCCAAGCCCACACCTAAACTCATAAAGTATCGTGACATGAAACGTATTGATGAAACCCAACTACTTGAAGACGCAATAAAGATTCCCTGGGACTCAATATGGACCTTACATACTGGACGAGAAACTTGTTAAACTAAATGAGTATATTATAAATTTATATGACAAGCATGCTCCTATCAAATCTAAACGCGTAAAAAGGACACCAGCACCATGGATGACTGCTGACATACGTAGTATGATTACGGACAGAAACGCTGCATACAAAACGTTTAAACATGACAAGACAGAAATCTCTTATAATTATTATAAACTCTTACGTAACAGAACTACTCAAGCCATTAGAAACGCAAAACGGAGACATTTTCATAACATCTTGAAGGGGGGAGCTGACCCTTCCAAACTGTGGAGAAACTTACGGACAATTGGCTTAGGAAATCCCAGGACTCAGGTAGACAGTGTGCCAGTTTCTCTTGACGAACTAAATGACCATTTTGCAACTGTACAGTCAATAACCTTGGATACGGTCGACAAACAGCAGACAGTTAACGAATTACAAATGACTCCAATTCCGGATAGAGAAATATTTTTCTTCACTTATGTCACAGAAACTGATGTGAGAGCGGCAATAAAACGTATTACTTCTAAAGCTGAAGGTGTGGATAATATTAGTATAATATTATTGAAGAAAATATTGGACATAATACTGCCGACATTAACACATATATTCAACGCCTCACTCATAACTTCTACCTACCCGAACCTCTGGAAGAAAGCCTTTATCCGTCCCATCCCCAAAATTAAAACCCCATTATGTGCAAATGATTTCCGTCCAATTAGTATCTTACCTGCCCTATCAAAAGCTCTGGAACGTATTGTTCACAAACAACTAATGAACTATCTAACCGAACATGCCTTACTGGACGAATACCAATCCGGGTTCAGAAATGGACATAGTACGACTACAGCACTACTAAAAGTGAATGAGGATATACGTGAAGCCACAGATGAACGTAAATTAACATTACTGACATTACTTGACTTCAGTAAGGCATTTGATACAGTTGACACGGACGTTCTATTATGTAAATTGAGACTTCTGAATCTTTCTGAAAGTTCTGTTACTTGGTTTGAATCCTACCTTCGCGAACGTCAACAATGTGTCATTGCATGCGATTATTCTTCAAGGTGGTGTGTCGTGAAATCTGGAATTCAACAAGGATCAGTTCTCGGACCTTTACTCTTTATGATTTATATTAATGACGTGACTAAAATGATAAAACACTGCAGATACCATATGTATGCGGACGACCTGCAAATTTATTTGCATTTCCACCCTGATGAGACTAGTGACGCAGTAAATAAAATAAACGAAGACTTAAATTCGATTTCACTGTGGTCACACAAATTTGGATTAAGGTTAAATCCAAGAAATCGCAAGCAATCGTAATGGGACATAATCGTCTACGAAGTACTCTTGATAGTGGTACTATACCACATATAACATTGAATGGGATTATTGTTAAATACAGTGAAACAGTTAAAAATCTTGGCATTTTTATGGATAGCGAACACCCAAGTAACACACACTTGCAAAAAAATATTTTCTCAACTTCACTCTTTGTTTCATATGAAAGAATTTCTACCACTTAGTCTAAAAAAGAATCTTATTCAGACGCTTGTAATGCCCCATTTTGATTATTGCGATTCCTTACTAACTAATGTAAGTTCACTCTTAGCTGAGAGACTACAATGTGTTCATAATGTGTGCATACGATTCATCTGCAATACTCGTAAATTTGACCATATAACACCTTCCCTCCAGTTACTTTCATGGGTGCGTCTGAAGGAACGAAGAACAATACATTAACTGTCTCTTCTATTTAGAATCATGCATACTTCTACTCCGAATTATCTCTAATCGCGCTTTCAATTTCTTACAACTCTTCGAAACCGACATCAAGCACTTCTTTCTATCCCTCATCATAGAACGTCTCTATACTCATCCTCCTACACTGTAGAAATACCTCGTCTCTGGAATTCGCTACCTAATGATGTCAGGGACTGCCGGACTTTATCACAATTCAAAATTAAATTGGAAAATCTTGTCTTGTTTAATGCTTTTTAGATATTGCTAGAAGTGTTGATTTGTGTTTTTTTTTTACTCCAGATTAAAATCGCAAGTTTCTTGTTTGTGTTAGTTAATTAGGATACAATTAATTATACTTAATCACTCAGTTAAAGTTTGTGTGACTGCAACATGTGTATATTTTTGTGTGACTTTACTTCGTTTATAGTGTTTTTTTTTCCTTTTTATTTTTGTTATTGTATTTGTATTCCTGGTGTTGTGGAAGAGAAGGCCTGATGGCCTTAACTACACCAGAATAAATAAATAAATAAATAAATAAATAAATATGATATTTCCTTACAGGAATTCTGTATTACTATATATGGAGGATGGGTGGAGTGATAAGCGTAAGTAATCACTTGGGGTGCTATTCATAGACATTTCGCAGCACGCGCTACGAGCGTACTAAGCTAGCTCCGGCTATCCACTGGTTACTTGTACAGAATTCAAATCATATCCTATTGCTAACACTGGTTTATGAATACGAAAAATGCTGATCATCCACCGAAAGTCCGCGCTAAAAATGTCTATGAATACGGCCCTTAGTGATTTAAGAAAGCGCTCATTCCGTCGGATCCCGGCCACTTTGTCACTCGTAATGAGTGCACCTCTGCACATAGTGTGTTGGACATTGTGCCACTGTCACACATCTGTGACACAGTGCATGAGGGTTGGCCACTAAGAGGTGGAACTAAAACTGAGAGAATTCATTCCGGCATCGGAACTGTAATCCGGTGTGGCTTAGTGGATAAAGCGTCAGCACATAGAGCTGAAAACCCGAATTTGAGTTCCAGTGCCGGAGATAACTTTTCTCCGCTCCATCCATCCTTCTTCGGAATATTAGCTAATTAAAGATATGATACTCCTGAATAGTTCATTCTGTAATATTTTTAGCATTAAAACTTCCGAATAATGGTACTTTACAAACAACTTCAAATTAGTGTAATTCTAAAAATATTGAGATTAGGACAAATATTTATAACCTATGACTTTTTTTTGCTCAGAATGTCATAGGAAATAAGCATCGTAAGGGACGGTAAATCCTCGTGAATCACTCTGTATACGTGAAAACAGTAGACGGCTAGTATGCTTTTGTCCTCCATGGGTTTTCGAGCTGATGATTATGTATTTACTTACGTACTTATCAATAAATAAATTTATTTATTTTTTACTGAACTTTGAATGCTGTTTTATTAGACTATCTAAAGTCTGTTTTAAATACAGACGACCAAAGAAGAGAATCAAGATTCTAACAGGGATGGAATAACAATGACGGGTGTCTGTAAAATATAGTGTGACATGATAGAACCACAAAACGAAGTCATTAACCAGAGAAACATCTGAATTTTTTCCTCGGATGTCAAAAAGTTACAATTCCCTTGAGTAACAGTTTTATTTTGTTCATTCAAAGACCGTCGAAGAAATTCCTTTGTAACATCAAAGCTCTCCTTTTTCTTTTCCTGCTAGCTTGGAAATTTCAAATCACGAAAGGGAAATTTTGCGGTGTTGTGAAAGCGAAGCCTCATGTGTCCGTCGCTTATCAGCGGACATTGTCCTCCTGCTGAATGCTATCTCTCGTACACGACACGTCATAGCTTTTTCCAACTACAGCAGCGCCATTAATTACAGAGATTGCCGCAGCTGAATGAATTACTAATCTGTATGAATTACTTTCTGTACCCTTCCCTACCTCATGTATCCCAGGGCACTGTACAGTCATGCAAACCGATAATACTGTGCTTTAATGAACTTTCTTAATGTAGTACTGCGGCAATATTGCGTCCGTATAAACTTTTGTACAATTGCCAGCAGATGGCTGAAATAACATCGCTGACAGTCGTGTCAACAGAATTAAAAGTTCATTTTGCTTGACTTTTCATTAAATTTTCTGTAAGAAATTCAATCCTAGTTAGTATCCGACATAAAATGAGAGTTAATGTAATATACAATATTTTAGTCATCAAGCATTTAGAGCATTGTTATCACATTTGACAGAGATTAAGTTATTATTGATATCTCTTCATGATTAAGTTATCATATTTTTAAGCTTAGGCGTAATATTAGATACCAGGTAAATTTTCTTGCTAGATGAAGGGAACAAATCACGAAGTCTGTACCATAAATACACCGTGTCCCGCTTAGAGGGATCGAGAAATAAGTGCTAACTTAAAGTATAAATAATGGTTATATAACATAACTTTTTATATAACTTAATGTAAAAATTCTCCGCGTTTCGCAGAATGATCAGTGTAACTCGATGTGTGCGCCTCGAGCTACCCTGAAGACGTCTAAAAAGTACTCAACCTTCTGTCAAATGTTCCATAACATTTGTGAGGTGATTAGCGCAGCTGCATTTATAATGCGTTGTCTCAGTTTTTCCAAACTGTCAACTGTATCACGTTGGTACACAACACTTGTCACAAAGCCACAGAGGAAGATCAATGGGCGTCAAGTTGGTTGACCTAGGTGGCCAAACAAGGGTTCTTCTCTTCCGATCAACCTATTGGGAAAGTTTGCATTCAAGAAGCCACGCACTGCTCCATAGTAATGGGGTGGAGCCCCATGTTGCTGAAAAACCAATTCTCGGAAGAGTTATTCAACAAAAGTTCTGCAACATGTCCAGATACACATTCCCTGTGACTGTTGCCTCGACGAAGAAGAATGGTTCAATGTCGGAATGTTCTACTGAATGGCGCCAGACTTGTTTCCACGATAAAAGTTAGTGCGCATGCACATGAACATGCAACTGTTTTTAAACCATTGGTGCATAAACTTAGACAGTTTCTGCATCTTGTCAGATGTAAATCACATCGATATCTTCGTCAAATATTAATTGTCACTATAACAAATTAATTTTCACTATAACAAATATTAATTGTCACTATAACATGTTTAGTAAATTTGTGTAACTAGCAGTGCATGTTTCTACACATATTGCTGTGCAATTTACTGCGGAATCCCGGCCATTAGTCACTCAGCTGAGTGCGCTCCTTGTACAGGGACATCACTTTATTTTTACTAACATTAACCTGGCTGTACTCGGAAACACTGTAACCCCCCTTCCATTACAGGAGTTTGGAGTTGCTAGTGCAATATGTAAACAAATCATTTTACTAGCTATAGGAGGAGAGAAAAGTAGTGTATCCATTTATGTTACAGGGAAATATAGTATTACGAGTTTCAGTTTGGTCATTACTTTACAGTATTTTATCAAAAAACAGTAGAATAGTAACAATATTTTTCACAAACTCAAGTCTTCAGGCGGTTATATACATTATGTAATGTCTACTTTATTCAGCATATTACTAACCTAATTTATTCCTGAAAATTTTGTGAGCACTTCCGTAAGAAACCCCAATTTCTACAGCCAACTTCTTGACCGACTTATTACGACCTCGCTGCATTCTTTCTCTAGCATCTTCTACAGCATCTTCTGTAACCTTTGTTGGCCATCTTACACTTTTCTTCCTTTCTGTACACTCTGTTGCTCTAAATTTATCTACCAGATTAATGACATTTCTACGAAAATATTCCGTAATGATATAATCAGGAAATTGTGAAGGAAAAAAAAAACTGTTGTTCACATTCGGTTATATTGTAATTCCAGTTTCCATCATGGTCCTTCATACCTAGAAATAGTAAAACAAAACTCTTGTTTAAATAATGCTGTTAAGTACCTCACCATATTATAGGGTACTGTACTTTCGGTAACTCTAATCTTCACTTGTGCTCAGTCCACACAGATAAATTCAGTTATGCTACACACTATACTTGTGTGAAAATAAACTTCAATAATATAAACATTTTCTTCTATAGAAAATGCAACATATTTCTGAAACACACTGTAACCTGTACTGTTTATTTCACTGCTAGCAACAGCGACCGTAAGTTTGTGTGATTGGCGTTAGCAAGGACATTAGTGAAAGGGGTGGGAGTCAAGTACATTTAGAAACGCAGGTACAATAAAAATTGAAGTAAAAATAAAATGATGTCCCTGTATAATGGCAGTTGACTTGAAATATAAACGTCAACGTATATATCCAACTTGGAGTCAGGCCACAAAAGGGAAATACTACTGTAGGAGGAGGGTTCGATCCGGTGCTGTGGATTGAATTTGGCGTAGCGCAGTGGTCAGAGCGCTTAGTACGTAAATCCAAGGACCCGGGTTCGATCCCCGGCGACGGAGCGAATTCTTCTTCTCAAATATTAATAGTGTACTGAAGCTAAAAATGTGTTGTGAATTCCATAGTTGCTTCATACAGATTTTTTTTTTTAATTTTTAACTACAAAGTATATTTTCTTACGCATTTATCACAGCAATTTTTACAAATCACGCCACTCTTGTAAATTCTTTAAAACGGTACATTACGATGCATGATTAAACTGTAAAGAATCAAGTTACTAAAGTCTGTAACAATTTTTGTGATAAATGCGTAAGAATTATGTCATTTTTAGTTAAAAATTGAAAAATAAAATCTGTACGAAGCAATTACAAACACATTTTAGTTTCAGAACACTAGTCAATTAAAGAAATGACACTTCTGCGTAGTTCATTCTCTATTTGTAATATATTTTACCCGTAAAAATAATGAAAAATGGTATTTTACTCACAACTTCAATTTAATGTTACTTTTAAAATATTGAGATTAGGACAAATGTTTATGTGACATATTTTGGTCAGAATGTCTTCGGAAATAAGCTCTGTAAGGGACGGTAAATCCTCGTGAATCACCCTGTATGTTTAAAACCTCGCTCCCCCAACACAATTTTTAATTGTTTGTGTAACTCGACTATGAAAAAATAAACTAGTGGCATTTACCCCGACATCACGGAGGACTTCATTACGGCAGCCACATAGCTAGAAAGCATAAATGTGTGTCTACTCTGTTCAACTTTCCATTCTTTTAAGCATGCAATCTGGGGAGAATATTGAAAGTATCAAGTTGAAAACGAAAGTTCAATTAAGATGCATGCATATTTTATGTCCATATGGTGCATCGTGTTGAACGTTATCTTTACTATGTAGACTATACAGGCCTATATTAATTAATAAATATTAAATATCAATCGAATACTTAGGCCTACTTGATTTGCAAAATGGGATATTATGGAAAGAAAACTGTACTAATATAGCTAGTTTTTGAACACGATCAGTTTTTTTTCTGGCAGATCGCGCCAGATTGACACTTTTTTGTAGTTTTTATCGTAGAAATAGGAAACGTATTAATAATGAATTACGCTTTTGATATCGTTCTTCTTTGAATTCCGCTTACGTTTTGAAAGTTTTGAAGTTCGACGAAAAGGAGCTTAAAAACGAGGAAATGTTCATGTGCTGGAAAGTAATCATCTCCCTTCCGCCATAATATATTCTACACAGAGATTCACCACTTTTCCTCCAGAAGAAAAGCACCGAGCACGAGAGAAATTACGATAATATATCATATTGTGTACACTGGATGCATATTAATAACCTCATTGCAATTAATTAAAATTAGATAATGTTATTTAATGACGTTTGCATGAAATACAGAACATTAAACAAATAGGCCTAGATCTACTTTAAGTTATCATTACGATATTTTTAACAAGTGTCTGTAATTCTTTCATAGTAGGGCCTATATTTATATACAAATTTTTGGTTGTGTTATATTTTATATCGTGCACATTGCGTTTAATACATTAATAGTTGGAATATAGAGCTAGACTATACCATTTTTTTCTATGTAGGCCTAATTATTATTTACTGGCACTATGTTATTTTTAATCAGTGTCTGTAATTCTTTCACGGTGGGGCCTTTATTTATACTTTTACTTTAATTCTAGAAGTGTTCAAGAAAACAACAGTTTTCAGTTTGCTCATGGCTACCTAGGACAATGGCCACCTAGAACAATTAACTGCTTGCTACATTGTAATATTAAACGAAAAGCACACTGCTGCTATTACGAATGCCATCACTGCTGCTGCTGCTACTACAACTGCCAACTGCAACTGCCGCTGTTACTACTACTGGTACTGCTATTACTATTGCTACTATTTACTTACTTACAAATGGGTTTTAAGGAAACCGGAGGTTCATCGCCGCCCTCACATAAGACCGCCATCGGTCCCTATCCAGAACAAGACTAATCCAGTCCCTATCATCATAATATGATAGCATATTATACTACCTCCCTTAAATCCATTTTTATATTATTCTCCCATCTACATCTCGGTCTCCCTACAGGTCTTTTTCCCTCCGGTCTCCCAACTAACACTAGGCCTACGTATATGCATTTCTGAAATCGTCCATAAGTGCTACATGCCATGCTCATCTCAAACATCTGGATGTAATATTCCTAATTATGTGAGGTCAAGAATACAATGCGTGCAGTTCTGTATTGTGTAACTTTCTCCATTTTTCTGTATCTTTATCACTCTTAGTCTAAATATTTTCTTAAGCACCTTATTTTGTTGTGTTCAGTATGGTTGTGAAACTACCACTACCACTACCAGTACCACTACTGCTGCTGCTGCTGCTGCTGCTGATGATGATGAAATTGTGTCTGTGAACCTTTTTATAAAATTGTTAAATCATTATTTCCTACATTTTGAGTGTACTGTAATATTATGCCTAAATGAGCTACCAATTTGATACATGTTTCAGTATTAATATTCATTCATTTAGCCCGGTACAGATAAGGTCATCAGGCCTTCTCTTTCCCTTTACCAGGGAATTACAACAAGAATACAAATTAAATGTTATTTATTCATTAAAGACATCAGCTCAAAGAATTTGAGTCCTGAATACAATAAACCTGTACAAAATAATGTTATTTGAAAAGTTAAAGAAAAAAGAAAGTTAATTGTTGAAGGCAAATATATAAGTGGATTAATTGAAATAGAGATTATGATGTAATATTTGAAGAGAATTCTTAATGATATTTATAAGAATAGACATTACATAATTATAATTTATATACTTAATATACTTAATACTTATAATTAATATTAAATTTACAATTAAAATAAAATCAGTGTACTGAAGTTTTGAACTGTAAAATAGCAGTTACTAAATGTTCCAACATGCAGCTAAGTAGGACATGTCTAACAGAATCGCGGTCTCAGTTTCTAGACGGGAGATCACTTGATCAATATTTTCTCTTGACAGCAAAGAGATCTTCCTGTGCCTCTTTGATACAGGGCGAGGCAGCTGCAAGTTCCCAAGACAGAAGAAACAACAATCACAGTTGTAACGATTCTACCGTGCCTTGTGTTTCTGTAAGCCCCTCCTCTCCTCAAACTATCTGTGCTCTGGAGAGAAAATTAGAACTATATACGTTATTACACATTTCTACTCCTTTGTGGTTTGAGATATTTATATTAAGTTACAAAATGTATTATATATTTAAATTAATCGAAATGTCGCACATGAAAACCTGAATCTCCCTATGATCACTTTAACATCCATTGTATATTATGTTAATATTTTCTGCTCTCTTTCATAATCATCTACATCATAAATTCCCACCACGTTTTACAATAGAGCAATGTCTTGTTAAAATTGGATTTGAAAATGTGTCAATAGACCAAAAGTATTCTTTTGTTTCACGACTTTGTTCAATTATCCCATAATTGTTGTCACTATCCCTTCTAGTTTTCTCAGATTTCTTGTTCGTTTTAGGAGGTACGTAAAAGTTTTCTTCTAAAATTTTCCCAACTAAATTCGTTCTACACGATCTCACTGATTTCATCAGTACATGAGGAAATTTATTATGCTTTTCAATTTTGTAATATAAAGATAACCATAAGGTTAAATCTCCTCACGAATATTTTAATAGAAGTTTTAATCATGTAGTATACGAGTAATAGGCGAAGATTCTCCTGCAAATATACTGACTCAACGTTTATATCCTAAGAAAGAAGAAGAGTTGAAAGACGAGCAGTTTAGGGCCAGAAGGGAGAAAGGTATGAGATGCAATTCGTCTGCTGAAAAATATCTGCAAAGCTACCTAGAAAGAGAGAGAGAGACAGAGACGGAGAGAAAAAATAATATATATGTAGTATTTCTGGATTTAGAAAAGGCTTCTCAGAGAGTGAATTGGAATAAACTTACGGGAATACTGAAGAAAGTTGGTGTGGATTGAAAAAACAGCAGACTATCACAGTCTAGTATATACAGTCGCGAAGCTAAGTACGTAGTAAATATGTAAACATTAGATAGTTGCTCACCACTAGGATCGCTAATATCGCCTCATTACAGGCAATGCAAAATAGTACCATCACAGTATATTGTTTCTAGCACCCTCAAAACTCAAGCTTCGTGACTGTATATAGTAGACTGTGAGATTATTGAGGTGTTCATCTTTATATGAAACAACTAGTCAAACTCAGGATAGAAGAAGAGATGTTACAGGGAGTGGAATAGGGAAATGAGTACAAGTATGCTCTTTATCAACTAGGAGCTTACTCAACATGTACTTGTACTTGGAGGATTTAGTGAGAAACTGTTTTCAGAACATGGGAGGGGTGATAGTAGGAAGAAGACATACAATGTATAAGATTTGGTGATGATATTACGTTGTTAGTAGAAGAGGAGATGATACTAAGGAATATACTACTGGAGCTAAATGACGGATGTGAGCAGTATGGGGGAAAGGTAAATGCAAACATGGCAATCGGAAGGAAAATAAAGAAGATAAGCGCGCGAATTCGAAATGAGTCAGTAGAACAAGTGAACAGCTTCAAATACTTTGGCTGTACTGTAACAGTCTTACTAATAAAAACTCTATATATAGACTTTTAGTCCACACCTGTGGAGTAACGGTCAGCGCGTCTGGCCGCGAAACCAGGTGGCCCGGGTTCGAATCCCGGTCGGGGCAAGTTACCTGGTTGAGGTTTTTTCCGGGGTTTTCCCTCAACCCAATACGAACAAATGCTGGGTAATTTTCGGTGCTGGACCCCGGACTCATTTCACCGGCATTATCACCTTCATTTCATTCAGACGCTAAATAACCCAATTAAAAAAAATACAGACTTTTAACTGTATTATATATTATACTTATACAGTGAGTAGCTCGTTTATAAGTCGTGTGTAAATTCCTTACTAATAATCACTACATACGTCGTGTATAACAGTACTGGGTGTTCAGTTCAAAATGTGTCATGGCTCGCTGTATGCCGTCATGTGGCTAGCCGATGAGCCTAGAGAATTCAATCTTCCTACACTTCCGTAGAGGTGTATAACCTATGAGGTAGAAGTACGGCGTTCATTCTGAAGAGTACGTACCGATACGTAGGTAACGCCTGTAGTGGCAGGAATGTGAACTGTTTGGAAATACGTACTGTCGGGATATGGGGAGAGGGTTAAGACGATTACTTACATATTTGTTGACATTAACTTCGACGGTCAACATGGACACGGAGCATTTGATTTGTGTTGTGGAATGTTACCGTACGCAACCCATGATAACAAATACCCTGCGTACGACTTGCCGGCACAAAACGCAGTTCGAAAGAGGTTATGGTAGCACACAGACCGTACAGACCGCCATCTGTTGCTACGATGTTCAAGTTATACCGTACACGTTCGCAAGTTCAGATTGAAGAACGCCTTAAATAATAGGCAACTTCTCTAACATATAAGCTGAAACTCGCTTCAAATCGGTGACCCAACAACAGTGACGTCATGACACACTTTGAAATGAACACCCAGTATAACTGTTACACAACTACGTCATAGTTTCGTCATTACTTCATTACGGAAGGTAATAGAATATCTGAGGTTCTCTATTGTATCCGGTAGAGCGCTCCAGTGTGCCGTGTTAAGTATCGATAGTAAAACTGGCTCTGGTCGATTACCACAATATTTTGGTCAAAGAGTACAAAGTACAGCAATATTATTCTAATTATTCTGTGCTCTTTTGCTTGTTCTTCTGTGGTTACAAGGCAACCATCATCATAAAATGACAGTCGATATGAACAGCTTGTTAGAGGGGCGGCCATTTTTTCTCTATATACAACGCTTAAACAAGGGGTTTCGTGTATACAACTACTGCAAAGCAATTCCCATTGTATAGTTACAGACTGTTTATACATCCATCGCTTATGCATGGTTTATTAGTAACGTTTTCTTTCTCAACTCTGCATAAGTCTCGTATAGAAACTATACATGGTTTATTAGTAAGACCGTAAGTAAACAGAGCTGTTGACAGGAAGTCAAAAGTAGGATAGCAATAGCACAGGAAGCTTTAATAGAGAAAGAATCATCTTCTGTGGACATGTAAAAAAGAACTTGTCTGTTAAGGCAATGATTCTATCATATTTAGCGAAATTTTCCATGAGTTCTTTAATACACTGGAATGAATCAAATATATCTTTGTCAAATGATAGTGACCAAAAGTAAAGTTTCTTTGTTAACTCGTTAATTTTATCCATGGCTGTTATAATATTAACATCTTGGCCTTGAAAACTATTATTCAAAACGCGTTCAGTCCATTTTTATGAAAGGACTGCAGCTGTTTCCACAATGTAATCAACAACTTTTTGAGTGCATTCTGGAACAGACTCAAAACAATTACGACTATCACAAAGATGGTGAATCCGTTTTGCGCTCAACTGCTTCGAATTTAATAAACTGTGAAGGAAAATCTCATTTAAATACATACCTAGATGTTAATGTTATGTTTTATTTAACGACGCTCGCAACTGCAGAGGTTATATCAGCGTCGCCGGATGTGCCGGAATTTTGTCCCGCAGGAGTTCTTTTATATGCCAGTAAATCTACTGACATGAGGCTGTCGCATTTAAGCACACTTAAATGCCATCGACTTGGCCCGGGATCGAACCCGCAACCTTGTTCATAGAAGGCCAGCGCTATACCAACTCGCCAACCAGGTCGACTGTACCTAGAAATGGAATGTTTAAATTATACTTTTTTTTTTCACAGAGCGTAGACCAATTTTGAATCAAACGAATGCAAGGAGACCTCGAGCATGCAAAAATACGCAATTCTTACATTTTAAAAATATTTTGCATCCTTGTATTTATGCAAAATAAGTTTCTCGTCTATGTTCACCATCAAAGCAAAAGTGAGACATTTCCCTGAACTTTAAGATGATATCACTGTGTGTATGGAATGCTGAGTCCAGATCTGAGAAGCTACTTTCTGCAAAACAGGCACATTAATCGCATTAATTATTATTTATTTTATAACTACTGAAACATTTTTTAACTTCATGTTCAATATTGTGTACATTTATGTTTCTAAATACAAAATAAATGTATATTAGAAACTTTTTGACTAAACTTATTGTCCACACCTGTGGAGTAACGGTCAGCGCGTCTGGCCGCGAAACCAGGTGGCCCGGGTTCGATTCCCGGTCGGGGCAAATTACCTGGTTGAGGTTTTTTCCGGGGTTTTCCCTCAACCCAATGAGCAAATGCTGGGTAACTTTCGGTGCTGCACCCGGGACTCATTTCACCGGCATTATCACCTTCATCTCATTCAGACGCTAAAATAAAAAAAAAAAACTAAACTTATTTGTAAATCATCTCGCGACCTCTGTCAACCCCGTACACGACCCTCCTGAGGCTCGCGACCAACACTTTGAGAAACGCTGAATTATGGTAAGATTACGAAGAAATTCCATTTTTTGTCCTCACTGGGATACACACATAATTAGTTTAAAAGTATATTTCAATACAGTTACAGTATGTAAATATGTGTGTATCGATTGTAAGGATGGTCTCAGAAGTTTAATTTGTGTTTTTGTAGATTATTTCTTTTAACAGATCCTCATCTCACTTTTATTAGACATTTTATTATGTTCAAACACAGTAGTACTAATGAATGCTGTGCACGTTTTATTAACAGCATTGCGTGCTTTCGCAGAGCGATGTTTGCAGAGAGAAATGTTTCTCATTTCTGTCAAACTGGCCTAGAGACATACTTCCTCAGCAAAGCATAGACTTCCCTTTTATGTACAGGTATATCTGAATAAATAAATAAGGCTGTCGGTGTTCATTGAAACTGTTTGTCCTTCAGATACATGCCACTCTAAATTGGGAATATTTTTAATTGTGTACATAAATTATGTACAGAACGCGAATTTAACGTATATATGAAACGACACGAAATTCGTAACTGATTTTACAAGACGCATTTCAAGCACAAAAGAAAAACAAAATATTTATTTCACATAAATTAATATATTTTATAAGTTACAGCAAAGTAAAAATTACTGTTTCTTTTTTTCTTAACACTGAGGTGTTATAATAACGTGTGACTTTAAGTACCGAAATAACTTCAAAGAAACACTCAATAACTGAAGGTTGTAGGTGACCTGTTTGACAATATTACGAAAGGTTATGAAGAAAGTGCTGCTCCAAGTAATAAAGTAGTGCACTTTCAGGTTGTGCAAGTTACTACGTCGTATGTACTGTATAACACTATTTTTGTTCCTACTGTAAACTTTACAAATTGGCACTTACAACGTTCTGGAAATGCACGTTTCACTAATCATCTCATTTTACTAAAATCATAATTCATTGTTAATTCTAGAATCTGACGCCAAAAAATTAAGTAACAATTTATATGTTCTTATATTCGTAGAAACAGAATACCGATAGTGTGATTATGGGACTATGATCGTGATAATCGGCAGCAGTACCTACTATCGTTCATCCTTGGCAGCACCATTATCATGATCGTCAGCAGTACTTTATCGTGGTCATAAGGAGCACGGTTATCGTGATCGTCAGGAGCTCTTTTATCGTGATCGTAAGCAGTACTTTCATTGTGATCGTCAGGAGCTCTTTTATCATGATCATTAACAGCAGTTTTATCGTGACTGTCGACGGTACTTTTATAGTGGTCAACAGCACTTTTATCGTGGTCGTGAACAGAATTTTATCGTGGTCGTCATCAGCACTTTTATCATGACTGTCAGTGGTACTTTTATCGTGTCAGCAGCACTTTATCGTGACCGTCAATGGCACTTTTATCGTGGTCAAGAGCACTTTTATCGTGACCGTCAACGTTAATTTTATCGTAGTCAACAATACTTTTATCGTGACCGTCAACGGTACTTTTATTGTGACCGTCAAGCGCACTTTAATCGTGGTCAACAGCACTTTTATCGTGGTCGTCAACAGCACTTTTATCGTGACCGTCAACGGTACTTTTATCATGATCAACAGCACCATGATCGTGGTCATGAACAGCACTGTTATCGTGATCGTCATCGGCTCGTTTATAAGCCACCGGCAGAGCTCAGGCGCTTGCCTACTGATTCAGAGTTGCGTTCGGGCGTGGGTTCCATTCCCGCTTAGGCTGATTATCTGGTTAGGTTTCTCCGAGGTTTTCCCAACCGTAAGGCGAATATCAGGTAATTTATGGCAAATTCTCGGCCCTATCTCTACAAATATCATCTCGCTATGACTAATTCCAACGACGCTAAATAACCCAGTAGTTGATATAACGTCGTTAATAACCAAGTAAAACACTTTATCGTGATCGTCAAAAGCACTTTCATCGTGGTCGTCAACAGCACCTTTATCGTGGTCGTGAACAGCACTTTTATCGCGGTCGTCAACAGCACTTTCATCGCGGTCGTGAACAACACTTTCATCATGGTTATCAACAGCAGTCTGATAGTAGTCAGCAGCAGTTTTATCGTGGTAAAACATTTTATCGTGATCATCGGCATCACTAGAATCATCTCCACCAGTATTGCAATTATTGTCATTGCTGCAGGATTATAATATTGCAGGATTTTGATCACTACCACTACCACTACCACCACCACCAGCAACAGAATTATTATCATAAACATCTCCATTTATATCTTCACAATCAGCTTCAACTGGTAGGTTTTTCCAGCCCTGTCTGTTATCCAGAGAACTACGTTTTTGTCAAGTGCATGGCTTTTTGCATTTTATAATCAGGCTCATTCTTGATTTATATTACTGTTAACCGTTAGTACGTTCATTATTCCTCTATACAGGTTAATATTTTATATATTTATTCCACTGCAGTGCGTTGCAGTCGGTTATTGACACTAAATTTGTTGAAATTAGTTCTGGGAAGACATTTCTTAACTTTTTTGTTGTTGTTATTAATTAAAAAAAAACGATCTTTTGCATAAAAGTGTATTAGCTAATTTTAATTTAGAAGGTATTAGTTTTGTCCTAGATCATATATGTAACAGATAACTCATCGCTATGTTAAAATCAGCAGCACTTTGAAGAGAACAACCGCCAGGATCGCCACCCGTCCGCCGTAAACGAACACGAGATGGCAGTACAGTCGCTAATGCAATTCAAATGGGAATTATGACGTGACTCCTTATGTAACAACTAGATGGCAGCGTAGTAAACCTGACAAAAGTTGTTAACGTCAAAGCCTATAAGACCGACTTATCTGTTACACATATGATCTAGGGCAGGGGTGAGCACGTTACGTGATTCTGAGAAATGAGCGCTGTGTGCTTTAAAGAGCGCATCTTGCGAGCGTTGTGACGTAAGCATACTGTACGTCATTCAGTGTCCGTGCAGTGGTGACTCTGCAGTACGAGACAAACTTTGAAGACGGAGCTTCCGCTCATACACTAAAGCGGCCCGCTACTCCCAATGCTTTTAATGTATCATGGGAGGAGTTCTTTTTGGTAGAGAGCAGTGGATTAGCAAAGTGTTTAATTTGGCATAAAACACTCCAACTGATTAAGAAGTTCAATATCCAACGACATTATTCTTTACAACATGCTACTGAATATGACAAATATGTTGGTAATGAACGCCATAAATTAATACAACTTAAAGAAAATGTTTCTCAGGTACATTATATTAGAGTGTCTATTTGATATTTGCATTGCATTATAAGTTATTATACATTTAGTAATATATAATTTTAAATTATACAAGTATTATGATATATCATAGTATAGTATAATTTAAAATTATATATTACTAAATGTACTATAATAACTTATAATGCAATATAAATATCGAATAGATAATCTAATCTAATGTACGTGAGAAACATGTTTTTTAAGTTGTATTAATTTATGGTCATATCATATATTGTATCGTATATCATATCGTATCGTATATCATATATCATATATTAACAGGATGACAATAACGCACATGGTGAATCGGCTATGAGAATTAGCTACAAAATTTGCCAAGAAATTGCAAAGGAATTGAAAACATTCAACGAAGGTGAATTCATCAAGCGATGTTTAATTATATTGGCAGATGAACTCTGTCCACAGCAAGTAGGGGAAGTGGAAGCCATACGCCTGTCTCGTAGAACCGTGGTGAGGAGGTTGCAGTATGTGCGTATGCGTTATTTGAATAAGCCTTATGATTTGTGTGTGCATAGAGCGAATTTATTTCATTAAATTAATAAGAGTGTTATAAATTCTGTACTCTACAATGGATGGATGTAATATCCTTATGAACTATTACGTACTGACAGAATGAATGACTAGAACAACCGTGGCTCTTGTTATATTAATGCAGAGAAGGTAGCTGTAATGCGAGTCCGCCACTGCGTGAGCGTTCTGCTCTGGCTTGGAATTGAAGTGCCTTGCGGAGCGAGAGCAGCTCTGGCCGGCTAGACTGAGCCGCTCTCATGCCCGGCCCTGATCTAGGGTTTTGTCTATTGTCACTTCAAGGGTTTTAAAAGGTGTTTAATTTTATAAAGTCAGCCGCAGGCAATAAGAATTTTGAGTCTCTACCCACATATATTTTGTATTATGTATTAATTTATTTTCTCTGTTTCAGGTATGTCCATTGCCATTCTGACATGAATATTCATCACCAATGTAAGTAATTGAATCGGTCTATTTTCGGAATAGGTCTTGTACACCTTAAGGGTAGCCAATTTTGAGAATCCTTTTTCGAATGAAAGAGAATTAAGGGTGTAAAACGAAGTGTAGAACTCTGAAAAGTTGTATAGTTATTGTCTGCTGCCATTTCAGTTAATGGAAGTGCATTTTTCATCTTCAGTCAGCCGCATGTGTGAAAATTATATTGTGAATGTTGGGATGCAGAGTCAGTGAACTGTTAAGCGTTCCAGCTTTTGTAATGTCATTCGACTATCAGAAGTACCCCTGAAATTTATTTATAGAAATATTTCTTCTATATTTAAAAGAAGAGAAAATAAAATATTGTTTTTCCTTTATTAAGTATAGGCCTACTACTATCAGCAGGATAAGAATTTAATATTTTACCTAGGGAGGAAGGTACAATTTCCATTGTTGATAAAATACAGAGTGGCCCACTTAACCTTTCACCAGCGATAGCGTGTCAGATATTTCAGATATATATAAACCGACTATTAGAAGTTAAACTACATCGAATGGGACATCTGATACACGTAATGTATTTTTTCGTACATTAAATAATTTTCAAGATATTAGTCAACTTTCTTTTTTTAAATGGGAACCAACTATGTTTTGTATTGCAAATGTTGCTCTATCTAATACCAAATTACTACTTTACCGACTGTTTGAATGTCACCGGTAAGAGTAAACATAAACAATGTCTGAATCATTCCTTCTTTATGTCTAGTTGTCCACACCTGTGGAGTAACGGTCAGCGCGTCTGGCTGCGAAACCAGGTGGCCCGGGTTCGATTCCCGGTCGGGGCAAGTTACCTGGTTGAGGTTTTTTCCGGGGTTTTCCCTCAACCCAATATGAGCAAATGCTGGGTAACTTTCGGTGCTGGACCCCGGACTCATTTCATCGGCATTATCACCTTCATCTAATTCAGACGCTAAATAACCTAAGATGTTGATAAAGCGTCGTAAAATAACCTACTAAAAAAATTTATGTCTAGTTCATAATGTTGACGTAATTGAAGATCAAACACACCCATAGTAGCCGACTGTACACTATCCAATACAACCCTTATTTCTTCAGTTCTATACTGGACAATTGAAACATTAATACAACGGCGTGCTCAGAGATGTTGCGATTCAAATGACCATCTCTTCAAACATCAATTGTAAACTTGTTTTTTTATTGTACACTACTTTTATGTCTCTCTTCACCACTTGCAACGTTGCAATATTATTAAAATGTACAGTACATTTTGATTGTGATTTAATTGTCGCACAACTGTAACCAGAATTGTCTCCTCCCGTTCGATCCTTGGTCAGACATTGCTTATGTTTACTCTTACCGGTGACATTCAAACAGTCAGTGAAGTAGCCAATTGTTATTAGACAGAGCTAACGCAACTTTTATAATACAAAACATAGTTGATTCACATTTGAAGAAGGTTGATTCTAATATCTTGATAATTATTTAATGTACAACAATATATTACGTGTGTTCGATTTAATTTAACTTGTAATTTTCGGTTTGCGTATATCTGAAATATTTCACACGCTATCGGAGGTGAAAGAGGTAAGTGGGCCACCCTGTAGTAATTAGCAATGTTGACAGACTCATATTGCTATCACTCGTAACTTTTATTAAATAAGAAAAGAGAATTTTTATGTTTACTGTATTAGTATCACATAAAATATGCAGAAACTATAAATTAGGTATCTGAATGGTATAAATTTGCCCCTGACAGTGACAAATTTACACGTTTTCAGCAGAGGACACCAAATTCTCCAGAGGGAGACGATCCCCGGCATCCCCTCCCCAACAGGGAATCTTTTTGAACATAGCCCTAATTAGTTTTTCGGTAATAGCTGATGTGTCATTAACTACTTGTAAATTATTTCAGTGCTATTCCGAAATTGTCATGTATTTTCGTTTCGTTAAAGCAGCGGCGAAAGTTGTTAAGCTTTAAAATACATATACACTATTTCCATAAAAGTAGAAAGCTCGTTATTGTTGAGTTACTGGTTCAAATTTCAAACTTCTGTCTATGATTTATAAACGTGTCATTGAAAATAAACGCAATGCAAGAACAATGTTAAGATAGTATTGCTCACATTGAGACACGGCATTAAAGTTATAAGAATACTTCTCTTTCTCGGGATATGCAACATTGAGATACGTCCTTCCCTCAAGACTGAAATAAGCAGGGACAATATAATGCATAAACCTTAAGGTGGTTCGTGTAGCGAGTGGGACATCTTCATGAAGCAGGCCACCCAACTCATGTTCCAAAAACTGTCGGTACACTGGACAATCAGCCGCGGTGGTAGAACATGCGGTCCGATTAACTGATTGTTGACCACAATGGCTGATGTTTTAATAAATTATTCGTCATAATTCTGAAATAAAACAAGTTCAGAAAAAGTGCTAGACCTATATAATATTTTACTCTTGTTTTTACCTCCACATTACACCCACGAAGTTTGTACAGTGACTTATGAATCACCCTGTATTTATGTGAAACCCCTGATCTTAATACAGGGAACAAATGCCTGTGAAAAATGAAGTTTTTGCTTTACACCCAATTTTTCTTTCTTTCAAACTGTGTATTATACAACAATTTTTCTATTATGAAAACTTGTTGAAAAATTATACTTTTGTAGGAAAAATTAATTACTCCAGAATGGATGTACAGTAGTGGCAAAAAACCGGACCGACGGAATAATCAAAGTCCCCGAAATGAGCCACTGCATATGCCACGCCCGCATTCACAAGATAGCGAGTAATCTATTGAAATTGTTGTAGTTTCAATTGCTGACGTAGCCCATTTCGAAAGCCATTAGAAAATAAGCTGGTAAAATTCATGTTCTGGGAATAATAAGTTAATTAAGTAGTAAAATATCGCTGTAATCAATGTATTGGAAATAAAAATAGAATAAGGAACCAAAAAAAGCTTCCTTCTCAGGCAGGATTCGAACCACGAAAGTCTTAGTTACCAGTCTATCGTGCTGTCACTGTGAACAAGACTCTGAAATCATCTACAAGTGTCGGTCCGGTTTTTTTTTTTGGCACTACTGTACTTATATCAATAAATTTTGGGAAAGTTGGATATTATCTCAAGTCATTCTTCCGCGTTACAATAATGTCACTTCATGTCCATACTCACTGAATTTCTACTCATTTTCACGTTTTTTTTTCAAGGAATAAATCTAACATTCCCACATGTGTAAGAAACTCCACAGCTGTTTACTAAAAACGGAGGGAATAAGCTGATTGGCAAGTTTTTACCAACTCCCAATGTTATGTTGTAAATGGCAATGACAGTCCCAGAACAAATTACTGCGAATTTCAAACTCAAGAGAATTTTAGAAAATGGCAATTTTCCTAAATAAAAGAAAGAAAAAATTTTGATTACAATGGGTGAACGAGCTGTTACAAAATTTTTAAAATAAAAAGTTATGATTGCACAAGAAACATTTGAGATATGTCTAACTTGATCACAAAATTAAATGATCTAAGCACACTTATTCTGAAGTAATTAATTTTTTCCCTTCAAAAAATGTAGTTTTTACATATATTTTCATAACGGATAACTTGTTACATAATCCACAGTTTGAAAGAGAGAAAGATTGGGTTTAAATGAAAACTTCATTTTTCACAGGATTTGTTCCCTGCATAAAGATGGGGGGGTTTCACATGAGTATAAATCAGGCGTCAAACATCACTTTTTAAGGGTCGTCCTTAAACTTTTGGTAAAAGCTGTAGTAGTATTGTAGAAGAAGGACCCAATTCTGCAGTTTTCAGATTATAATTAGTTAAAGAATAAAATTACATCATACCTTCTTGGCAGTGGTTTAAATGTATGATGATAAAGTATTGATTTTGCGTCTGTATTTGATAGTGACAAGTGACATACTCAGTATTTTGTTCCTGCTGTAAAATTTTAAAATGACAATTTTGGAACCTTCTTTGATTAACCTCTTCAATTGTTTACAATATATCTCAAGATTTCCTTCTCTGCGTTTTAAGAACAGGTATATAAAATCGGTTTCCATGTCTTGCTCAATATGGGCCCAATTTCACAACTTGATAAAGACAAAAGGAAAGGAATGAAATAAACGGGTCTTGAACACAAGACTTCTCATTATCAGTCATACGTTACAGTATCAAAGCTATTTGACGGAAAACAAGGAAAGTGGATAATTCCAAAACGGTCTGTAAACCGAACCATTCGCTACTAATACCTCCACAGACTTTAAGATTTGTACAAATTTCTGTATTTGACTTTAAGGAGAGACTCAACTGAAAATAATGAAAATATTCCAAAAAAAATTATTGGCTATTTCACTTCTTTAGAATGTATACAGAGTGGAAGGTAACCTTTTACAATCCTTCACACAATTAACAGATCATATCATTTGGGAACGTCTTGTCAAATAATATTTTTTTCATACGCCCAATAGTTTTTGTAATATTTCGAGAAAACGAATGTTCCAATGTCGCAACGTTATAGACAGTAGCAGTGTTTATTTCGCGAGATCATTGCATCCAAGCATACTGAATGCCGCTCCAATCATCTACTTGGCAGGAGTTTTGAGAGGATGTACACACGTACGGTTTTGTAAACAAAAACATCTGTTGAGAATGCAGTGAAATCAAACTTTATGTAATCGTAACATGTTAATTACATGAACTGTGTTATTCGTTATCTATGATGAAACGTTCGTTATTGTATCGTTTCAGCACTAAATTTAGTACGAACACACATGTAGTTTCTGTTACAGTTTAAGGCAATTTATCAATAACACAGTAGAATGAAAAAAAATTATGCATAAAACAAAATTAATTCTTTAAATGCAGCATTATTTTACATTAGGATCACACAGTTGATGTCACGCCAACTCAACTACAATACAGTGTTTGGAAGAAATAAACAACTTTGAAACTAAATGAAAATGATACACATTAATGCCAGGTACACTGTTAAATTTTGTACACCATTCTCTACAGTGTCTTTTAAAGGTATTGTTCAAAGTGTCCACCAGTTGCGTGTCTACAACTTCACACTCCTGATCCAGTTATCTGTCACGATATAAGCGAGCAGCTGCAGCGGCCTTGTGACCAGTTTTCGCCATAAATTAATAACCTATCCGGATACTCACGATTAGAAAACTGTGCATCTCGTTGTGTTTCAACTGCTTCGAACTGCACGTAGCCTGCAACTAATGACGAAGTGAATGTAAGCGTATCGTCCGCTCCGTACACCTAGCTCGACCACATGGTTTGCGTACGTAAGAAACAGTGTTGCCAGCGTGTCACAGCCCTGTTCCCATGCAATGTGTACACGACTATTAACGCGATTTATTCGAAATCTGTGTTATTTTCCATGCAAATACTACTGCAATATGGTCATGCATAGTTTACGCTATCATCATACATGAGATAAAAAATCCAATTTTGAGCAGTTTCATGAAAAACTTAATTATAATTTCAAGTTACAAAAGACATTTTTTTTCGAAAACCGCCCTTCTGGGAACAAAATATTATTAGACTTTCTTGTTTGTCATAATTCGAGATATCACATCCCAGAAGTATTGTAAAAGGTTACCTTCCACCCTGTATTTTCATACCCCAAATGGATTTAGTTCAACTCTGGTTACAAATATGTTTACTTTCTTTTAATTAAGTCTGTAAGGAGGCGTGGCATTCAAAGAGCTATCAAAATTATTTTTTTACAAATTTCTGATTACAAATCTAGTATCGGTAACTTTATGTTGTAAATTTGGCTCCCTGAAATTATTGGATGAATGTAGCGAAGGAGAATTTTAATTTACGTGAACATTAATTTTACTTTCAAATCCGTTTTTCCCTAAGTTTATTTTGCTTGATTTAACACTAAGTTTTTTATGCCAAATATTAATCAATCTGGATGAAATTTTTACTGCAACTATTTATGAGGTAACTACACGTTTCTATGTATTCTTGTTGTAAAAATGCTGCTAATTTATTTTATTAATATTTGTGTCATGAAATACAGGAAAAATAACATTTTTTAAATGAAAAAAAATTATGAAAGTGAATAAATGAGATATATCATAAAACTAATACATAGAAATGTTTCTCTATGTCTTGTGAATGTAACCAAAAAAACAGGAAGCTTAAAAATTGGTATCTTCTACTAAAAACTTGGGTTTGAAAATATTTCTGAAAAGAATAGAAAAAATAAAAAATCAAAAGCCAAAAACATGCGAGTTCAAAATTAGGACATTGTTAATCCTTTACATACTGAACATGCTGTCAAAATTTGGTTGAAAAAATTATTAGGAGAAAGGTTGTCATTTTTAGTGGAGTGTTCCCTTAAGTCGACAGAACTGTTGATAATGAATTAAGATTTGTGAAATAAAGCGAGTGAATAAGCTATCACCGCAATTGGTGTGCAAACTACAGCTCCTACTGAGCGAAATCCTTTCTCTCGACTTGAATGTATATCTCACAGTAAGATGGCTCCTCTATCAGACATGTTCCTGCTGGGGTGTCTGTCATACAACCCGCCCACTTCATTTCCTCATCCAGCTTAACTGATGCTCCTATCCTGGATTTTTATATCACTAAGATTCCTATTCCTTCTCCACACGTTTTTTATCCCATCCGTCCCTCTATCTCTGTTTTTCATTCCTACTTCCATCTTTCTTATACAGTCTTTTTTTTAGTATTTTCATCCCCGTCTCCTCTTATCCTTTCTCTCCATGGCGTCTTCTTCCTCGTCCGGGTTTAATGGTCCAAGACTTGCTCGGTATAATAACCCAAGGAGTTTTATGCTCCTCCCGCATATACACCCACTATCAAGGAAAGCTAGCTCTTTTTTCTACCTCCACCCTATCTATTTCCATCTTCCCTGTCCGGCTCTGAATTAAACAACAACCCCGAATTCTTAAATACAGATCCGCTTTAAGCTCTCGTATGGCTACTGCAGCCAACCTTTCTTTGCCTAGAAGATTCTGGGGTTACGGAAATTGTGAAATATTCAAATTGTAGATAGGAAGTTTAATATTTGAAGCGCCAGTTAAGCTGCTAGCGCTTCTCAGTTACGTAGAATATTTTTTGCATGTTTATCCCTGAGGTTATGTTCATTTCATTTCTTGTTCGCAGATATGGGAATTCCAATTAAAATATATCTCATTTATATGCGAATTGAAGTGCTTTGAAAAACAAACTAGAGCCGAGAATGCTACACGTTGAAAACAGTCTATCGGAGCAGCAGACCTTTTGTGCTGCTCTGTCTGTCTTTCTACAGTGCACTTGGGACGTGGTTAATCGGTTCATAAACCGATTCGTAGTTTCTCTCATAGGAATTAAGTAGCACTTCGTGGCTAAAAATGACGATGAAATGGATTCTTCTATCTTGTTGATTCAGCCTCAGCATAATCTAGTCACGATTTTTTCTTAAAAGTGTCCCAAATTCGATTCTCAATCTACTCTTTGGAAATGCCAACAAAATAACTGCGGATGTTTTCACCTAAGGACCATTCCATGACAAAGTGAGCATGACCCCAATATTTCAAACGTCTTATATCACATCGAATTTTGAAGATTATGCGAAAGAAAACACTGAAGTTATCTGTGAAAGAACAAATATGGATATCAGTTCACCATTTATCAAGAAATTACTGTTTGAAGAAAGTAGTGGAAACTTGCAGGCCTGAACTAGATTTTGTACTGTAAATAAACTTATCCCATTAAATTACGAATCCATTGTTTCAGATGATACACAAAGAAATTTTCGAGATTAATCGTAATTATTGAGTGTCCCACCTGTGACATATTTTATGGAGACATCGCTTTCTACACAAGGATGAAAAATCAGCTTCTAGGACACAGAACTTGTTCAAATAAGATAAAAGGAAGTAAGGGAATTATAAAGAAAGGAAAAATGAAAAGTACATACTAACCTGACTGCAGTCGAAGCATTATTTCAAGAGCTGTGATTCTAGCAACTTAATTGTTGGTTTTACATATCTAGCAAAGTTCAGAACTAGTGAAATACATGATAAGGCTTATCCTGACTCTAATAGAGACAGTGAATGTGAAAATAACGATTGTAGAAAACTTCGAGAACATAATACAAGAACAGCATCAGCTTCTCATGAAATTAACCCAAAATCATTTGTGCTAGTGGAATTTATTAGTACGACTAGAAAAACTGTATGCAGCCATCTACGGAAGTAATATAGATGAAGACGATGATGTCAAAATAATGTCAATGCGAACAGTTGGTGAATCAGGGAAAGGTTCCAGAACTGTTGAATCGATGTGCCACATATAGCCATGAACAAATTGTGTGTGTTCTTCCCCAAACAGAATGAAATAGCTGTGTGAGAAATTGCATTTTTTATGATTTCAGTAATTACAGAGGATAAATTGAATAATTCACACCATGTCCCACCTGTGACAATAATTAATAATTTATATTTTGCATGTAAATGCAATTACTCTTATTTTATGCAGATCATGGTGAACTACAACTACTCTTCTATCACTATGAAAGTGTTTTTTTTTGAATAGCTTGTACCAAACACTTCACAGAACATTAATACAACTTAACACAGTGTCATGTTTAATGTCCATTTTTGGTCCCACCTGTGACAAGATTTCAGAACTGAATAGTATTGAAAGTGAGGCAAAGATTTCTTTAAAATTCATAAATGAAGATAGACTTTAATGTCAAGAGTGTATATCATATACTGGTTTTTCATTTTTGTTCATATTGGATTAAATATTTGTCTTATGAGCAGAAAAAATTAAAATCAAATGTCACACACGTGACAATGGAATGGCCCCTAATCTACCTACATTGGTTCCTCGTGAAAAATATAACGTACACCTTCCAGACGTCCTGCCACGTTGCTGTCACATGTCTTGAGATCTGTTTCTGCTTCCTCTTTATTATTAGGCACCTGTCTCTCTCGACTTTTACCACAGTGTACGTATTCAAACAGTATCCCCCAGCGTTGCTAACCTTCAAATTTAAAATTATGTAATTATAATGTAAAAATAATAGGATTTTCCACAAAATTGTTGCTTACGTACAATATTAAGAATAATGTGATACTATGAAAACTTGATACAATATTAAATAAACTTTCTATTACTCCTCGCACAGAAAAAGTAACAACGGCAGCTACGAACAGAGTACTGTGATTAACTGGTTAGCAAACTATGATGATGCAAGTTTTCTACTGTCTGGGGAAGAAACCTGGCTTCGCCCCGAGAATCTAAACGGAAAGCGGAGCAGATTTAAATGTTTATTCAAAATACGAAAAGAATGGAATAAACTAAAATAAATCTCTCGTTTTAAACGACATCAGTCAATTAACGTACATTTAAGGAAAAAATAAAAAACTGGCCTGTTAAAGCATTATAATAATTTATCCGCCAAATTCTTCATTGGTCGGCCCCGGTGTTTTCTTCCAGTCGAAGTGTCTTTCATAATTAATTTTGACAGTCTTGCTCTAGACATTCTGTTTACATGTTCAATATAATTTGATTTGCGTGTTGCTAATTTTTTCAAATTGGTTTGTTATTTTCAGTTCTTGCAATATTTCGTCGTTTGTGTTCAAGTCGGACGAACTGTATTCCGCTGTTCAATGCATAAGTTTTATCGCGACTGATTTCAATGACACGCATTTAATTTTTTTTCTAGTTGCCAGTTTTCATTGGTACCGGTACTTGTTTTCTTCTAGCAGCTTGTTAACGTTGAACAAATGGAGGAGAACTAAATTCGTATCACTGGGACAGTAAACCCTATTATGTACAAGATGAGAAAATAGGACAATGGAAAATGCAGCTTACATATTCGCATTTTACGGACCGAAAGGAATAAATTATTTATCGAAATGTCTCTTCGTACCAGAGTGCTGCAGAACAGCGCCGACCACAGGTTTATATTCGACCGGTTGCAGCTCAACCGGCTAGGTTGGACATTCGTTCGAATATCCGGCCTTCAAGCGATTGCGCCTGGCTAGACAGAACCATAGATATAGAGGACAGAATACCAAGCGCATTTCACCATACAGCAGTCTTGCGATTGTAATTAATAATTTTGAGCTAGAGCTCTTTTATGCCCGCTGCGCGCGCGCGGAGCTCTTTTACCTGTAAACATTGCTAGAGGATGTACAGATCTTAGAACAGCGCATCATGACGGAACGGAAGCGCTTAAAGCTTTCAAGGAAGAGTGGAAGATACAATGTTTATACTTCGAACATGGTGATGAAGTCCAGTGTTTGTTGTGTAAAAAATTATAATTTGCAAAAAAAAAAAACAACATAAAACGGCATTATGAGACGCAACATAAAAAAAAATAGGCATTATTCAGGAGAAGAGAGAAATAAATTGATTTCGGAATTGACATCAAAGGTAAATTAATTTACATTTAGGTCAGTAGATTGTATCTAGATTCCTTTTATATCTTTATTTTAAATATATTGTTGATGTTTTATTTGTTGCTTGTTTCTGGATATTTACTTTTATTAGACTACGTGTTTCTTTAATTTAGAAATAATATTTTATCTTTGATTGCACTTTAACTTATACTATTACTAAGCTCAAAAAGCTAATTCACTTTTATTCCAATAACTATTTCCAAGATTTTGAGGAAATATGAACTAAACATTTTGAAAACTTTGATGCAGCTTTTTTAGTAACGTCAATATAAAATATAATTAAAAATATAATTTCAAAACTATTAGCACTAATTGCACCAAATTTTGTATAGATGATATTATTATAGATTTGTTTATATAGTTTAAATTGCACAAATTTTGGCCGAAAATTGTGGAAGTTTTAAAAATCACACATAACCCCATAAATAATTGACCCCAAAAATTACGATGGCTCTCAATATCTTAATTTAATCAATTTGTTTTTTCGTGTTACGTGCATCTCACAAATCACTCTAAGAAAACTCATTACATAATCACGACTGGAGAGTAAGGACTACATTTTCACAATCACACAATCAATATATTCTATTTCAATCAATATATTCTATTTCAATCAATATCGTCATTATTATTTTTTCAACAAATACTCAAAAGTACTTAGAGATCACACACGTCTAGCAGGTAGACCCTATTAGTTTCTCCTAACCAATGAAGTGAAGTATTTGCATAATAAATAATTGCTTTTAACAATAAAATGGTTTACATACAATTAACTTTTCCTATTTCTTTTTTTGTTCCTAAAAATCCCTTCCCTTTGGAATTTGTTTATATATGTAATTACACGTATATTAAATAACTGAATAATTAGTCCTATAACATAGCCAGAAATTTAGTAACGCAAGTTATTGTAATAATTGCTACCTTTATTCGCTGCATGTGCATGTACATCCCTGATGTCTACGTTACGTTGCTATGTAGTGCATGCGCTATACGCTCGTGATCAAGGTCGATCTCTTCTATCGTGATTGGAAGCTAATATCGTCTCATCCCTATCATACTGGAACCCTGATGACATTTTGTAACTACAAAAATGGAGTAATTGAAGGAAATTTACTTTTCCTAATTAAAAAAACAGTCGACCTGGTTGGCAAGTTGGTATAGCACCTGCCTTCTATGCCCAAAGTTGCGGGTTCGATCCCGGGCTAGGTCGATTGCATTTAAGTGTGCTTAAATGCGAAAGGCTCATGTCAGTAGATTTACTGGCATGTAAAAGAACTCCTGCGGGACAAAATTCCGGCACATTAGGCGACGCTGATATAACCTCTGCAGTTGCGAGCGTCGTTAAATAAAACATTTATAATTAAAAAAGAGTTAGCTTGAAATTCTCAGGAAAATATTTGGGGCTAAGAGGGATGAAGTTACAAGAGAATGGAAATAGTTACACAACGCAGATGCACGCATTGTATTCTCCACCTGACATAATTAGGAACATTAAATCCAGACGTTTGAGATGGGCAGGGTATGTAGCACGTATGGGCGAATCCAGAAATGCATATAGTGTGTTAGTTGGGAGGCCGGAGGGAAAAAGACCTTTGAGAAGGCCGAGACGTATATGGGAGGATAATATTAAAATTGATTTGATGGAAGTGGGATGTGATGATAGAGACTGGATTAATCTTGCACAGGATAGGGACCGATGGCGGGCTTATGTGAGAGCAGCAATGAACCCGCGGGTTCCTTAAAAGCTGTAAGTAAGTAAGTTAGCTTGAAATAGGGTTATAATTGATTGGACACTTTGGTACATTTATCTTGATAACTAATATATAAATCAACTAATGGACACCGGTAACAAGAAAGGAAATAAGCGTATTGCATAGATGAAATCTGACGTGTAAACAAATACAAGAATAAAATAAATTGCAATTACTTACAAAAGAGAATAGCAAATATTATGTACACACTTATTATTGTAACGTTCAAACTTTAAACTGAAAATACATTGGCTACCCCTGAAAGAGTAGTTGTTAATCTAGCCTATGTCTTTTAATTATTCTAAGCGGATGTATTATTGTTTTTCTAATAAATCGTTTTTAGGGAGATAAGTTGTTAACAAAAATAAAAGCACTCTCAAGTCTAATGATTTTAGCTTCATGATGCGTGCTTCAATCAATGAGGAGAGAGGAGGAAATATCATTTGAAGGGTACACGATGATAATCGCGTTCTTGCAAATATTCTTGGAACTCCTGGATGGCTCAGTATTATCTGTACTTCATGATCCAGAGCCGTCCAACCGAGTGAGACTCGAACATTCGTTAAACCGAACATTGGACTACTCCGCGAGGCGGAAGAGCTTCGTATACTGTCTATAGCGCGAGGCGTTCAGTAGGAATATGTCTGTTCTATCTTTCGTAACCGGTTATGCAGGACTCTAGTTCGTACCGTAGCAACTGTTCGCCCCGACAAATTTGCAATTATGAAAATAAGAATGTATTTATAACTACTGATATGCGACACTAGGATTCGCAGGTGATTGTTTCTAATTGAGTTGTGCAGACTTGATGATCCGTGATGTATTATTTATCGGTGGAGACTGACGGATGAAAAACAAACGGATGAGAATCGTGTGGTGAGAAACGAGACCTGAAAACCGAAGGTGGGAAATCACTATAAGAAACAACAAGTGGAAAATTACTCGTGAGAAACGACTAATAGAGAACAATAGGTGGCAGATTAAGAGAGAAGAGGTAGGAAACGACAGAAGAAAACTATTTGGTGAGAAACTGGACATGAAAAATGATAGGTAAAGAGTAGTTATTTATGGCAGGAAAGTGAAAAATATTATTATTATTATTATTATTATTATTATTATTATTATTATTATTATTATTATTATTATTATTATTATTATTGAATTTCCAAAATTTACAAATAACTCTGTACGAGATTGTATACTTAAAAAGAATAATAAACTAAACATTATATATAACAATGTAAGTGCGTTGACAATCGTTTAATAATATGAAAAAGTGAAACAAAGATGTTTATAACAAGTAGGCCTAAAAAGTGTTTTAACACTAACAACAGACCTGCGTAAAGTGACATGCGGTCTCTGAAACCGCTATTGTATTAATATTGTTGTCAGCACAAGAATAAAGCAATGGATGCGAAATAACCTAGCTAATGTTCTTTTACATCCTTAGCTTCATTTAAAAAGCAGAGACATTATACTGCAACATTTTATTTATAAAACCATCAATCTTCAATCTCGTGACAACTACTGCTTGGAAATACATGAGTACACATACAGAGAGGCATCTATCGAAACTCACTATGTATTAATGTTCAATTTTGAATGAAATGAGCTGAATAATATACATTCAATGACGAAATGAAATAAAAACTGAAATAATATGTTATAGATATATTAATTTGCCCTACAGAATGATATCTGTAATATTGACAATTAATATTTTTGAGGAGAAAAATTCGCTCCGGCGCCGGGGATCGAACCCGGGTCCTTGGTTCTACGTACCAAGCGCTCTGACCACTGAGCTACGCCGAATTCAATCCACAACACCGGATCGAATTCTCCTCCTTCAATGTTTCCCTTTGTGGCCTGACTCCAAGTTAGGCATGTATGTTGACGTATAAGTCCAATGTCAACTGCCATTATACTAGGAGCCATTATACAGCGGATTCCCGGCCATACAAGTCACTCAGCCTAGTGCGCTCCTAGTATAATGGCAGTTGACATTGGACATATACGTCAACATACATACCTAACTTGGAGTCAAGCCACAAAGGGAAACATTGAAGGAGGAGAATTCGATCCGGTGCTGTGGGTTGAATTCGGCGTAGCTCAGTGATCAGAGCGCTTGGTACGTAGAACCAAGGACCCGGGTCCGATCCCCGGCGCCGGAGCGAATTTTTCTCTTCAAATATTAATTGAAATAATGTGTGTTTAAAGCAAAAAGTAGAAGTAGTCAAAGCGGTACCTACTCTATATACAGTACACTTTCAATAGGCAAACATTGTTCATCACTCTCAAGGACGAAATCTTGTTCACTTGCAGAGTCAACCTCACTATCCTCATCCTCCGTCCACTCAAGCAGTCTCTCGTCAAAGTTTTCACCATTAACGCTAACTTTTTGCGAAGGGCCTTGTGTAGAATCCATTGCGGGAACGGAGAAAAACAGTCCAGTTACACAGACGTGCGGTCTAAGAGACCGCTAGCAGTGTACTTTGTGTAATATCTGCAGTATTACACGAAATAATTGAATTCCATTGAGTGAACTGCTCTACCGGCTTCCCTTCAGAAAGTACACAAGCGTTCACATTCTTGAAGAGGCGGGAACAGGTTCATTTCCACATAAAAAATTTTGGTCTCAGAGACCGCACCTCTGTGTTTGAGACTTCAGAGAGGACGGTATGGAATGAGACATTCATATAAATTTAATATTAATTCAGCTTCTCGGAGCCAGATAATAGTAACTCGCCTACTTCAGCATGCTTCTAAAACTGTTTTTGTAGGAAGACTGAACAAGCTTCATGTTCATGAGTTGTGTGAACTATTATGAAATTTTAGGAAAACGTATTACGTCTATTATTGTTATTATGATTGTTGTTTTTATTATTAATGTTGTTATTTTATTGTTTTATTATTATTATTATTATTACTACTACTACTGCTACTACTACTACTACTACTACTACTACTACTACTACTACTACTACTACTACTACTACTACTACTACTCATACTACTAATAATATTAGATCCCCGGTGTACTTCCGATTTATAACTTGTGTTGAGCAAAAGTCCGTGGTCCAGGTAACACAGGGGTTTTCTCCGGGAAGCTCCTGTTCCCCTGTGGCATCCCAACAAATCTCCATAATCATCTCATCGCGGGTGTAGTATAGGCCAGCCTTCTATGAAGCACCCTGGGCAAAGACTCTGTCGGTAAATTAGTCTACATAACTGGCTTCATATGGGTGAATGACGTAAATAAAGTACGCGTCATTGGATTAAAAAAATTATGAGTAATAACAATACACTTTTATGCTGAAGATCAAGATCATTGTTGACCGTAGAGATGTCTTGGGAGTAGAAATATGGATCCCCTCAGAGCTCCAAGAACGATGTCATCAATTGCCTTCCTCTGTAGGTCGAAAAGTTGCCAAACATGGGATGATTATGATGAGCGACATTGCGAATAAATAAAATGGAAAGATAATTACATAATTGTACCTAATCTAATTATAAAATCGAGTTATGCTGTAACTATTATCTGAACTAAAATAAATATAACTTCTGCATATCTATAGAATATGCAATAAACAATGTCTGACGCATCCTTCCTTAAGTCTAGTTCTTAATGTTGACGTAATTGAACATCAGACACACCCATAGTAGCCTACTGTACTGTACCCAATACAACCTTCCTGTGTAGGCCGAAAAGTTTCCAGAGATGAGGTGATTATTTATTTATTTATTTTTATTTTATTTATTTATTTAATATTTTACACTTGAGCTACATTAGGCATTGCAGCCCGAAAGAGCAGAAGCTCGTGCTCGGGCGCAGTTCAGATCAGTTATACAAAATATATGAAGAGTTCGCGGGAAAAACGATGAATGTCACAGTTTTGTTAAGGTTGATGTCATTGTCTAATTCATGGATCACTACAAAATTTAATGTTGTTCTTATGAAAAATGGTAAAAAGGAGAATTATCACCACGAATACAGCACTACATCTTGCAGTTATAGACTCAATTAGACCATTATCTAATCCTTAACAGAAATGTGACCTTCATCGTTTTTCCCGCGAACTCTTCATATCACAAAATTAAGAGAGTTCATTGAGCACAATAACATTAATAAGTGGTAAAATACATACAGCATGTAATAATAGGGTCTATATACAAATAGAAAATACAAAAGTACATTAATATTAGAGTATCAATTTTAACTCAATTTGCTTAATCAATCAAATAATTAATCTGATTTGTTTCTTAAATCTATGTGTGTTAAGTGTACTTAGCTCAGGGTAAGCTCTAATTACTGCATTATATATTCTGGGTCCAACATTTCTGCTGTGTTTTAATCCAGGAGTTATGTGGCATTTGGGAGTATTTAGAAAGAAACTGTAGTTTTGTCTCGTATGGTATTCATGAGGATCAAATTTACATTTATTGTGATTTTTATGGAAGTAAATCAGCAATGTTTGTTTATAAATTTGTTCTAGATTTGATACACTAAATTCCTGAAAAATTAATTTTGTTGGATAATCAAAATGTTTATATAGACAAATTTTGATAATTCTTTTTGAAGCAAATTTAAAGGATGGATAATGAGAGACATTACGAATAATTGAAATGAAAAGATAATTACAAAAATTGTACCTAAGCTACTTATAAAATTGTGTTATGCTGTAACTATTATCTGGACTAAATTAAACATAACCTGCATATCCATAGAATATGCATTTTAAATGCATGGAGACTTCGGGTGTTCACATTGACTGTGAACACATTTAACGAGATTTTCAGCAGCCTGCGTTACTTAACAAGGAAATTAATATTCACTCAAATATAGACAGAAAGGACACATGAAACGAAATTTCTTCTTTTGAATCGTATATAGTAAATGGCATTGGGATCACAACATTGTCAAAAATATTAAGGAAATATTAATTAAAAAGATGTTAACGGAATTTAAAAGAGATGTTAAAAGCGTCACGACAGATGTCGTTGTAAGGTATAAAATACTGTCAATGAAAAGAAGGGCTGTTTTAATAAATGAGGAAATGTTCACCCTTCTCTCCCCCCGACATCCTACATCTCCTTTGAAAGGAAAGCTAAGAAAATGTATGGACGCACTCAGTCGGAATTGTTCAGCTAAAACACACTTGAATGCAAATTTCTATTCATAAGAAAATAAAAAAAAATTCTCGGTTCAGGTGATTTTCATTGCGATGACTTTAACGATTTGTAGAACAGAAGACTGAGGGAATAGCTAGACCCGACAAATACAGACTAATGTGTAATCACTAATGAAAGCTTGCAAGTTGGAAGGTAGGCCTATACATATTGAAAAGAATATAACTTCTTTGTGCAGAACTATTGTAAAAAAGTTGAATAGAGCTTCCGAGAACTAATGCGATTCGAACGATTTTCCCTGAGGAGTTAGATAAAACAGAAAGGAATTGAATGTAGAATATTGAAATTCGAGTACAGTTACTTACCTCAATATCCATAAAATAATAAAAGAGAAGAAAGAAGACAGAAATTTAAAGTGAAGTATAAGCACATTCTACTATATACGACAGTCGCAAAGCTTGAGGTGATTTTTTTGCAAATCTCGTGATAAAGCACTCCAAGCGGTTAGCAACTAGAAACAATAGACTATCCACGGTCGTCTTTGGACTGTGTCGTATTTACATCGAGTGCTACCTCGTTGCGTGTTTCACATTGATGCTTGTGAAATGTCCGTTATTGGTTGTAATGAAAATGCTAATGGCTAAAATACAATAATTGGAATAATAATATTTTACTAGAGACGTAGAAAAATTAAGTTTGTTTTAATGAAATTTATTGATCACATTTTATTTTCAATTCTGGTGGGTTCGTTATTGCTTAGGCCTACTTTTTTTTCAAAGGATATGTTTTTAATTATAGCTGTTAATTTTGTTGTTATTTTTATTTGTTACTTTACTAAAGACGTAGAAAAAGTCTGTTACAATAAAATTTATTGATCACGTTTTATTTCCAATTCTGGTGTGATTATTATTGCTTAACCTCATCCCACTTTGTTAACTACGTAAGCCTACACTACAAGTACCGGTACTCGTAAGTTACTCAATTAATTCATATTTCCATTATTATTGTTGTAAAGGGAAATGCAAATTAATATTTATTGGTTTCATAGTTAATTATCGCTATAATCTTGAATGAGTGAAGCGATTATAGTAAATTTCAGTTCGTTTTGCACAAACAAAAATAATATTAACCTATTTCTTGCAGTTATCTTCGAGTTTATGGTGGAATTTAATATACTTCATTAAAATAATAAATTAACTTTATGCATTTAATATTTCAATAATGGAAGGAAGGTGTTAATTTTTCCAAAACAACACAAAGAAAGTGTAACATATTTTGTCGTCTACTAGGAGAGATATCTGCGATGATGAGGCGATAGTAGCGATCCTAATGGTGGGCAACTGCCCATGTTTGCATTTTTACTACATATTGAGCTTCGCGACTGTATATAGTAGACTGTGGTATAAGGGTTCTTTCTGTAGTTAGTGCTTTTCGTTCCACGGAATGCTGTTCTACTTCCAACGTTGACAGAAATGACTAGTGTGTAACAAGATCACATTATGACAAATTCTTTCCGGAGTTCTTTCGTTGGCCACAATTTGAATATCATTGTAATATTTCGTTATATTTAATCTCACGTTTCGCTTTATTTCATTTCGTAAAAGATCTGTATAATTTGACATAAGAACTTGCGTAATTACAAATGAAATTGCGTAATCTATTTGTAGATAGATATCTATTTAATGCTGACAATTATCACCCAGTTGGCAGAAACCGTTCCTATACTCGTGGTCTGTCAAAGCTGGTCCACAATAAACCGGGAAAGGAAATGAGAACGAGAACGGAAATATTGTTAAAATAAATGTATTTCAATGTGAGCATTCTCAATTATGAACGAGAAGCTTGCCGAAGCCTGGGAACGGGAACTTGAAAGTTAATTGTCAACGCTTACATTTAAATGCATTTATTTTAACAATATTTCCGTTCTCGTTCTCAGTGTCGTTTCCGTTTCCGGTTTATTGTGGACCAGCTTTAATACTGTGAACTTTTCGGTTTAGTTATTATCTTTGTGGTATTTTCGAACTCTAAGTCCATAGTACGATTCCGTCTTCTCATCTCACCCCCTCCCTTCCATGGAATCCTGTTAGCATAATTTCGCAATTAGTGGTTGTAGTGTAGGAATGTACTGGAGAAATTCTCAACATACAATTACGAATTCCATAATCTTCACCACTTTTAAATCGTCTTCAAAAGTGAATCTATACCAATAATAAATCTGCAGCCAAAATTTTTCTGGTAATTTTCGATTTTCCAAAAATAATTGGTGTTAACATGTATAATTAACCATCCTGAAACCGAAAATCGCTTTTTTGAAATTTTTGTCTGTCTGTCTGTCTGTCTGCCTGCCCGCCTGCCTGCCTGTCTGTCTGTCTGGATGTTTGTTACCTTTTCACGCGATAATGGCTGAACCGATTTATATGAAAATTGGAATATAAATTAAGTTCGTTGTAACTTAGATTTTAGGCTATATGCCATTCAAAATGCTTTATTTAAAAGGGAGGTTATAAGGAGGCCTGAATTAATAAATCGAAATATCTCGCTTATTATTGATTATCATGAAAAATATGACATAACAAAAGTTTCTTCAAAAATAATTTCCGATAAGTTTTATTCTATACAAAATCTTGATAGGACTGATATTTAATGAGATAAATGAGTTTTAAAATTACAATAACAACGCCATCTAAGGCGCTGTACTGAAATAAAAACAAATGACTTTGTCTATAAGGGGCCTTGGACAACAACAATCGAAATCTATTAAACATAACCTAAGAATGTTTCTGTGTATGTATGAAGTAAAATCGGAAGCTAATTAATTGTTTAATTATTATTTCACCATTGGAAAGTGTAGTTTCTCTAAATGGACATAATTCTACAATGTTATTACAGTAACTTCTGAAACATATAGCAAGTAATATAAAGTATACACATTAACTAAATGATATGTCTATCTTCATTAAACTATGGTTGAATGTAATAACAATAATTAAGGAACATGTTAAAGGAATTGTCTTTGCACCAAATGATTGCCCTCTGGACCAAAATGACCGCATTTTAATGATTTAAATACAATTTAAATTAAGTAACATATTAAAAGATTTATCCTTCTATCAAACACGAATGTTCCTTGGATCAAACGTCCTTTTTTAATTATGTAATTACTTTATATTTATTTGTAACAGGTGAGCGGAGCGCACGGGTACGGCTAGTTTCTTATAAAATTACAAATAAATATTGTAACTGGACACAGCCTATGTATGTACATATATATATTAAATAAATAAGTGAATAAATAAATGAGTGGATGAATGAATGAATCATGAGTGAAGCATTTGTAATAATGCATGTAATTCCAGGAAATTGCTGTTTATACTACGTATGTTTTAATGAATGAATTTGAAATCATGAAGCGAGTTAGAAATGTAATTGTTACATGATTTTGTTATTATTATTTTAACGGAAACTTGGTTATGTCATGATTTTGGCTATGATATTAATGGATACAAAAATTGGTAAAATTGTTTATATGCATCTGAAATCTGTTTAGTGTAGTATATGCTAATCGGCAATGTATACAATGGAGGAGGAAAGGAACTGGTCACCCTACCCCACTATCCTATGGCCTAGCAGCCTCATAAGTGGTGCTTTTTAGTGTCATTTGTAAGATTCAGACCTGTCTTCGGACAGTTGACTAAACAATAATACTAGAGTATAAATGTTTCATATTAAAAGAAAATCTAAGCCTTCATAAAAAAACTAAAGAATTTATTCTAAATGGCAAAGTAAGAAATCAGAAAACATATTATGAGCGTATAAGTACAACGAATACACTAAATACGACTGAATCCCGAAAACCTATTAAATTACAAGATACCATCATCATCATCATCATCAAGAGGAATTCTGCTGCAACAGCATTTTAACACATACATTTTATCAGATGTGTCCGCCGAGTTAGCTTTCTGATAGCGTGTCTGCCTACAGACTAGCCGGCCCGGGTTCGATTCCCGGCGGGGTCAGAAATTTTCATGTACAACTTCTAATCACTAGATTGTGCACCAATATCCCTGGGTTAAATCTCAAATCTCCCCGCAGTGCATATGAAGAGAAGGAATATGTCACTGTTGATAGAGACTCGTCCGTCGGATGGTGACGTTAAGCCTGGCGGCCCCCTTGGTGCTATTCGACAGGAGTAGGCTACGTGCCGGGTTTCCCCTTCTCCCTTCCTCATCTTCATCATCACTCATTCCAGACACTACACTTAGGCATACACGAACACTTACACATACACTTACCCTAGTACACGACATAACTCTCCACAGATACACATCATGTACTGTACAGTGTGACCCGCCCAAGTGGTGTAAAACTAGAAAATGGGTCACAGTTCTGCCATCTATCCGCAGTATGCGGAACCCGAATCAAGCAAGTGAAGTGGGTGGGCATTGGATACACACACATACACATTTTATCAGATGGTGAACTTTGTAATCTAGGGACCACAGAATAACGCTCACTAGGATAATATATTCAATGTCTCTCCTATAACACTCAGAAATGTGCATTTGGACTTTATTTTTCTAGCTTTTCGCATGTAACAATAAAGCAAAAGTTGAAGAAGAAAGAAAAATAGACGAACTTAGGAAATATTTTTCATAAGTCTCTTCTATACCATATTTTGAGGTGCAAGTAAAATCGAAGACATTTTTACACTGTGTGTCAGTTTAAGAATAGCACAATAGAGACAAATAAAAGACTGAATCCAGTAGAACTGTATAGAGATGCTATCTTCTCATTGTGTATTTTGAGATCACTTATTGTAGAAGAAAACCTGGACTATCAAAAGAAATTGCTGACACTAAAGTGTTGTTAGCAGCTACAATCCTCCCTGAAGAAAATCCATATTACATTTATTGCACTATATTGTCAGCAGATGGCAGGCATTACGTCGATTTTATTTCTGAAACAGGCATTTCAGACGATTGCTGAATCCAGTAAAATACACTTTATGTCCGGAATACGTAAAACGATTGTTATAACTTCAGCCGTATTATTTTAATGTTCTCGCTGGCATCACTCAGTGTGGAGGAATGAACCATTTTGAAGTTTAATTTATTTTTCTCGATATACTGCTTACGAGTTGCACTAAATCATGGAGTTTTTCTACATTAAAATGGTAAACGGCGATAATTTAATGAAATGGTTGGATCTGAAAAAAAAAATTAATAAAAACAATTTTTATGATCGCTACGAGAAGCAATTTATATAGTTCGACGTAGTAAAGCTTCCATTATAGAGAGACTGGTATAAACAGTATAGTAGACATCGTCATCGTGATCATCATCATCATCATCATCATCTATTAATGACGAAATATCCGTCCACATCTGTGGAATAACGGTTAGCGCGTCTAGCCGCGAACCCAGGTGGCCCGGTTTCGATTCCCGGTCGGGGCAAGTTATCTGATTGAGGATTTTTCCGGGGTTTTCAATCAACCCAATATGAGCAAATGCTGGGTAACTTTCGGTGTTGGACCCCGGACTCATTTCACCGACATCACCACCTTCATCTCATTCAGACGCTAAATAACCTAAGATGTTGATAAAGCGTCGTAAAATAACTTACTAAAAGAAAAAAAACGAAATATTCTTACTATTTTTCTTCTTGAGTAGCGCTGCAACCATTCAAATTCGCTATGGCTTTCCTCGCAATAGACACCCACTGTCAGCTTTAGAATAGTTCTGCATATTAACGTGAAAACAGAATTCTACAGGAGTGGCGAATTTATCAAGTTTGATGTTAAGGTTTCCGGCTAAATATATGTACAGCTGTCAAAAGAAAAAGTGGCCGTTCTCCTGGAACAAAGTTCCTTTCGGGTATCTTCGCTACAATTCGGAGACAGGCGATGTTACATGTTGTTGGACCACGTTGCCTGATATCTACAGTTATAATTGAAGTATTCTGTGTGTTATCGATAGCATAATGGTAGCGTTCAGGCCTCTTATTCATGAGGTCCTGCGTTCGACTACAACCACGTGCTTTTTATGTTCTTTTTTGTTCTGTTTTTGAGAGAGTCAAACTATACATAATGGCTCCTTTTTCTTTTCGATTATTTTAGTAATTAACATCAGGTTCATTAATATATTATGCCATGACTTTATCATTATGATATTGTGGCTGCAAATGGAAAGAAAAAAGATTTTATTCTCAATAAAAATACCTTTCGTGGCATAAACAAAACAAATTTACTGGCGTCGGCCTTAAAACATTCAAACAATTAAGCGTTCAAAAAACAAAACAAAAAGCCATAATTCAATATTTAGTCTATCTTCCTCTTATCTCGATCATCTTGCAGTCGAGTGGGCATGGAATTGACTAGTCTATGCAAATAGCGACTGTTTTTATACACGATATTCCAGGCATTCTGAACATACCCACATACATAGGTGTTCTGTCCATGGGCAGGTCTTTCATTGCAAACCCAGCAATCTCCAATGTTTCCTATTTTCTGCCTTCCTCTTAGTCTCCGCATATGATCCACATATCCTAATGTCGTCTATTATTCTTTTCAACCAGAGACCCAACCAGTTACTTTTTATCTTTCTAATCAGTTTCAGCATCATTCTTTCTTCACTCACTTTTTCAAACACAATTTTATTTCTTATTCTATCTGTCCACTTCACACGCACCGTTCTTCTCCACATCCACATTTCAAATGCTTCAATTCGTTCCTCTTCATTTCGTCGTAATGTCCATGTTCCTTTCCCATACAATGCCACACTCCACACAAAGCACTTCACTAGTCTCTTCCTTAGTTCTTTTTCCAGAGGTCCGCAGAAGATGCTTCTTCTTCTATTTAAAGCTTCCTTTGTTCATGTTTGCAGTTTTTCTTGGGAAGGATAGGCCTAAATGCGGTAACATCCCTTTGCTTTCCGCACACCACTATCTCTTTCGCATCTTATTAAATTCCAGGGGACCCAAGCGTGGAGATGAGAGTGGATTTGACTAATTGGGCCCTCCGGACTTCACCGAAAGTCACGGCAAGGGTTAAATATTAATTCTATCAGGATGTTTGACCCTATCAGAGATCGGGAAATCTCAATTAGCCTTTGCCCCCCGCATCCTGGACTAGCTTCTACGAATCATCAGAAAATCTTAGTGTGATTGGGCCAATTTTTCCGAAAATGTTTCCACACTTTTGCCCTCGTAGGTCAGCGGACGAACGTCGGAATTTAGATGTCAACGTCTCAGGTTCAATTCCTCGTTACTCCTTTTCATTTTATTGTGGTTCAAGATAGTATAATGTAATAATACAAAAAAAAACTAATAGCAGTATTATGCAACTGGATTTTTCCAAACCTAATATTAAATTTGTTATTTATATCGCTAAAGAACGATTACAATATAAATAACTTGAATATTATTTATACAGTATCACTAAAGAACGATAACACAATATAAATGATAAATATCGGTTTGTTTAATTAATATAAGATATTATATAATACGTGTTTAATTATCTAAATAAAGTAACGTATTTTACAAAGAAAGATGTTTATTTGTGTTATAATAATTACCTACATAAAATACAGATTATTTATATTGCGAAAGAACAATAACAATATAAATAACTTGAATATTATTTTATAATGCTAATGAAGGAAAACAATGTAAGTGATAACTTGAATATTATTTATATCGCTAAAGAACGATAACAATATAAAAAACGTGAATATTATTCATATCGGAATTTCACAGATTTATTACAGATGTATTTAAGAAATTGTAGAAGAATAGTAATTAGTAACAGTGTCCTATTTATTCTTCTTGGAGCCAAATTTGTAACTTTTAAAAGTGTGGTTACTATGTTGAAGTGTAGTGTTGCAACGGATGCTTGATTTGTTATGTATGTGAGTCAGTTATGGGATGCTTGATGTGGTCGCAATGTCGTAATTATAGTTTGATTGTGTTTGTGTGTCTATTGTGTATTAATTTATGATGTATGGTATGGAAAGCTGCATATTTGTGTTATACAAGTGTTACGTATGTGTGTTGTTAATGGTTTTTTATGTTTCAAATTGATAACTGATATTTGTGTTGCAATCGCAATGCCTAATTTACGGATTGTTTATGTTTTGTTTAAATCGCGTAAGCTAATTTAATGTTCTTTTCCATTTCTCTTTATGCTTATCTGTTTTGTGTATAAAACTATAGCCCTAACATACATATGTAAAATAGGGCTAACCCCCACTGGAGATACAATAATAATAATAATAATAATAATAATAATAATAATAATAATAATAATAATTATTATTATTATTATTATTATTATTCATATCGTTATAAAACGATAACAGAATACAAATGATGACTTGAATTTTATTCATATCCCTAAAGAACGATAACAAAATATAAATAACGTGATATGCATCAAGAACGATAACTGGATATAAATGATAATTTGAATATCATTTACATCGCTAAATAACGATTAAAAAATAAAATGAAAACTTGAAGAAGGCGCGAACCCACAGCCTTTGAATCATTAAACAAGAACTCTACCGCTGGTCTGCGAGGAGCAGGTATGGAACACTTCCATAGTTCCGGAACTGCTTGTACAAGCACATGCATCGTGTAACATCGCCGCGACCCGAAGTGGACTTTGAAAATATTCGCTGTTCACGAGTGCGGCCACTTTTTTTTTTTTTTTGACAGCTGTACATATCTAGGAGATGAAGGATGATTATGCGTTAAGGACTGAAATTTAAGCACAATTTAATCAATTCGTTACCTGCTAGCATCAGGGACTGTCGAAATAAAATTGAATTTAACGCAAACTTACTAGGCATTTGGTCAGTAATTGAGACTCGTTCAGACATGGTTTCTTGTAAATAGTTCTCTTAATGTATCACAAAATATTTCAATATCCGGTAATTTCATCACTATAGATTTTTGTTATTGTAGGTTTAATTTGTAATTCAGTTAATACAAAAATATTCTTTGTTCTTAACTTCTATGATAAAATGTCTAGCTTTCATTAATCAGGTAATCTTGTCGTACTTTAATTTTTATTGTAATTGTAATTGTAAATTTAATATTAATTGCAATTTTATTGTTCATATTATAGTTGTAATCCCGTGGTAGAGGGGCAGAGAAGGCCTGACGGCCTTATCTCTACCAGGTTAAATAAATAAATACTAATAAAATTATTTCTCTGATGCAATATAATATTCGTGCCAGATAACAAAACACTATCAGAGTACTTCCGAATGAAATTTTTTCAAGGTCTGAGGTCATAAACGTCAAGAGGCTGAACAATCGGAGTTATGTGCTTTGGAATTGTTAACACTTCCACAGATTTACCTTCTGGAGTTATTCTTTCTATAGTTTGTCTATCTCGGTAACTGGTCCACGAGTCTACCAAAGGAATGCTATGATCACTGACAGATGAAAAGTATACTTCTTGAAACAACTTGAAGAGGCGAGTTTTCATAAACATTCCCCGATTTTGAGGGCAATGCATAAGCATTTGGGGCCTTAAGCATTTTCTTCTTCGTGATGGCAATGGATATACGAGACATATGAATGTGAAGCAGTAATTTTGAAAATTTATATCTCGAAGGCTAGGCCTTCTCCGGATGTACAGATTTATAGGAAGATTTCTTATTTAAAATGGAACGTAAGGGGAAAAAATCATTGTGGAAATCCATTATCATTTGCTCAGTTTTCCTTGTGAATTTACTAAGGGTGAGTTCAGAAAGCTAAACTTCCCAACTGCTCAGCGGTTAATCTACGCTATATAACAGGCTATAGACGCTATAGACACAGTAACATTAGCAGCTTTAGAAAGAGCAGTATGAATTTCTTTTAATATCTCAGGAAATACAGGGCTATTCATAAGTGTATGAAACATTTAAAAAAATTCATAAGTACTAAACTACACAATGGACAAATTACTTTACAATAGAACAAAGAGAAACTCTCCAAGTTTTGTTACATACCTCACAGATGTCCAATGTGTCCACCTTTGCTAATACGGCAAACATCCATCCGGTAATCCATCTCGTCCCGTACACGCTCCAGCATGTCACGGTTGACCAGAGCCACGGCAGCTGTAATCCGGTGGCGAAGTTCCTGAAGATCATCGAGGAGCGGAGACACATAGACAATATCCTTCACAAACCCCCACAAGAAAAATTCACATGGAAAATCCGGTGATCGTGGTGGCTACTTCATTAACGCGTCATCTTCTCGTCCTGTGCGTCCGATCCATCTCTGTGCAAATTTTGATTAAGATACTCTCGCACGTTGTGATAGTCGCAGGGAGATCCATCATCTTGAGAAATGGAATCATTGCTGTCTTCATTCAGCTGAGGCATGAGCCAGTTTTGTAACATGTCCAAGTAAATCATCCCAGTGACGGTGGGCTCTACAAAAAAAATGGCCCATACACCTTCTCTTTCGAAATTACACAGACGACATTCACCTTACATGAGTCTCGTACATGTTCTATAACTGAGCGGGAAATTTCAGTTCCCCTTATACGCACACTGTGCCGATTCACTTTTCCGAATAGATGAAAAGTTGCTTCGTCGCGATCATCAAGTCAGCGAAACCGTCTATTTCAAATCTTTGACGACGTCCTTCATATTCCAACATACAAAACGATTTCTCAGGTTTAGTAAACGCCATTTTGCCATTATTGAAAACTACTGCCACCTAGCGATAAATCATAACAACTAAGAGCGGGCTTTTCTTATTATAAACAACTTGGAGGGTTTCTCTATCAGCATGTCAATTACCATGATACGTTGCGTACTTTATTTGTTATTAAACTTTAAAATGGTTCACTGACTTATGAATAACCCTCTACAGTAAACAGCAACGTATTAAGGAAAAGAATTCTTTGTTTGAAAAACAGTCATTTCTTTGTAACACTAATGCTCGTTTCCACAGCATTCTTTCTTATCTCTCTTAAATTTTTAGAATGGCACAGAAATATGAACCTTATTCACTTTTTAGACGTTAAACTACAACACTGTTCCAAAATTACCTGTGCTCTGTATATAATGCACCCACTATTATTCTCATGCTTTACCCGCGCATTCACCCCTTTCACCCTTCGCCCATTAGCGAAAAATTATATTATCCTACTAGGGTTCAACTGAGGTCCTCAAATTACATACACTGCCATTTAACACTGGGTAAAAATACATGGAACTGCTTTATATTTTACAAGACAAATATTTTTATTACTTTTTTACTCATGGTGAATAAAACAGAGCCATTACCATGGATATAAAATCCAAACGGAGGTGAAAAAAAATGTGAAGGACGTACATGGTCTGGTAGAAATACCCCATCCCACATTGCAACTTTTTCTGTGGCAGGGATTTCTATGTATTTCGAATTTAAGGACTTTTTTGTATCCTGTACACGCGTTGCTGAGCAAGATGTGTCAAATCCATGCCGGTCGGAGTTGCCTACTTTTCTTTATGGCGTAGAAGCTAAATGCGACTACCCCGCTGTAATAACATCCGTTGTATACTTTACATTGCTTACGCCGCGCCGAGGTCGTCGAAGCGTAGCGCAGATAGCGATCGCAGCGACTCGAGCTTCGCCAGGATGTTTGTGTATTCCGTTATCATACTTAAATACGTTCAACTTTTCGCCGATACCTCAGCGGAGTATTTTGTTCTGAATAGTTTTTATCGTAAATATTTCATCTTAACTCATAAAACTTTATAGTTAAGTCGCTCTTATAACGTCAATATCTCTAGTAGCCTAGTTACAGTCGTTATTAAAGATGAAATCTTCAACTATGTTAACAAGTACAGTAGAATTCCTCGTATACGGCAACTGTGTGACAAAGCCAGTGGCGGATAACTGATTTTCCGGATAATTGGAAAATGATTTTCGAGGTTATGTAATGACCAGGCTTCGAGACTTTGGACCCGATACAATAAGCTTACTGTGCTTGTACTATAGGTTGTTGACTCGCTGCAGGTAGTGAAAGGTAGAGATGTGTTGAGGTAACAACGTTGCTATCTAGACTAGAGTACGCTAGTATGGGGAAGCATACACACATGTACATTCTGACAATATGAAGTGGATATGAAAAGCATTTATTGTCCTGTATTTTATAAGCATTTGTGATTAATTATACACAGTTTTATTGATAAAAATAAACATGTATTAATTTTAATTTTTTCATCTATCCTATTGGTCGTATTTAGAAAGAACAGTTACAGTACCGAATTGCAATGTACTACAAGATACATTTTCAGTGTCTGAAACGTAAATCTTTTTCGGTTATCTGCCATACACAGTTTGTATTGTGAAAAGCTGCGCTCTACGTCGTATGACGTGATAGGAGCAAAACGAAAAAAACCTAACATCATTGCAGTCTCTAAGAGAAGTCCTTTATACTCGGATGACTCTATGTCTACTAATTTGCAATTTATATTACACAATGTTCCATATCCATTATTTTTACATAAAATTGATTTCCACTTCTGTTTCACACGTACAATAACCTGTGTACTTGGTGTCTCATTAATTCTCTGTGTCATTTCCTCAACTAATATGAGGGCTTCCGGCATCTCTTGCTCTGACTTTTCTAACCGTGTAATAGTTTCAGCCTAGATGTTGATACAGCGTCGTAAAATAACCCAATAAAATAAAAAAAATAATAGTTTCAGACACAGTTTTAAAATAGGTTTGTATGAAAACCAAATTATTCGTCAGAACCTTCAAATCTAGAACGTTTTTCTTTGCTTATATGTTGGTATTTATTCTACTGTACCCCCACCCACTGTAGCCTACGCTTTACCACTATACTCAGTACGCCGTTATGCGGATTTCCCACTGAACTGCTCTATTGGGTCCAAAGTCTCGAAGCCTGGTAATGACACACTGTATTGCACAAACATTTCTTTCCAGGTTGATATTTAGTAATTTCCATATAGATATTTAAAAAATCAAGTTTTGAAATACGTACAAAGTTTATTTTTAGTACTACTGAATACGGTAATACAGAATGTCCCATTTATATTGTTCACCTATTATAACTTTTTTGTTTGGATAGGTATTGGAATTTTTGTTTTTGAACGTTACATTAGAACGAGTGGCTAACATGAGTGTGGAGATTTCGTGCATGTATCTACATTATGGTACAAGATATACGTGACATCATCAATTTTTCAAATAGCATTACATACTTTAAGCATGTTACATTGATTACACATATTAAGACGAGTTAAAAAATGTATCACAGTGTCACCTTCCTAATCAATAACAACAAAACGAAACAAAAACATACCTCCAATGTGATAATATTATGCTTTGAGAAGATGTTCCAAATGGTGACCATTCACATTAATGTACATTCGAAGGCCTTCCCCGAAAGACCGTATGACTGCCCGGCATGTTGCTGGCTGAATGAACACACAAGCCTGTCGAATGCGTTGCTGCATGTCGTCTGGTGTTGTCAGAATGTTCTGGTACACACTGTCCTTTACGGTTCCTCACAGGAAGAAGTAGAGTGGCGACAGGTCCGGAGAACGTGCAGGCCACTGTTCGTGGATTGTGGCGTCGACAGTTGTGGTTTGTTTACATGTAGACAGCAAACACATAACATACGACGTATACGGACGTCAGTCGTCTTTCGTTTTGTGTAAGTTAATGCACAATATGAATGAGGCACCATGACAAACGACACATTCTAATAGCATTCTGTTTGCATTTTGTTGTTATTGATTGGGAAGGTGACATTATGATACATTTTTGAACTCTTCTTAATGTGTGTGATCAATGTAACATGATTAAAGTATGTAGTGCTATTTGAAAAATTGATGACGTCACGTGTATCTCGTACCATAATGTAGTTACATGCACCAAATCTCTACATTCATGTTAGCCCCTCGTTCTAACATGACTCTGAAAAAAAATTCCAATATCTATCCAAACAAAAAAGTTATAATAGGTGCACAAGATAAATGGGACACTCTGTATACATTAATAAGTTCATAATTATTGTAATACATAATAGCGTAAAAATACTAAAAGTTTTCTTAACCCTATGACAATTTTAAATGGCGGTCATGTGAATCACGTGACATGAAGAGTAGTGTAGCCATCGTCGCAAATATGAAGACTATGAAGTAACGCTCGTTAATTTGAGCGTAAGAATATTTCGCTTGCGTTTCGCGGAATCCATTTTGCAACAGCAGCGCTTAGCGGTAATAGCCATAATACTATCTATCACTCGAATGAAATTTTTGCGCGCTGTAGGAACAGAGAATTTAACACTTTCCTATTTGGACTCATCCAACACCCCTTCGAAACGGGCGAGTTCAAGTGGTAAATTTAAAGATATAGTCCATGCGAATTGTTTGCAAGGTCCAAGTGACAGGTTACCGATGCTACCCGATATACTTCAGGGAAATATCGGGGTTTTCTTGTCTATGTTTTCACGCGTGAACAATGCGGCATGTGCGATCCATAAAAGCCACTCACATCTTCCTCCGACTCTTCCCTTTCTCTTGAAAAACTATTTTCTTTTGGCATAGATAAAAGTGCCGTTGTTTTGGTATTGTCGGTTATTTATTTGGGTACCGGATACGAGGGATTTTAGTGTATTGAACATTCGAATTCCTTAGCATTTCAGCTTGGAATACGGAAACCAAAAATTATGTCCAGGCATACTGTTCACAGAACAATGTGTTGGTTTTCTAATCAGGTAACCATGATTCGAATCTCATTTGGTTAAAGTGGAATTAGTGGTAGACAAAGAGGGTGCTTGGTGGTGGAATTTCGCTAGGTACTTACATTTTCCCTATCGACATTCCACCATTGCTCCATTATTTATCATTATGTGGTACTGTATAAATCGCCTACCACGGTTTACAGAGGACAATGCTACGACGGGAAAAATCTATTATTCCGGCCCGTTACTTCGAAAGAAGGATTTTGGTTTAGTGACGCAAAGTTAGGTGCCCGCCATTGGATAAAAAGCTATAAGCATCATCACACATTTTCTAAAAATGAAAGTCGCTATGCATTTAGAGTATATAATATATAATCTTATTATTTTTATTCTACATCTTACTGAGGTTCTTGCTGATATGTATATCTATTACAGTTTTAGAAAAAGCTTTGTCGCACAGATATTTTAAAAGTCCCAGAAAGGAGGCAATGCGCGTGGTCAGAGGACGAGCGATCTGGTTCACAAGAGAACGAATAGTTGAGGTAAAAATGAGTTTTTCTTTTACGTATGATAATGCGCACTGCCCCCTTTCTGGGATTTATGAAGTATTGGTATTAGTATTTAGTATTGGTATTTATTTATTTATTTATTTATTTAACCTGATAGAGATAAGGCCGTCAGGCCTTCTCTGCCCCTCTACCAGCAGATTCCAACTATAATATGAATAATAAAATTACAGTTTAAAGTACCTGTTCAACAAAAACCCATTAAGAGCAAATCATGGCGCTGGACCCTGGAATCATTTCGCTGGCATTTATCACCTTCATCTCATTCAGACGCTAGATATAATAACCCACTTAAAGAAAATACGAGTTTATTTCTGTGACTTAGTCTTCATAATGACTGTATTTATGTCTTCTTTTCTTATATAGTAATTCATGTACATTTACAAATGCATGTCCTAATATTCTGATAATAAATTATTATTATTATTATTATTATTATTATTATTATTATTATTATTATTATTATTATTATTTCGGAATATGTATAATAAGAACTTTCATGCAAATCAAGCTTTCAGGTATAACTCTCTGTAAAGTTGATTTGAATAATTTCGAGGGAAAAATTGTTCCGGGGCCGGGTATCGAAATTATTGAAATCAACTTTACAGAGAGTTATACCTGAAAGCTTGATTTGCATAATACACGTCACTCTTCGTTAATAGAAAACCACAATTTAAGTCACACAGAGTTTAGTGTGCACTCAATGTTGGTTACTTGACGGTTGTCAGATCACTTTGAGATCTGTGGATATAGAGGGAAAAATTGGATCGGTGTCTGGTAGAGTTCCCGGGTAGCTCAGTTGGGAGAGCTTTGGTACATTTAACCAAAGGTCCCGGGTTCGATACCCGGCCCCGGAACAATTTTTCCCTCGAAATTATTCAGAACTTTCATGTGTTAAATTTTAACGTACCTTGTTAACATGTTTCGACTTATTTTGGGTCATCTTCAGAACTGGTCGTTGTTGGTCTTGGCCCCTCTTGTTTCCTGTGAGGGTCCGTTCGTAGTGTAGAGTCATAGAGTGTATGTGTTTTGAAATTGAGTTGTGTGTTTTCGTGTGTCTGTGTATTTCATATTTTTCTGGTGTGTTGAGTTTCTGGCTTTTTGGTTGGATGTGCATTATTTCCATGTCTGTGTTGATGTCTCTGTAGGTGTGGTTGGCATTTATGATGTGTTCTGCATATGTGGAGGTGTTTTGTAATTTTGTTATGGCCGTGATGTGTTCTTTGTAACGTGTTTCAAAACACATACACTCTTTGACTCTACACTACGAACGCACCCTCACAGGAAACAAGAGGCACCAAGACCAACAACGACCAGTTTTGAAGATGACCCAAAATAGGTCGAAGCATGTTAACAAGGTACGTTAAAATGTATCACATGAAAGTTCTTATCATACGTATTCCGAAGTGATACAGTGTTAAAAGTTGTGTAATCAAGATATTATTATTATAATTATTATTATTATTATTATTATTATCATTATTATTATTATTATCTTTATAACGTTTAATTCTGCTTTAGCTTCCACACATCCGTCAACAATGCAACTTTTATTTTTAATGATTCAGCCTGCAACAATGGGTATTCCACTCAACACAGCAACACAATGGACGTTATTCCACCCCACACGACGACAATGACAATACACGTGTATTATTGAGTAGAACAACAATGTACTCCTAATTTCAATTAATGTTCAGAAAGCACTACGTGCAGAACAAAACTGTCAGCTCTCAGTTCACAGTTCGCTTGCCTTGGCTAGTTCTTCTAGCTCACTGTTCAAGTTCATTGCACATCGAAATCTGGTCTTCCGGACGCGCCGCACTCGTCTGGATACTGCCACAGCCACGGACTCACCCAAGTTCACTGCACTTCGAACTCAGATCCTCTGGACACGTCGCCCTCGCCTGACGACTGCCACAGTTACGGACTCACTCAAGTTCATTGCACTTCGAACTCAGATCCTCCGGATACGTCGCGCTCGCCTGAGACAAGACTTGAAGGCTGACTGAAGACTAACTCCCGAAGACTCACTCGCGCCTTAATTTATTAAATCACAAGTTCTCGAATCTTCGATTCGCGTGGCTTACGGAATCTTCGAGAGGAATACGATTATAGATGTTTTTCCGTGCTCTCTCCGCTCCGCGTCGTCCCGTAGTTTTCTTTCCCTTCGCTCCGTACCGCGCTACAGCGCCTATCGAAGCTTGAGTTCCGTTTCCCCGCGCCTTCCTTTTCGCTGGATACGTGCGCAACTCCCTGACTCTACCAGAATCTTCTAACATGGCGCCACATTATTATTTTATTACTACTACTACTACTACTACTACTACTACTACTACTACTACTACTACTACTACTACTACTACTACTACTACAAAAGTACTACATCTTTGTAAGTAGTATTGCTCTATAAAGTGTTTATAGACCAAAAAAATGGTATTTTCCTACAGCTGAAAAACGATAATACATTATTTAAGTATGTGAGCTGTGCGATAGGGGAAAGAATGGACTATCAGGAAGAGAGTTTCTACTGACACAGATTTTAATCTGAGATGAACTTCCATGTCTCCCTCCATATCCATTGGTCATACAGGCACGGCACGTAAGGTCACAGGACAGGTCTTGCCTCCTCTATTATATTATATTCTACATAATATTTACGTTTGTCCTAGCGAACATTTATTGTATAGTAGGTATTACAATAGTCCCATTCGACTGACATGGTTTGTGTAGGGCGGAATGGCATAAATCGCACCGCTTCCTAAATCGCATCACTGCTAGTTTAAAGCAAGTTACTATAGTAGTGTGGCATCTAGTGGTATTGTTACAATCTACCATATGAACTTCCACCATGTCACTTGATTTCTGCCACTTCTTTGCATCAGCAGCGTGGTGATAGTGTATTTAATATAACAGCTCAGGTGGATGTATATTTAGCTAACATTTTGTAACTAAATAACTCATTTGTATGGAAAGGAATCCATAATCTTAAGATATTATTGGTTGAAAGAAATATTAAAGAACATTTAACTTAGTAGTAATTTCGAACATGTGGTGATTATAAACTAGAATGAATGAAATAATAACTTATGACGTAGTTTCTCAATTCGCACCACTTTGTAGGTTCCTAATTCGTAAAGGTGCGATATGAGCAATTGTAGCAAATCTAACCGTACAAAAGAAGGCCCCAAAAATTTTAACTGAACGAAGAATGCATTAGGTGGATGCAATATCAAGTGGTGAAAAGGGCGTTAATACAAAAAGTGTGTGTTGTACAAGCGTACCAGGTATTTTGTGCCATCCATGATAATTTTTAAACGTCAAACAGTATATCCTACATTATCAGCTGGTGCTCCTCCAGGATCGTTAGTTGTTTGCTCTGAGTCAGGTTACATCAACAGTGAACTATTTGTCGAATAGTCAAACATTTTATTTGCCACTCAAACCTGCCATAGAAAAAATGTGCTGTTTCTGTATGTCCACCTATACGGCCCATTCCAAAATCAATAAGCTAGATTATCTCGGGAAAATGATGTGCTCCTGTTTCAGCTTCCTCGTCATAATACTCATATGCTCAGTTTTTAGATGTTTCTATCTTCAAATCATTTCATACACCTATAACATGAAGCAGTTCTTAGGTGGCTTCGAGATAATCGTGGAGAAAAGGTGACGCAGTTTACAGTCTGAAGTGCCTAATGAAGCACATGGAAAATGTGTAATAATAAAAACGCATTCAGGAAGTTTAAATATTAGGTAATTTATGCTCTATTTTTTCAATTTCATTTGAAGATGCGTTACTCTCTTTCATTAATTTCAATAAACTTGTAATTTGCATTTATTACATTATTCATATTAAATACTGTTCAATATGTTCAATATTAAAAGCTTTCCGTCATCCTGTTCCCTGCATATAAAGAGGTGCGATTTAAGAAACCGCAGGTGCTATTTAGGAAACTAGTTGCCTAAATGGCACCACCGACAAGTGTTTCGAAAATGTAATTCTAATTAAAAAATATTAAGTAAAATTCAAGGGTTATATTTTACATGAAAGGTAAATGTTCTGGGAATGTATTTCTGTAAATGAATGCAGAAAATAAAAACTGTATTGTTGAATAAAAATTATAAATGCTAAAGTGGTGCGATATAGGCAACTTTACCCTATGAGGGCAGAAAACTACTTTGCCAGTTTCGTTGTAAACACTGTTCTACCCTATGTGTACGTAACTTAAGAGATAATGTGCCTATGGTGTGGAAATGTTACTTTATTTGGTGTAAAAAATATTACACCATTGTTTTATTTATTTTATTTTAAGAGGCAAGGAAGTTTGAAGTTCTATCAATCGTCAATTTGTAATAATTGCTTGGTACCGTTTCTATAAGTAGGTACAGAAAATTTTCATATACCCATATATCAGCCGTGGCGAAAATGTGACTCGCGAGCACATTGTGGCTCGCAATGACAGCTATCCATTTCTCTTGTTCCTTACGTCCCACAACCCCCATCCTCTCACTCCCTGGAGTCAAACTTCGTTCCATTTATATTTGTCTCTGATCTGCGAGAGGCGTATCGTCGCAATGTCTCCCTCGAAACCATGTACAGCTGTCAAAAGAAAAAGTGGCCGCTCTCCTGGAACAAAGTTCCCTTCGGGTATCTTCGCTATAATTCGGAGACAGGCGATGTTACATGTTGTTGGACCACGTTGCCTGATATCTACAGTTATAATTGAAGTATTCTCTCTGTGATTCGATAGCGTAATTGTAGCGTTCAGGCCTCTTATTCATGAGGTCCTGCGTTCGACTACAACCTCGTGCTTTTTATGTTCTTTTTTGTTATGTTTTTGAGAGAGAGACAAACTATACATAATGACTCCTTTCTCTTTTACGATTATTTTAGTAAATAACATCAGGTTCATTAATATATTATGCCATGAGTTTATCATTATCATTATGATATTGTGGCTGCAAATGGAAAGAAAAAAAGGATTTTATTCTCAATAAAAATATCTTTCGTGGCATAAACAAAACAAATTTACTGGCGTCGGCCTTAAAACATTCAAACAATTAAGCGTTCAAAAAACAAAACAAAAAGCCACAATTCAATATTTAGTCTATCTTCCTCTTATCCCGATCATCTTGCAGTCGGGTGGGCATGGAATCGACTAGTCTTTGCAAATAGCGACTGTTTTTAGATACGATATTCCAGGCATTCTGAACATACATACATAAGTGTTCTGTCCATGGGCAGGTCTTTCATTGCAAACCCAGCAATCTCCAATCTTTCCTATTTTCTGCCTTCCTCTTAGTCTCCGCATATGATCCACATATCCTAATGTCGTCTATTATTCTTTTCAACCAGAGACCCAACCAATTCCTTTTTCTCTTTCTAATCAGTTTCAGCATTATTCTTTCTTCACTCACTTTTTCAAACACAATTTTATTTCTTATTCTGTCTGTCCACTTCACAGGCACCGTTCTTCACCACATCCACAATTCAAATGCTTCAATTCGTTTCTCTTCATTTCGTCGTAATGTCCATGTTCCTTCCCCATACAATGCCACACTCCACAGAAAGCACTTCACTAGTCTCTTCCTTAGTTCTTTTTCCAGAGGTCCGCAGAAGATCCTTCTTCTTCTATTAAAAGCTTCCTTTGTTCATGTTTGCAGTTTTCTTGGGAAGGATAGGCCTAAATGCGGTAACATCCCGTTGCTTTCCGCACACCACTATCTCTTTCGCATCTCATTAAATTCCAGGGGACCCAAGCATGGAGATGAGGAGAGTGGATTTGACTAATTGGGCCCTCCGGACTTCATCGAAAGTCACGGCAAGGGTTAAATATTAATTCTATCAGGATGTTTGACCCTATCAGAGACCGGGAAATCTCAATTAGCCTTTGCCCCCCGCATCCTGGGCTAGCTTCTACGAATCATCAGAAAATCTTAGTGTGATTGGGCCAATTTTTCCGAAAATGTTTCCACGCTTTTGCCCTCGTAGCTCAGCGGACGAACGTCGAAATTTAGATGTCAACGTCTCAGGTTCAATTCCTCGTTACTCCTTTTCATTTTATTGTGGTTCAAGATAGTATAATGTAACAATACAAAAAGAAAAACTAATAGCAGTATTATGCAACTGGATTTTTCCAAACATAATATTAAATTTATGTTATTTATATCGCTAAAGAACGATTGCAATATAAATAACTTGAATATTATTTATACAGTATCGGTAAAGAACGATAACAGAATATAAATGATAAATATCGGTTTGTTTAATTAATATAAGATATTATATAATACTTATTTAATTATCTAAATAAAATATTATTTATATTTTATTTATATATGAATATTATTTATATAGTATCGGTAAAGAACGATAACAGAATATAAATGATAAATATCGGTTTGTTTATTTAATATAAGATATTATATAATACTTATTTAATTATCTAAATAAAATATTATTTATATTTTATTTATATATGAATATTATTTATACAGTATCGGTAAAGAACGATAACAGAATATAAATGATAAATATCGGTTTGTTTAATTAATATAAGATATTATATAATACTTATTTAATTATCTAAATAAAATAACCTATTTTACAAAGAAAGATGATTATTTGTGTAATAATAATTACTTACATAAAATACAGATTATTTATATTGCGAAAGAACAATAACAATATAAATAACTTGAATATTATTTTATAATGCTAATGAAGGAAAACAGAATATAAATGATAACTTGAATATTATCTATATCGCTAAAGAACGATAACAATATAAAAAACGTGAATATTATTCATATCGGAATTTCACAGATTTATTACAGATATATTTAAGAAATTGTAGAAGAATAGTAATTAGTAACAGTGTCCTATTTATTCTTCTTGGAGCCAAATTTGTAACTTTTAAAAGTGTGGTTATTATGTTGAAGTGTATGTGTTGTAACGGATGCTTGATTTTTTATGTATGTGAGTCAGTTATGTGATGCTTGATGTCGTCGCAATGTCGTAATTATAGTTTGATTGTGTTTGTATGACTATTGTGTATTAATTTATGATGTATGGTACGGAAGGCTGCGTATTTGTGTTATAGAAGTGTTACGTATGTGTGTTGTTAATGTTTTTGTATGTTTCAAATTGATACCTGATATTTATTTTGCAATCGCAATGCCTAATTTACGGATTGTTTATGTTTTGTTTACATCGCGTAAGCTAATTTAATTTTCTTTTCTATTTCTCTTTATGCTTATCTTTTTTGTGTATGAAACTATAGCCCTAACACACATATGTAAAATAGGGCTAACCACCATTGGAGATACAATAATAATGTGTTATTCATATCGTTATAAAACGGTAACAAAATACAAATGATGACTTGAATTTTATTCATATCTCTAAAGAACGATAACAAAATATAAATAACGTGATATCCATAAAGAACGATAACTGAATATAAATGATAATTTGAATAGCATTTACAACGCTAAAGAACGATTAAAAAATAAAATGAAAACTTGAAGAAAGCCCGAACCCACAACCTTTGAACCATTAAACAAGCACTCTACCACTGGCCTAAGAGGCGCAGACATGGAATACTTTCATAGTTCGGGAACTGCTTGTACAAGCACATGCATCGTGTAACATCGCCGCGACCCGAAGTGGACTTTGAAAATATTCGCTGGTCACGAGTGCGGCCACTTTTTTTTTTTTTTTTTTTTTGACAGCTGTACCTCTACAAATCGAAAGTTTCAAATAGGATGGGAGGACGCATTTTTTTGCTGTCAATATGATGAGAATACTAAATGTATGATTTTTTCACAAATACTTTTTACGAGGAAACCGGTTGTATTATATAAAACGGGAGGTTATTTTACGACGCTTTGTCAACATCTTAGGTTATTTAGCGTCTGAATGAGATGAAAGTGATAATGCCGGTGAAATGAGTCCGGGGTCCAACACCGAAAGTTACCCAGCATTTGCTCATATTGGGTTAAGGGAAAACCCCGGAAAAAACCTCAATCAGGTGACTTGCCCCGACCGGAATCGAACCCGGGCCACCTGGTGTCGCGGCCAGACGTGCTAACCGTTACTCCACAGGTGTGGACGGCGTTATACTACATGTTACTGATGAAACATTAAGAGGTTAAGTATTATTATCATCATCATCATCATCATCATCATCGTCACATCTGTACGTCGATCCTTTTTCAGCAAATGTACGAATAATGCGGTTAGAGCTTCAATTTAAACTCACAGATTTACAATGTGATGTTAAATGAAAGCAAGATTTAAGGACTAATGTTGAATTTTTCAAATATCTGCCAAAAAATAAATATCTGAAGCTTCGTTCTTTCGCTTGCTCTTTTGAAGCCATGTTCGCTACAACTTATGTTTGAGAAAATTATTTTCAACAATGAAAATAGTAAAAACAAAATTTAGATCACGACTGATAACAAATATACTTTCCTGATCAACTACGAATGGCAGTAAGTGACATAATTCCTGATTTTGAAACTGTCGCAGAGACATTCTGAAGACAGTTAATGTTAGGTTGTGATAATGTCTCCTATCTTTTATTGTTCATTTCTGTCTTCGTTACAGGTACTAAACATCAGTTTGTAGCCTTATTCTGTATAAAATTATATTTAAGTGCTTGACGTAAGGAAAATGAAAATCCGTTAATAAATTAGACAGTTGCTTCACTTCCCCTTCGGGTGTCCGCCTCCCACCATAGGTGCTATGCACGTTGCAGGTTACACAGTGGCTCGGCGCACGATCACAGTTTCGACACGGCTGCCATAGATAATTCATATGGTTTCAGCCTTGTGCACATTAAATCTTGTCTAGCGATATGCTTCAACAGTGAATTGTTTCCCCACAATCATCTTGTTGAATTGTGACTGGCGAGGTCTCCTCATACGTAACATTTTTGTTCAGCAGATGGAGTCTCGATATGCGCCTTTCCTAAATAATTCAACATCACGGCTATTTCATGATATTCGCCTCCATCTAGTTTGATTCCACAAATCTTCAAATCAAAATTCATTCCTATTTTATTCTCCAGAACATTTTGAAGAGGGTATTTCTCAGCGGTGTCAAAGTTTTAGCGCCGGGTGTGAGGAAGGGGATTCAAATTACAGCGCTTTCTTATTACATCATACATCACAGAGCGACGGTGTTTTAATAAAGAGATTCTGCCAGTGTGAAAGCTTGCTTGCCCGACCAACCACGGAAATTACGTAGCACAAGACACAACTGCCGCAACCATTTTTCTTCTTGTTCTCTCCTTCAGCTTTATTTAAACACATCATCCTGCTGATGAACGACGAAGTTTCTCCAAGCTGGAACACAAGACGAGCAAGTGATAAGAATACTGATTCTTTTATTAAGAAATACCGGTATCTGTCTTGGTGCTACATTGCCATCGTTTCATAACTTAGATCATCTTCCTTAGCCATATCTCTTAAAGACTAGATAAATTTCTTAATTTTTCGTTTCACATTATATATTCTTTACTATAATTTTTGCTAGTAATTATTGTTCTTTTCGTCTTTTTTCCATTAGATCTTTCTGCTCTTCATTATTTTCTTTGCGTCTTTCTTCTCACCCTTGTTTCAATAAGTGCACTTCTTGTTCATTCCTCATGGCTTCAATTATTGATGGTTCTTTCCCTGTGTGTGCTTAATTTTTAAATATTCCACGTTATTTTCTTTAATTCTTTCACTCATTATTTATCAATTCTTCTTTATTTTCTTCCTTTCCTTTTTTTCTTCTCCATTTCTCTATTATGACGCCACTTGATTGTTTCAGTCGTCTTAATTTCTATTCCATTACACCTATCAGTAAATTTTTCTTTTTTTTCATTCTTGATCTCTCTTCATTCATGTTTACATCTTTTTACTCTATTTCTTTTCGTTTTTACTCTTTTCCAGTAACTTTTCATTCATTTTTCGTATAATTTTTCGTTCTTTCTTCAATTCTTTTTTTCATTCCTACATTTCATTTTTTCATTGTTTCTTCATTTCACTATTTCATTCATTCTTCATTTCATGTTTCATTCTTTCTTCATTTCATTTGTTTCATTCTTTCTTCATTTCATTTGTTTCATTCTTTCTTCATTTCATTTGTTTCATTCTTTCTTCATTTCATTTGTTTCATTCTTTCTTCATTTCATTTGTTTCATTCTTTCTTCATTTCATTTGTTTCATTCTTTCTTCATTTCATTTGTTTCATTCTTTCTTCATTTCATTTGTTTCATTCTTTCTTCATTTCATTTGTTTCATTCTTTCTTCATTTCATTTGTTTCATTCTTTCTTCATTTCATTTGTTTCGTTCTTTCTTCATTTCATTTGTTTCGTTCTTTCTTCATTTCATTTTTTCTTCATTAGTTTCTTCCATTCTTTCTTCATTTCGTTTCTTTCATTCTTTCTTCATTTCGTTTCTTTCATTCTTTCTTCATTTCGTTTCTTCCATTCTTTCTTCATTTCGTTTCTTCCATTCTTTCTTCTTTTCGTTTTTCCGTTCTTTCTTCATTTCGTTTTTCCATTCTTTCTTCATTTCGTTTTTCCATTCTTTCTTCATTTCGTTTTTACATTCTTTCTTCCATTTTTTCCATTCTTCCTTCATTTCATTTTTTTCCCATTCTTTATTTATTTCGTTTTTTTCTTTCTTCATTTCATTTTTCAATCCTTATTCATTTAATTCTTTTCCTTCTTCATTTCATTTTTTCATTCCTTCATAATTTCATTTTCTCATTCCTTCTTCATTTAATTTTTTCATTCCTTCCTCATTTTATTTTTCTCATTCCTTCTTCATTTCATTTTTTCATTTCTTCATTTCATTTTTTCATTTCTTCATTTCATTTTTTCATTTCTTCATTTCGCTTTTTTCATTCCTTCTTCATTTCACTTTTTCATTCCTTCTTCATTTCGCTTTTTTCATTCCTTCTTCATTTCGCTTTTTTCATTCCTTCTTCATTTCGCTTTTTTCATTCCTTCTTCATTTCGCTTTTTTCATTCCTTCTTCATTTCGCTTTTTTCATTACTTCTTCATTTCGCTTTTTTCATTACTTCTTCATTTCGCTTTTTTCATTACTTCTTCATTTCGCTTTTTTCATTCCTTCTTCATTTCGCTTTTTTCATTCCTTCTTCATTTCGCTTTTTTCATTCCTTCTTCATTTCGCTTTTTTCATTCCTTCTTCATTTCGCTTTTTTCATTCCTTCTTCATTTCGCTTTTTTCATTCCTTCTTCATTTCGCTTTTTTCATTCCTTCTTCATTTCGCTTTTTTCATTCCTTCTTCATTTCGCTTTTTTCATTCCTTCTTCATTTCGCTTTTTTCATTCCTTCTTCATTTCGCTTTTTCATTCCTTCTTCATTTCGCTTTTTTCATTCCTTCTTCATTTCGCTTTTTCATTCCTTCTTCATTTCGCTTTTTTCATTCCTTCTTCATTTCGCTTTTTTCATTCCTTCTTCATTTCGCTTTTTTCATTCCTTCTTCATTTCGCTTTTTTCATTCCTTCGTCATTTGGTTTTTTTCATTCCTTCTTCATTTCGTTTTTTTCATTCTTTCTTCACTTGGTTTTTCCATTAATTTCTTCTTTTCCTTTATTTCATCATTTAGTTTTTTCCTTTCTTCATTTCTTATTTTCCATTCTTTCTTCATTTCATTTTTTTAATTTTTCCTTCACTCCATTCTTTTATTCACTCTGCATTTGCCTTTTCAATTCATTTTGATTTGTTTTTCATTTCTTTTTAATTTCATATCGTTAATCTTCCTTCATATTGCATTCACTTTTAATTTCATTTTTTATTCTCTCTCATTTCATTTCTCATTCATTTCCCATTTCATTTTTTCATTCCTTAAGCATTTCATTTTTATTTCTTCTGCATTCCTTCTTTTATCATTTCTTTCTCGTTCAATTTCTTTTCATTTAATTCTTTTCTTCATTGCTTAATTTTATTATTTTATTCTAACTTAATTTCGTTCTTTCATTCTATACTCAGACTTTTTTTTCTCTCTATCTTTTCTCTTTTCTTGCCCTCTTCACTTTTTCTCCATTTATGTTTTCTTTTCTTCTGTCCTCTCTCGCTCCCACTTCCCCATTGTTCTATTCTTGCTTTTTCTCAGTTTCACTTTTATTGTCTTCCTTTACGTATAGCCTATATATAGCCTATTTTCCTCTTTTTTTTTTACTCCTATGTCTTTATTTTCTCACTTGTCCCTTTCTTTCCTTGTTTCTGTCTTTCCTTCTTTATTTCTATTTTCTTTATATTCCCCGTTCCTTTATACGAAATATTTTATGATGCATGATTAAATCTTTTGTAGCCAGCGTTTTCCTCATACTAGCTTCACAATGCAAAAGTGAGAAGCTGGTTATTGTTTGATTCATAACAGTGGCTGAAGTTCTTGCTGACATCTTCTGTCTGCTCTGATTGGAATGCAGCAACACGTCTGTAGTGGAATTTCTTTCTTTGATCGCACGAATTCCATTTCAAGGGGAGACCATTTTCTCTTATTATGTATTTACTACATAGGATTACAGATTATTGGCACGACAGAAGTGAACACTCGCACGTCACATACGGATGAATGGTTGAAGTAAATAAGCGTTCGTATTACATGTTATTATTATTATTATTTTATCAGCTTTGATGCTGGAACGTGCCTGCTCCGTTATATTGACATAATAGAAGAATTTCTTCCTTTGTACTGTGTTCAACAACGCATACCTGAAAGTTAGTATAGCCATGTTCCTGGCACTTGAAAAAGTTGACAATGAATTCGAATTTATACTAATATCTAGAAGCCCATTTTCCATTCCTTTGTCGTTAAATAAAATAAAAATAAAAACGTGGGGCGACAGCCAATCGAAAGCTAAGACCGACCAGATATTGCTGGCATCATTTCTGTATGTTTCAACAGAGGTTAACGGTCATCCAACCAGTAAGAAGGTGATGTGTGGTTAGCACTATGTATAATTCTCCTTCAAAAACGGTCTGAAAGAAGGATGGACAGCAGTCAAACTAATGAAATTTTACGAATCAGGAATCATCAAAGGTTGGAATCTAAATGCATTATTATGCGACCTAATATCAGCTACACAGTAACAGAAAATATGTACATGATTATCCGTGATGATGACATGTACCACAGGTAGGAAGTTCATACCAAAACAGTGGACTTCAGTTGAGTACAGCGAGGAGTAGCTATACTGGGTGTTCATTTCAAAGTCTGTCATGACGTCACTGTTGTGAGTCAGCGATTTGAAGCGATTTACAGCTTTTAGGTCAGAGAAGTTGCCTATTAATCAAGGCGTTCAATCTGAACTTGAGAACGTGTACGGTATAACTTGAACGTCGTAGCAACAGATGGCAGTCTGTACGGTCTGTGTGCTACCATAACGTCTTTCGAACTGTGTTTTGCACGTTCAAGTCGTATCCAGGGTATTTGTTATCATCGGTTGCTTACGGCAACATTCCACAACACAAATTAAATGCTGCGTGTCCATGTTGACCGTCGAAAAAGCCGGCCCGGATGGCTCAAGCGGTAGGGGCACGGCATATCTCTATCGCTTGGTCCGAAGGGTTGTGGGTTCGAGTCCCGCCTCGGGCATGGGTGTTGTGTTTGTATTAGTGTAAGTAAAAACAAAGGAAACAAATGAAAAAAGAAAACAGAAAATAAAGATAACTTTGATAAACGGCCTCTGGCCGGTCTAAATTAAAAAAAAAGTTAATGTCAACAAATACTGTACGTAACCGTCTTAACCCTCTCACTATATCCCGACAGTAAGAAAAAAGACTCAACTCAATACGTGTTTCCAAACAGTTCACATTCCTGCCACTACCGGCGTTAAGGTACGTATCGGTAAGTTATCTTCTGAATGAACGCCGTACTTGCTAGACAACTTCTCTGGCACATCGGTAATACGCCTCTGCGGAAGTGTAGGAAGATTGAATTCTCTAGGCTCTTTGGCTAGCCATATGACGACATACAACGAGCCATGACACACTTTGAACTGAACACGCAGTAGATGTCACTAGCGCCTCGACCTGCTTCCGCTCGCTACAAACGATAAACAGTTCAAATAAAGAACGCACTCTATCAATGTGTGTAGCTGTGTACAGTCGTGTATAGTTTGAAGAATATTGTTAATTTATATTAATAGTTTAGGTTTTGAACAAAGTGACGTGTTCTGTTATTATTGTATTATTTATGTAATATTATATCTGGTAAGGTTTATCTTGTCTCAGTAGCAATAAAACCAAGTCCCTTCAAATGAGGATAGAGATTATAGGAGGGTTGTAAATTTTCACGATTCCTTTCAAAACCTTGTTATTGTATAGACTACCGGAACTCAGTTTCTTGAAAGACAAGCTCAGTGACGGAACTACACAGTACGAAGAGAGATATTTTGTTATTTTATTTTTTGCTACAGAATGTATCAACTAGTCCCTTCCGCCACTGGATGGATGGACGGCATCGCTCCATTCCCCCCATCGCCATAACAATACAGATGAAGTAAGACATACCTCCTTTCTTTCTCTTTCAGCAGTGAGACAAGATACATCACACAGACTTTAATATTATGCATGGTTAAAAAAAGAACTAATCTGTTATTAAATAATTATGAAAACAGGAATATGTAACACGTTTATTTTTTTCCCAGAGTCTGTAACATTTTAAACTAATAAACAGCGTGGAATCGTTATATTTTTGCCCGTTTCTTATAAGATTGTAAATTATAAGACATAACTTTTCAAGTTGTGTGGGTGTCCATAAAAGACTCTGTCGCTCCATGAAACTGTGTTAGGATTACGCAGTACTTCACGTTATCAGTGGCCTGCACGTTGCAGTTGAGAGCTTGCAAAAGTATGAAGATGTAATAAATTTAACTACACTGGAGTCCAAAAGTCAACTAATATAAATTCATTCTGGGTAACACGACCTTCTCAAAGACGATAATCTTAATGTACTAATCTGGTGTGATATAGTCTTTACTTAATGCTAGTCTGTCATACATTCTTATGTTGAAATATTTAAGTCCTCTCTATTTCTTTTGAATAATTTTTTACATGAAGTATAGGCTTTATAGGAAACATTATTGCAAACATATATTTGGGGATTTGGACTGAACTGTAGTACAGTTAGTAAAGAAAGATTGGACCGGTGGAATATTCAAAGTTTCAGATACAAGACACTCGCGATATAGGACTTACTTTCCACCACCCAGAGTCGGCCCAGTCTTTCATTGGGGAAGAATACCATTTCAGCATTCGAGAAACTGATGAAACTGGCCATTGAAACTGCGTATTGTTTTCTGTTGCAGAAAGTGCGTTGCAACATTGGTTGCTTAATTCATAATTATTTCTCCAGCTAATTCAGTCTTTGTCTCCTGTCGTAGCTGTATAATCTAAGACGTAATGCCTTGCACTAGCGTTATAGAATGAGCACTTGTTCGAATCTTCATGTACGAAAAATTTTCTCGTTACATTTTGGCCGGTGTAGGGGATCACTGTCCACCTAGCATCGTGATGAATTTGGGAGATTACATTAAATATCGAAATCTGCAACCCAGCTATAACAGCTGGAGGAATCATCGTGATAACCAAAATTTACCCCATACTGCTTGCATGATCGTTCACCTCTTCTCAGACATGTAAACGTGAGATCTGCAGTAAGCTGGTAGGCCTTAGACCTCTCTGGTTGAAGCGCCAAGGATGTTTCTTTGCTTTAGTTCAGTTTCGTTGTTGATTTTGTTCAATTACTGTATTTGTCATTCGAAAATGTGGCAACATTTTAATTAAAAACAAAAAATACTTATTTTTTCACAATTTACATATTAACAGTTCTTAAAAATAATCTCCTCAAGTATCACGTACCAGTCGCCACAACTCTGGAAGACGATGGATTCCATCAACAGAGTCACTTTGCTCTAAGTTGCTAATTGACTGCCCTTCAGCCATTATAACGGCGTGTCTATTTCTAAAGTGTACCACTCTCAGTGGTTCTTTCATCTTATATAATAATTAGAGAAAAGATAGTTGGAGGAAAATTACATATTATTATTATTATTATTATTATTATTATTATTGTCACTACTACTACTACTACTACTACTACTACTACTACTACTACTACTACTACTACTACTACTACTTGCTTGCTAGCTTTTAAGGAACCCGCAGGTTTATTGCCGCCCTCACATAATCCCGCCATTGATCCCTATTCTGAGCAATATTAATCCAGTCTCTACCATCATATCTCACCTCCCTCAAATCCATTTTAATATTATCTTCCCATCTATGTCTCGGCCTCCCCAAAGATCTTTTTCCCTCCGGCCTCCCAACTAACAGTCTATATGCATTTCTGGATTCGCCCATACGTGCTACATGCCCTGCCCATCTCAAACGTCTGGATTTCATGTTCCTAATTATGTCAGGTGAAGAATACAATACGTGCAGTTGTGTTGTGTAACTTTCTCCATTCTCCTGTAACTTCATCCCTCTTAACCCAAAATATTTTCCTAAGCACCTTATTCTCAAACACCCTTAACCTATGTTCCCCTCTCAAAGTGAGAGTCTAAGTTTCACAACCATACAGAACCGGTAATATAACTGTTTTATAAATTCTAACTTTCATATTTTTCGACAGCAGCTGGATGATAAAAGCTTCTCAACCGAATAATAACAGGCATTTCCCATATTTATTCTGTGTTTAATTTCCTCTCGAGTATCATTTATATTTTGTACTGTTGCTCCCAGGTATTTAAATTTTTCCACCTCTTCAAAGGATAAATTTCCAATTTTTATATTTCTATTTCGTACAATATTCTGATCAGGAGACATAATCATGTGCTTTGTCTTTTCAGGAATTACTTTCAAACCTATCTCTTTACTTGCTTCAAGTAAAATTCCCGTATTTCCCTTATTATTATTATTATTATTATTATTATTATTATTATTATTATTATTATTATTATTATTATTCACATAGTCAGTGGGCTGTTTTCATTGAAGGACAGTGTGTATTAAGTACATCCTCCTGTAATTAGACAATTGATAGAAACCTCCTTTATTACATACGCAATTCTCTGAGATAGAACAAATGCAAGCAACATGCGCGCATATGCGGTCTGAATGATGTGCCTACTCTGACCGCATCCCGCCAAACAGATTGCTTAGCTGTATTTCTAAACAAGGCAAATACTGGCCGTTGTTACACCTGCGCGTAATAGAGAGGTTACCGCGCCTGAGTTGGATCACCCTGCAGAATCTACTCCGCTAAACTTCGCTACCGCGCAAACCACTTTGCTCTTCCCCTTTGAGCCTTGAAGGAAGCTTCCCATTCGCGCGAATCTGGTAAGATACGATGCCACTGTACCCGTGACGTCAGAGCCTTATTTTTCGGCAGGGTTGTAGGAGTCTAAACACAGAGTCGTGCCCCCACCCTCCCGCTTTCCATACCCAAGATGCTATCACGATCCAACCTCATGTAATATTCATACCAACCCCAACCCTCGCTCTCCTCATCTCATATCTCCTACTACCACCAACCAACCCTTTACGTCACCCCCTACTACTACTGCTACTACCCTCTTGAATAACCCCACAGGTCTTCGGGCCCATGTATTGCTTATTTTATTATTGTTATCTTTTGTCTCTGTGGATGGGGTGGTTTGGAGAGAGTGAAAGCCTTTTTTTTCCCTCCCCTTACTTCTGCTCTCGCATTGAAGGATATCTTATGATATCCCTCAAGGGAAAGAAAGTCTTGGAAATTGATTTTGATTAGAATTCAGCTGTTTTTCGAAGAATAGCCTTTAAAGATATGAAGCTCCGTTATTGGCAGATGGAGCTGACGGATTGTGAAATCGACTAAACAAAAGCCGCAGCAAAATGAGAGATGACAACATAAGACGCCCTGAACTGAGGATATGATTATCGCATTAGCATGAACTATCATAAACGATGAATTTCATCAAGAATAAAGCCCGGTCTACACTTAACATCTTACCTGACGTTTCACTTATTCAGTCAAGTCGATCAGGAAAAAAAGGAACAAAAACCAATGCCGACACGTTTTAACCCTTTGCAGCATAGTGGTTATTCAGAAGAACCACTGGTTTCTTTTTTTTTTCTAAATTTGATGACACTGATATTCCACCAGGAACCACCTCTTGAGTATACATAGAGGTGCCAACTATGTTTTGAAATTGTGTGCAGAATTAAAATGATGAAAAAAATTAATCGAAGCTTTGTTATGATCCATGACATGAGAAAAATAAAAAAATAATTTGTGCTGCAAAGGGTTAACTGACTTTTTCTTTGCCCAGTTACATAGATACATTAAATCAATCATTACTGTTAACGACTATATCAGTGTTGTTTAGTGACACAAATAAGGCACCATTCATGAGGCAATTAGGCCAGAAAATAATGGAGTAGGGTGGCCAGTTTCTTTCCCTCTTCATTGCATATATCGCTGATTAAACGACATTTCGTACAAGTTGAGAGGGTACGAAGGAATTTCTTTCCCCTTCTACTTTCCCAGAGTTCATCAGTTACAGAGCGGCAGCTGTTACCTCTTACACCTGCACCCCCCTAGCTGTACATACAAGAAACTAAAATATTAAATAAAGTACATACGTGAATATATAATACAGCCACACAAATGTTTGATAATCACATGTTTGAGTATATTTTAGTGCCGTTCTTACAATATTTTCAACTAATAATTAATTAAATTAAGGAATGTTAGTTTGTATTACGAATTCAGGGGGAGTGACACAGTGCGGGTTGTGCCATTATGTATTCTGTAGAATAACAACTAGCGGTGGAGAAAAATTATCTTCTGCTCTCAGCAGTTTTATAATGTGTCAGTTGATATAAACAACAATACAATGAAATATAAATGCTTAGTATAGATTATCGGTAAATATTTTCAGTAATAAAATTTGTCACTATACTGAAAGTCAATTAGTCGAACGTTTGTGAAATGGGCAGTAGCATCTTCCTCTCCACTACTGGTAGAGAGTGTGAGTAGAGGGGAAAGGCCTATCAACCAAACTGAAATGGGGATTAGTTACACATTACACTAATCAGACTTCAGATGTATACAAACAAGTGTGTCTAATGTACTACATTAAGAAAAGTTGTCACATCACACCCCATGAGAGACTGCCAGGTACTAAGATTTCTAGGGGTATTATAAGTTCCCCTAGTTCTAATGGTGTTAAAAGTTCGTGCATGTAAATTCCTCTAATGACAGAACAGGTAAAATATTGGATATTTGTAAGTTCTCGTAAGTCCAGAACCATTTAGCATTACCGAGATAACATCAACAGGAGAGGAATTTACTTCCAAAAATTGTTTTCCTATTTTCAATGATCTCTCATTTACTTACATAAAATATTATAACAAGAGACTGCCTTCACGAAATCTGGTTGTGACGTTTGAACATTGTTATAGTTTTCTACTAGTCCGTTCAATAGTTGTCGCTTTTTGAATCTTATGTTTTGAAATGTGTGTGGAATTTTAACAATCTGTAATTTTGTATAATCCTCATACTCATACACAGTGATCACCTCAACAAAAGAAATATATTTGGATAACTGTGGTTGAAGTTTGCATTGACGTGAGAATGGAACGACTCACATGCAGTGGTTCTTTTTGTGATATCGGTAGAGGAATCACCAGCAGCCATTTTCCGCAGAGTTCTTGCTCTTTATTGCACAAAATTGTCACGAAGCTCTGTTGTTTAAGAAAGTGAGTGCCAAGTGGGTGCCGAAGCAACTGACACCCGAACACAAAACAAAACGCATTGGATCAACATTGACATTTTTGGAGCGGTACCACGATGACGGCAACGAGTTTCTGGATTGGATCGTCACAGGCGTTGAAACATAGGTTGCACACTTTATCCCAGGAACCAAACAGCAGTCAATGCATTGGCGTCACAGTGGATCTCCGACTCGGACCAAATTCAAGCAGACTTCGTCGACGCGGAAAGTGTTGTGCACGATCTTCTGGGACAGAAAGGGCATTTTGCTCATCGAGTTCCTGGCCAGAAGTGAGACGGTGAACGCTGATGTTACTGTGCAACACTACAGAATTTGCGAAAGGTCGATCATTCAGAACAAGCGAGCGGGATGCTCAGTGCAGGTGTTGTCATCCACCCTACAGCCCGGATCTCGTCCCCAGCGATTTCCATCTTTTCTTGCATCTCAAGAAATTCCTGTCCGGTCAACATCACGCGTATCACAATGATGTAGAGTTGCAGGCGGCTGTTATACACTGGTTCCTATCCCAGACGGTGTACTTCTACGATATAGGGTTTCAAAAGTCGATTTCACGTTATGACAAATGCCTATATTCTGGTGGTGATTATGTTGAGAAGTAGTGCAACACTTGCTGTGTCTGTTACAATAAATTTTGTCAATTGAACTGTGTTTTCTTTCTGTTGACGATCTAGAGACACTTACTTTCTGGATGCCCTCACACTTTCCTCACTAGTGTTGAAAGTAAGTTTCGTGTACTGTTGTATAATAGTCAATTTTAATCCTCTTGCCTTAAAATAAATACTTTTGGGAATTGCTGTCTAATAAGGTATTACATCTGAATTACTGTAAAATAAATATACACTATTGATTTTTGGTTACATCTGAATTACTGTAAAATAAATATACACTATTGATTTTTCCCTTGCTGATGATACTTTCTCTGTACACTTCGCACAGTATGAAAGTGAGGACTGGTAGAGTTGTGTACCTACTATATTTCATTGATGTTACAAAGCCTTTGTAGTTTAGAAGCACGTTTCAGTGGATATCAATAAAGCCTATGTGGGCAGAACGAAGACGCAAGATAACACGAGAACTTGGTCGAAAGTGTTAGTGTGGAGGAAATATGGAATATGCTAATGCATTCCTCGAACATGTGTTATTCATGATGTTCTAATACAAACACTTGCACATGTTTGTAATGGCGATGAAGTCAATTTAATTATAGGCCTACCAGAAGCCTTAATTCTAGCCATCTAGAATCTCTGTTTCTCTCCGAAATTTTCTCCATGACGATCGTTAGCACGCATCAATGGTAATAATTCTTACTTAAAACTGAAAGTAAGTTTCTAACATAAATTGTTTGGTTTCAGGGCAAAAGGTATTAGTCAAATTTTGGCGAAAATGTCATTTTGCTATATGTTGTGCATTCTGATGTTATGTTTGTTGTGGCAAAATATGGCATACAAACGTATGTATATTATTTTTCCTCTAAACCTTTGTTATGAACAGGCTTCGGTCCTGGGTACAGAAACGCATGGAGTTAAGAACGCACGGGCGATAGTGCTGTGTTGGTCGAGTGAAGTGGGAGATGGAGCACGCCGTTACTTCATGTCTCAACATGTAAACGGTCCGTCACAGTAAGGCACAAAATATATTTCACACTGTATAGATGTAGTATATACAGTACATTCCTAGTCTAGAGAATAAATGTCTACCATTAAGGTATTAACGAGAGTTGTAACCTTCAATCAGGTGTCCCTACGCCGAAGCCTGTTACACGTACCGCAGCCAAGCAGCAATACACACAACGGTAATGCACATTACGGACCAACCTGTGCTGTTGCAGTCACCCCTCCACACGGGTGTTTACGTCATTTATACTCCGTGTACTCTAAACCTCATACTTGTTACTCTGTTCCCCTAGACCGAAGCCTGGTTATGAAACATGATGCCTATGCTTTTATTCGTTCGGTCAAATTTTAATGCTCACTCCTGAAAAACTGGAAGAAACTGAATATGAGTCATTTTCCAGTTTTGCAGCAATTCTTGTTCATGGCAAATATCACTACTATGTATATTTACTATAGCTATAAATTAAATTTTAAAATAAACCGTAGAACACAAAGAACAATTGGGACAACATTTCAATTGTGCTTAAAGTATTACATGTTTACAGTCACTGGCCAAATTATTATTAGATGCACCTTCATTTTTTTGTAATTCATTCATCTGAGAAAATAAATTTTAATAACTTTCATCTACCATTGTTATTGTTAAGGAACACTTGTAGCAGCTGTTGTGTACAAAAATTAATTAATTAATTTCATGCTTACAGTAACAAGTATATTATGTTACAAAATAAAGGTGTGTCTAATAATTTGGCCAGGGACTGTAAATGATTTTCATAAGCTAGTTGAAGTAGTACTTGTAAATACAAATTGTTGACAACCACATATTGAAATAATATCGCTTTGTAACTTCACAGAATGTTTGAAAGATTCAGATTCTCTTGTTCAAAAAATAACTCCTACTAAATTAATACCAAACCTAGGCACTTTAAATGCTCACAGGTGGTTAACATGGCTCCCAATTATGCTTCATTTCTCATCAGCTATACCCGCAGAACAAACTATTTTAACATTCTGTCTTCAACCTTCGATTTACTTGCAAGTATTCAACTGAAATCACTGCATGAATAGTTTATACAAGGTTTTTCAAAAGTCATGGTAAAAAATTTAGGGATATATTTTTATTTCATAATGAATAATAAATAAGCTGTGTAACAGAAGTTGCTAAAATTGTTGTCTGTCTGCATTCAAACAGTCCCAGCATCTTTAGATTACATATTTATTCATACGCTAATGTTAGAACTATTTGTCTGTAACGCTTAAAATTTCCCTTCTTATAATATTGTCTAAAAGGAACAAGTTATATGGCTGAGGTTTCTTCCAACGTTTTCCTCAACCTCACGTTGGCGTTTTCACCTTCACGCTAGATAATCATTACAGTTGATAAAACGTCGTAAAGTGAACCAATTAAAACATTTATGCATAAAAATTAGTACTCTAGTGCTGTGGTTCCCGAAGTGTGAGTCGCGAACCCCTGAGGGGGTCGTGTAAAGTGCTCAAGGGAGGCCACGAGATTATTTACAAGATAAAATAAAACATCTTCTTAGCATGTATCTATTTTGTATTTAGAACCATATCATAACGTTGAGCGTAAAACCAATGACTGTTTCAGTAGTTGTATAGTAAGAATAATAATGCTAAGAAATGTGTATGTTTTTCAGAAAGTAGCTTCTGAAGTATGACCCCTGTATTCGATACACACAAAGATATCATTTTCAAGTTCAAAGAGATTTCTCGCCTTTGTTTATTTCAGTCAAAGATGATAATTTTATTTTGAGTAACTATAAGGTTGCAAATGTTATGACAAATGTTATAACAAATGTCAGAGATTATTTTGATTCAAAATTGATCTAAGCCCTGTGAAGAAAAAGTCTATTTTCAACATTCTGTCAGTAGGTACATATTTAAATATATTTTTTCTTCATATATGTTTTTTGAAATCTCAACCATTTGAATGCAAATGTCTAAAACGAATACAAATCCATCTGTGACTGTAGTAAGAAATAAATAATTGTACATTTCATACATTGGGACAGATACGTAGACAACATATTTATACTATACTTAGGAAACAAAAGAGAGATTCGAAACCTACATCAGCACATAAACAAAATAGATCCAAAGCTACACTACACATTAGAAATAGAAAACAGTAGGTCCATAAAATTCCTAGACATCACAATAACAAATGTTGACAACAAAACACATTCAAAATCTACAGAAATACAACAATACACACACAACACATCCAATCACCCACCCTAATACAAACACTGCATTTCGAACAATGATACATAGACTACTACCACAGAGCCAACAAGACTATAAAGAAGAGCTGAACACAATCATATAAATAGTACAAGAAAACTGATACAACCCTAACATAACAAAAGAACACAAAATATACATTACACTAACATATGAAAACAAAAACGCACACAAGATTGCAACCTCATTCAATAAATTAAATTACAACTTTGCATATACTGTAGAACAAAAACATTATACAAAAGCATCTCAACATACAAACAACAAAAACAAAGAAACAAATAGAAACACACAGACGTATACTAATTCAAATGCAACACCTGCAACAACTTCTACATAGGACAGACAGGCAGATCATTTCAAATATGTTACAAAGAATACATCACAGCCATAAAAAATTACAAAACACTTCCACATACACATAACGCATCAAAATGCCAATCACACCTACAGGAACATAAATACAGAATGGTAATTCTACATATTCAACCGTAAAATCAGGAACTTAACAAATCAGAACAATACGAAATATACAGTCACACAAAAACACACCCAAATGAAATCCTCAACACACAACTCATTTTCAGAACACACACATTCTTTGACTCCACATTACACAACACAAACACAGGAAATGCAAATAGAAGGCTCGAAAACCAGGACCACCCAATTCTGAGGATAGCCCACAACAGGCGGAAACTAGTCAACAAGTTACCGTACCTAGCATTTAACACGCGAAAGCAATAAACTACATATTCCGAAGTGAATAATTGTGTTGAGTTCCTTTCTTGAAAACATTCCAAAAACTGCTGTTTAACATTTTTCAAATTTAATTGCACGTTCGTAAAAACGAACCTAGTATTTTTCGTTCCATACACGGCCAAATTTATCATTAGTTCCTCAGTTTTTGGAATGGTATTAGTACTGGTATAACATATTGGGGGGGGGGGTCCTGTTCTAATGAAGTGCACAGGTAGCAATATAAAACATGGGGGCATGAGATAGTTACTCTGCCTGCCATAATAAATTCACTTCAATTAAATTCCCCAATGTAAAAAAAAAATAAAAAGGCTCCCAAACAGAAGTCTGGCCCAAAAATAGGTGGAGCCCTCAAAGGGTTTGGAAACCACTGTCCTAGAGTGAACTCGTGCGATGGTATATTTATCAACTACCGTAAAATGTAATAAACACACACTTGTACTTCAAAAACAGACTTATCAGCTTAACTACAAAATGGGAACCAATTGACTTATGGAGTTCTAATTTTTTTCTAAAAGCATGGTAACATGTCGATTAATCGATGTTGTTTCTTTCTCGTTGATCGAATAGTATAATGCTCTGATCATATTATGTCGTTGCTGTCATGAATCTAACTGATCTTGCCTCGTTTCACGGTCGTATATTGTCGGTTTTGTTCCACTCGCATTTGATGTTCTTGCTCTTTATGAGTGACGTGTGTGATTATTGGAGTGGTTTTATTTGCACCATAAAACTGTTACTCTGCTTTCCTCGTTTATCATTGAATATGTATCAAACAGCCTCACTTTGACATACGGGTGCGGTGTATCTATACACCTTTTCAATATTGTTGACATGTAATACAGGCCTGAAGATATGACATGATTTTATGGGTCATATGAATAGTATTTTACTTTTGGCCATGCAATTCAGTGCTGTTTATACAAAAGCCCTCTTATTTATTAACATTAAATAGCAGAATAATTAACATATGTCGTAAAATAACTTGTTTTACATCAGAGGTATAGTCGTGACTTTAACTTCATTTTAAAAGCTGAATGAGTGTTCCTGTATTCATGGTTTGCTGAGATTGAAAAGTTTGTGAATTTCAATTAGTAGTAGTAATTAAAGTTTCCAAAATTGTGTAATTTTATGGTAATTTATCAAAATGAAAATTTATTAAATGAAATCATTTTATTGTATGTATTTCCATCATGTTAAGAGATGTTCACGACATTTTATAAAATTCCTCGTTGTATTTCGGAATGTTAATAACTGACTATGTACATCAACTTTCACGAATGAATAATTATTGCTTCTAGTGTCGACCACAGTCACAGTACAAATTCCCCAATTTATTTCTTTAATACATTGGTTCCCACATCGTGCATCGTGACTCCCTGGGGTTTTCGTATAAAGAACTCAGAGAGGTCGCGAGATGACTTAGAAAATAAATACAGAGAAACTCCTTCAGAACGTTTTGTTATGTTAAGTGACCTAAGTTTTGAACTGTCACTCAAGTTACAGCGAGTTCAGAATATGTGCGTCAGATAGTGTGCAACATCCGACAATATGATCACATATCACCGTCCTTCGCAAGTCTTTTGTGGCTCCGACATAAAGAACGTAGAACTTTACATTCTTTGTCTTTACTCTTTCGAATTCCACACACTTCAACACCAAATTACCTTTCGTCTCGTTTCTCTTATCTATACTCTAACCACGACGTAAATACCAGATCACTTATCTGTGGCACGCTAAGTATACCTCTTCATAGAACATCTTGTTATTCATCATCTTTTACTGTATACACCTCGCGACAATGGAATTCCTTGTCATAAAGTATTAGGGGCTGCAAGACAATAAACACTTTTAAATACAGCTTAAAAGATAACCTTCTTAGTATTTCACTCCAATCATACTGATTTAAACTATCACTGACTACATTGTTACTCCTTCCTTTAGACATACATCCTGATAGTGCTGTATTTTCAAAATTGTCACATAATAATCTCTTTCTATCGTCTAACATTATTTGAAATATATTAACATTCTATGAATGTTAGCTTAATTCTGCTACACAGTTCGTATTTCGTTGTTTAATTAATAGTTCATAGTACTTTGCTGTTTAATTCGTAAATAACTCTTGTATACATGTAACTCTTATCTAAATCAAATAATTGTTGAATTATTTTTATGTTCATACATATGTATGTGTACTTTTTGCTGGTTGAGTGGAAGAGAAGGCCTTACGGCCTTAACTCTGCCAACTAAAATGTATTATTATTATTATTATTATTATTATTATTATTATTATTATTATTATTATTATTATTAATTTTGTATTTTGAAACATAAACATAACATTGAACATAAAAATCAAAGAATGTTTCAGTTGTAAAAAAAAATAATACGATAAACCGATAAACGTGTCCATTTTTAGAAAGGTTCTTCTTAAATTAGGACCCTGTATTCGATGCACACAGTGATATAATTTTCAAGTTCAGTGATATTTCTGTCTTCTGTTTTTATGGAAATCACAGACGAGAATTTATTTTGCGTAAATACAATGTTGCAAATATTATGTGAAGAAATTAAGGGACTCTTGAGATAATCTTGTATTCTTTTGATCCAAAACTGGTGTACTGTACTGTGCGAAGAAAAGTCTAGTTGCAAAATTGCAGCAAGAGGTGAATATTTATTTTTTTTTAATGTCAGTCAGTTAAATGCTACTGTCTAAAACGGATTCAGTAATTTTTCGATATTTTTCCGGAAAACATTCCGATAACTATAGTTTAAAATTGTGTAAACAGTCCAATGTCCGCAAAAACAAACTCTGTCGTATCCTACACAGCCAGACTTTCCAGATGTTCTTGTTTTTTCGAATGGTGTTAAATACTGGTACTGTAGTAGAGGTCGGAACAGAAGTCCCTTCCAAAAGTGGATAGTGCCATCAAAAAATGTGGAAACCACTGCTTTAGTACATTATACTGGGTCTTCATTTCAAAGTGTGTCATGACGTCACCGTTGATGAGTCAGCGATTTGAAGCGAGTTTCAGCTTTGGTGTCAGAGAAGTTGCCTATTAATCAAGGCGTTCAATCTGAACTTGAGAACGTGTACGGTATGACTTGAACGTCGTAGCAACAGATGGCGGTCTGTACGGTCTGTGTGCTACCACAAGTTCTTTCGAACTGTGTTTTGCGCGGCCAAGTCATACGTAGGGTATTTGTTATCATCGGTTGCGTACGGCAACATTCCACAAATCAAATGTTTCGTGTCCATGTTGACCGTCGAAGTTAATGTCAACAAATACGTAAGAAATCGTCTTAACCCTCTCCCCATATCCCGACAGTAAGAAAAAACTCACCTCAGTACGTTTCGAAACAGTTCATATTCCTGCCACTACCGGCGTTACCGTACGTATCGGTAAGTACTCTTCTCAATGAACTTGGCAACGTCTCTGGCAGATAAGTAATACACCTCTGCGGAAGTGTAGGAAGATTGAATTCTCTAGGCTCATCGACTAGCCACATGACGGCATACAGCGAGCCACGACACACTTTGAACTGAACACCCAGTAGTGTATGAGGAGTAACAGTGCGGTGGCAATAACATAAGTAGAATGCACATAGAAAATCTGATAGCATAATTTTTCTTCCAGGATCAATTTCAATTGATCTTGTCGGATAAACTCTTGTTTCTACTGCGAAAACTTGAAGGTGAATTACAGAAATTCACTCGACTTACGTTGCCATGCCAACCGTAATTCTTGGACTACAGTTACTTTGTAACTAATTTTTCACTAATACAGGGACATCATTTTATTTTTACTTCAATTTTTATTGTACTGCGTTTCTAAATATACTTCACTCCCACCCCTTTCACTAATGTCCTTGCTAAAGTCAGTCACACAAACTCACGACCGCTGTTGCTAGCAGTGAAATAAACAGTACAGAGTACAGTGTGTTTCAGAAATATGTTGCATTTTCTATAGAAGAAAAAGCTTATATTATTGAAGTTTATTTTCACACAGGTATGGTGTGTAGTATAACTGAATTTATCTGTGTGGACTGAGCACAAGTGAAGATTAGAGTTACCGAAAGTACGGTACCCTATAATATGATGCGGTACTTAACAGCATTATTTAAACAAGAGTTTTGTTTTACTGTTTGTAGGGATGAACGACTATGATAGAAACTGGAATTACAATATAACCGAATGTGAACAACAGTTTTTTTTTCACAATTTCCTGATTATATCATTACGGAATATTTTCGTAGAAATGTCACTAATCTGGTAGATAAATTTAGAACAAGAGAGTGTACAGAAAGGAAGAAAAGTGTAAGATGGCCAACAAAGGTGACAGAAGATGCTGTAGAAGATACTAGAGAAAGGATGCAGCGAGGTCCTAATAAGTCGGTCAAGAAGTTAGCTGTAGAAATAGGGGTTTCTTGCGGAAGTGCTCACAAAATTCTCAGGAATAAATTAGGTTAGTAATATGCTGAATAAAGTAGACATTACATAATGTATATAACCGCCTGAAGAGTTGAGTTTGTGAAAAAAAAAAGTTACTATTCTACTATTTTTTGATAAAATACTGTAAAGTAATGACCAAACTGAAAATCGTAATACTATATTACTCTACTTTTCTCTCCTCCTATAGCTAGTAAAATGATTTGTTTACATATTTCACTAGCAACTCTAAACTCCTGTAATGGAAGGAGGGTAACAGTGTTTCCGAGTATAGCCAGGTTAATGTTAAAAATGTTAGTAAAAATAAAGTGATGTCCCTGTACATATGTATAGGTTAACATTTTTTAATCGCGGAATTCAAGTATTTCCAACAGCTAGTTCTGTGACGTCACACGTCACTGCTCTCGTGCTCTTCGCGAGGGAAAGCATAGATAAAAGAGCAAAGTAAAGGGAGCGGCAGTGGAAGGAATGGAGATGTTTAAATAGCGGAGACACATCATTACCCTCCCTCACGTGCTCAAGCAGATCTGCTTATAGAGGAGAAACGCGCTCGGACGTCACAGGTTGGTCATTTGGAAATGATTGACTAATTGCTCTGAAACCCGACGTAGCGACTTCTTTGGAGAAAAGTACAATAATAAGTACACAAAATTCTCGATTTGTTTTGTTGGAATCTTTTATTTTGGGTTAGGAATTCTAATTTTTATTTATCACACATCCCTTAATTTAATAAAAAGTCGTCTGTTTCTATACATGGAGCTGGAATTTCAATTAATTTATCTAAATAACCTACACACATCTCGACATGAATAGGTTTTCACATAGTCTATGTGTCATACCCAGAAATTCTGTGTTCTAGCATGAAATTTTCGGCTGGCATTTTAATAGCTAACAATCTAATTTAACATACACTCTCGCACACATTCACAAAACACACACAGCCTCACACACACACACACACACACACACACACACACACACACACACACACACACTAAAATTATCGTATATCATCGCATAATTCTATCTATTTTTTTTTTTCCTAAAATTTCTGGTTGATAAACTCTAGCATATTTTCTAAAGAGGTATATAAAATCGTCTGTTTATACTGTATGTAAATGTAAATACAAACGTAAATATAATTTAATTCAATTTAATTATGGATGTCAACTTAAAGTCGGGGATTCTTGTATGTGATAGACAGGCAGTGAAGACATGCATAAACAATTATATTTACTTGGTATTTAACGACGCTGTAAGGGTATCATCCACTGGATCATTTAGTGTTGATGGAATTGGTGATAGAAAGATGGCATTGGACGGCATGGGCGATAGATAAAAGTTCTGTCAGATATAAACAACTGTGGCGATTCAAGGCTGTTTGACTTCGGGACTGATCGATCTCGAGTCTCGGAACACTCAAAACCATTCTTTACGTCAAGGACGCGACGTAATACAACATTGTCGTGCGGGTTTTCGGCTTTGCTGGCGCTGTTAATCTCGCTTTCTCGATTGTTGTTCGTCTGTAATTCATATACACAAACGCACAATACAGACGAACATAAATATTGCGACAGGACAGGTTACTAACGCCTCTTTCCACCCAAAATTGCTCTGGGCTGCCATGTAAATGAAGTTAGACTCTGTACTGAGGTATGACGCATGTACAGAACACTGCCTCATGTCTTGCTTCATTAGCCGCTTCTTTCCCTCCCTACTACACGCACAGTGATGACGCAACTGCTGTAATGTCCTCTCTTTGTGCGGAATGCGTCTTGATTATCTGAACTAGAAACACCCGCTGCTCGCTGCCTCGTGTATGTAAGTGAAACGAGAAATTATTCCAGTCCACACTGGAAACTTCATAAGGAAAGTTCATTTTGATACACGTGATGGAAGAAGATTGATGATGTTCCAACTTGTAGGAAACAAAACTCGGGGTAATTTACGAGGGATTGACTATTTATCTCCACGACTTTAATGACCACGTCATGGTGACAAAGCATCGTTTTCAAAAACAGAATTCAGTGAGCGTCCAGTCAAATAAAAGACTCGTGGACATGTGTATTAGGACACTCCGTGCCTTTATGAAAACCATTTTAAATCTGGACAGTCGAAGATGGAATACATTTTAATGATTATTAAATTGACGCTTTCGTCGCCATCACAGCATATGAGTATCATGATCATCATCATTGTCATCACCATTACCATCATCGCCATTATTACCATCACCAACAATATAAAAATACACAAACACCATCCTAGATTCTGGTCATCCAGCACTACTGTCAAGATTTGATCACTTCCACCACCATTAAGCGATGAGAAACCAGATTAGAATGCAGTAGAATTGTCCTTTGGCACAAGATGGCCAGTACACATAAAAATGATTAATTGTATTTTTATTTAACGATTTATTAAATAACAGATATAAGTTTATCTGTGAAATTTCCACCTTCTACATTAAAAAAAATCCATGGCACTACAGCCCATGAAGGCTACAGGCGTACCAACTTGCTGCTGGCCTCACGTCCACATACCGAACCAGAGGTGAACGAACATCCAACGAGAATGGAGGTATCGTGTGGTTAGCACGATGATCCCCCCAGCCGTTATAGCTGGCTCTCGCAACCGGATTTCGCTACCTCTCGTAGCTCCCCAAGTGCATCACGATGCTAGGAGGACACCGGTCCCATACACTGGCCAAAATTTCATGAGAGAATTTCTTCCCCCTTCAGGACTCGAACCAGCTTGAATTCCGTAAAGCGAGTCCTAGGCAGGATGCCTTAGACCACAACGCCACGGCGCGGGACCATAACTTTACATTTTAAATTAATTAATCTGAAAGTTTTATCACATATTTCTTACGATGTGGACATGCAATACATAAATGTTTACTTTGATATTCGAATTAGTTTACTTAAATTGTTGTTGATTTTTTATACCGGTACTGAATTATAATTTTATTGTCCCAATTTTTAAAATGTTTACATAATTTTTCTTCATATTGTTATTTAAGTTATTTCCGATATAAGTGTGTAAAAATGACACATGGTTTTCATATTTTTTCAGTTACTGTTTGAGGAAAAAAAATACCTTTTCAGTTTTTAATTTTTCAAGTTTTTAAAATATATCATATACTCAACACACGGTGATTTGCATACTCTCAATAGGAGAAGAAAACACAGGTGTTAGTTTACTTTTTATGCTTTTGTGGATTTCTGAGTAAAAATTCACAGAGATTGGAGGAAAATTGCATTCATAGAGCATTTTCAATGTTACAAAATGTTGAAAATTGGAAAATCGAGAAAACGGTATCAAAGTGCACCATGTATATCATATAAATACTATATATACTCTTTCTTCCTACACAGATCTACCACACACAATTTTCTTCTACATAACAGCGCAATTATGAAATGAATGAAAAGTAAAATTAGTTAGAATGAAGAACAGTGTCTGTCAGAATGACAGCTGAGTGTCAGTTTAAAGGGCTGCAGCTCCACGCACGCGCTGGTCCATTTTAAATTCGTCCTGAGTGGCTTTAAATTGTCGTAGGGCCAAAAAAGCACAGATTTAGACAACTGAAATGAGGAGGTCCGTTCCAAACCACATTCAGTCTACCGTTGTAATTTTTTCAGGAGAGAAGAAAAATTGTTTATGTGGCAACTAAGATAGGTAAATTAAAGTAATAAAATTATTAATTACTAGAATAACTTAATTCTTAAGAATAAATTGGCCTATTTGAAATCATTTTACATCAGACTTTCCTGAAATTCAGAAAATATCATGGACATAATACGGTTTGAGGTGAACATAAAGAAAGAAAAACAATATTTCTTCCTCAGTATTTGTAAAAATTTAACCAAAGTAATAGTGTAAGTAATAGGTAACACTTCTTGATATACTCCTAATTAATATTGAATCACAAATATAATGTTCATTAATGCTAAATTTGTACATTATTAATACCAATAAGCTTAATTCTGAATGTCGTGTTTACCTAAAAAATTTTAGTTCATCTTCTGGAAAGACAAAAACACACTTCATGTTGTTTGAAGTAACGAACAAAAATACAGTGTTTAATATTAATTGGTTTTGGACAGACTACGGTTTGACAAGGACGAAGATGTGGACATAATAAGGTTTGCATTCTTTTTAAGAAGATGTAATACAATTAGATCCAAACAGACTTCACAGCATGATAGAGCATATTCATAACTATATGAAATCATTTAAAACTCAGTTTTGTTCATGGGAGGACTTAATACGGTTTGGAATGGACCTCCTCAAATATAGTTACATTTTTTAGAGTTAAAACAAAATTTACATTTTCAATTTTTTTTTTCGTTATTCTCACCGATCCATAGCTTGAATTCATTTACAATGTGGATAATTATAAAAAAGTTATATTATTGTTACTAAGTTGTTTGGCGTAGTCAGACATAACGAGCTCTGTTTGTGCCTCTCTTCCCTTGTAATGGAGACTGTATGCAGTTTGGAAATGTTAAGTTTGGTGACACGATGGAATACCCCAAACTTATATTTCTATTCACATTCACCGTGAAAGCCTAAAGCTCATAGAACTGTAACAAATGAAATCGATTTGAGATAGGCCTATCACATAGTGAAATTTAGTGGGTATTTAAATGAAACATTAATCAGAGTTTACAGATGAAATTAATCCGATATAGGCACGGTACACATAATTAATTGAAATTGGTACTCAAAGGGCCTAATGAGCATGAGCATTTTTTTTAATTCAATTTTTTTCATTTTATTTCATTTCTTTAGAAGGCATATCTGGTCAGTAGAAAAAGGGCCCAGCCATATTAAAATTCCAGCAGAAAACACGTAATGAAAATTTAGGTTGGTAGAAAAAGGGCCTAATTATTGTTTTTGAGACGTTATTGTAAAACTGTATTTCAGTTTGTAGAATAAGAGCCCGTTATTTACAGTTGGGCTTTTGTTTTGCCACCTTCTGTTCGTAAGACTGTTACTTCTTTAGTAAGAATAACTGAGTAAGTTGACGGTATAGTACATCTTACAGCTTGGAGTTCGAGTTTTCTTAGTAAATCGTTTCATTTGTTTGAATTCATTTAAAGTAGTAGCTTATAATTTGATTTGTGTTCAAATTATATTAATAATAAGGATTTAAGAGGAGTTTTATTTGTAAATTAGTTGTATTATAGAAGGGACTAATTCTGTTATTTTAAGATTATAATTAAATCCTTTTCAAGCAGTCACAGAAATAATACATATTTATCATATCTTCTTGGAAGTGATTTAATATATAATGTTAAAACATTGATTTGTCTTGATATTCTACACACATTATACTATTACTCTATTATGATGACCTCTTTTGAACATATGGTCATGTGTTATAATTGATTTTAAATATTTGATATTGTAAACAATATTGTACCTGATGATGTCCCTACGAGGGTGAAAACGTTAGTAGAATAATATAATCAATGTATATATGTGTATATATATATATATATATATATATAAAGCACTGACCAATTTGTTTTATATTTTGCGTTAAGCCATAAGAGTGAGCAATTTTAATATATTTATATATAGCAACATTAGTATTGTGCTTAGCTGACCATATCAAAAATGAATTGCAAATTACAGTATTATTTAGCTTAATTGATACTTAGCTTGCCAATTTATATATTTTAACTGAATAAAAAAGTTAGCTTTTCTCGTGAACGTTGAACATTTATATCCCCTTAAAATCTAAACTGTTAAACTCAGAAAGTAGTATTACAGTAATTTTGGGAAGTATCTATTTTTACTACAATTGAAAGTGTAAAAGTTCACATGTTGACTTTGTAAACATTTGTGTTCCCAATGTTATTTTCTTTGTTTTCATATCATTATTGTTTTCCTGCCAGCTCTAATACTCAATTAGATACAAAATTAGACACAAACACCTTTCTGAAGTTTACATTAAGGCTAATTTGAAACAAGCGGGGAAAACAATGTACACATTCCGTTTAGCCATCCAATTTAATAGAACACCAAACTTCATAAAGACATAATGAATTTATAGATTCAAACAGTAATGGTAAACAACTGGGTGTGCAGAAATACAATTTTATGTAAATATACGCAGACTTGATTTTGCAGTGGTGAGTCCACAATCTTACGGAGTCTTCGTGGTAACATGCTAAGCTGTAAATTAATTCCAATGTTTCATTTCGCCTAAGCAGCTTAACCGTTAATCAAAATTTTCCTCTGCAGGAATTTTGTGAAAGCAGTCTCTGGCCATTACAACTAAGAGCATTATAATGTACTCGGCATTCACTAAATGCTCTTTTCTTTCTAAAGCAGACCGCTCTTATTCATATTTCTTAATACAGAACTGGGGGAAATTGTAATTGTTATTACTTGCAATTAAATGAAAGTACCGTCTTCCTTACTTCCATTTTTATATGAAAGTCTGTTATTTCTGTTCTTTTTAACAGAAACCCCTTTCGATTTTTTTTAATTGCCCGTTTCCTTTTAATGTGCAGTGGGTAGAACCCATTTCAGAGATAGCAGATCAGTTATTAATTATAGCAATTGGAATCCCAGCTTCACAGCTGTACCACTGTGCATCGTTACTAAATAATTTGTATGTAGCAAGGTGTGAGAACAGTACAGAGAGGGAATTCCGGAAACAGCTGCGTGTTCAGCTACGAAAGCAGATTGTTAAATTTTTTTGTAATCTCTCTAGAACTAATTAACACATTAGTGTGCAATTAATAACAGGATAAAAACGGGGTTAAACTGAACGGTTCAGTCGACTAGCTTCGACTTTAAGAGTATCTGTACGAGTGTTAAGACAAGAAAGAAGATCATCTTTCATTTTATTATACTGGGTGGTCCTCTCGAACTTCTCCCCATTTCAAATACCCTCCAAAAGTAAAAAGAAAATGCGCGAGAATTTTTCTCACCTTTGTTAGGAAGTAAAACTTAATTAATTTCACAAAAAAAGATCGGGATAGGCTGTATCGGAGAAACAGCCGCAAGTTTCGTACACAAATATCTCTCTCGGAGTGGGATGTTGCATACACGGTTCCCGAACTTTTGAAAGCACGACCCACTTTTGGGCATCCTTTCTTTTAGAAGAAGTATATAGACATGTTCCCTAATTTGAAATTTATTATACAAGGTTTATCTTTTGGTGCGAGGGCTGTTTATCACAATACAGTTAATTTATTTAATAACTTTGGCCCAACAAACAATAACCAATTCATGTGCCGAGAACATTATTGTTGATTCCATTGGAATTTTAAACATCTCATATATAAAAATATTTAAATAAAAAAAACATCATATAATGTAGATCTAAACACTAAATGAATGTGTATTCACTACATTTATTGCACTTATTGTTTTAAATCAGGGGTCATCAGCGCAGAGCACCCTGGGGCTAGCGTCTCTTACCCGCAGAGAACACAGTGCACAACGGTGCACTCGTAGCTGCTAGCGGGTATGCTCTCTACCTCTTCCTGCTGCACGGGACGGCACCGTTTACTCGTTGCACATTTCAGCGAGTGCTGACGACCACTGTTTTAAATGATTGACCACATCAGCTATGTGTTAACGCAACTTGTGAAACAAAAGCAGCTTCATTTGTTTCCTTGAATAAATATTTTTCTTCTATACACTTTATCCAGAATAATATAGGGCTCCTACAAAAGATCTTTCCGTTTCGAATACGTGTAATTTACGTTACAAGAATCTGAGGTGCATGAAGATAACATCAATGGAAAGAGAAACTCAAAAAGTTTAGTTCCTTACGCATCAAGCATATAGTAAAGTTCCACGTAGGTACACGGATTTTCCGACTTCCAGGTTCTGAGGTTATGTGTGTTCACCTTACCAGAAAGATGAAAAGTGGCTTCGTCAGAAAACACCACGGAACGAATAAATTCATCATCGTCTTCAATTAAATTCTGCATACTGACGAAGAAATTTCTTCGTGGCACTATGTCCTCTGGTTTTAAGGCTTGCAGCAACTATAGTAGGTACGGATGAAATCTCAACCGCTTGCGAAGAATCTTGCATTAAAATCAGTGTATCACTTACGGATTGTATGCCCACTGGGTGAATCTGCACCAAACTTTGTTCGGTAATGCAGTTCCATATTAATAACCTACTGGTTCACATAAAAATAATTCCTCTATAGCAGCCATTTCGCCTCAACAATGAAGAAAAAATTGTTTATATGCGCTATTATGGAGCAGTTTTAACAACTAGGAAAAGAATGTTGCCACGACTAAACTTTTTGAGTTTCTCTTTCCATCGGTGCTATTTTCATGCACCTCAGATTCATAGAACGAAAATTACATGTTTTCGAAACCGGAAAGATGTTTTGTAGAAGACCTGTATTGCGATTTCATAATGTAATTAATATGTAGTCACATTAATGAATTTATTTTTGCAGTTTTCACGAAATATTAAAAACGAAATTGCTAACAAACGAAGTTTCAGTGCACAGTTGTAAATTTCAAGGTACATTTTCATCGAGAATTACGGCAAGAATTTTGTATCTGAGAACAACAATTACAGAAGTGAGTTATGTGTTCGACGTCCTGAAAAGCCCTGTTACAACGATTATTCAACCATCACTAACTCAAAGCCGATAGAATTTGTGGGATTTGCTCAGTTGCCAAAATAAAAAGAGGGAATAAGGAATAAAACACATTGCCAGACTATATCCTAAATATTATTGTGGAAGGAGCGGATCAATTTTTGAAATGGTTCCAGCAGTGAGCAGTAGTCATCTTCATAATAATGGTAGAAACTTGTCTCGGTGCAGGAAGGGAATAAGTCTTCAGCCAGATATTGAAACCACTGCAAGAGTTTAGCAATATGCAGAAATAATATAATAAAGGAATTAATAAATTGCTATTAACATTATAGAGTATGTGTATTAATATTATTATTTGCTTTGTCACAATAGTCTATATGCATGGGTCATTCAATAATTAGTGGCGACATTTAAATTAACAATAAAAAAACATTTTTGAAACAATCACATTGTTGCAGTGCTTAGAATTAACCTCTCCAACATGAAGAACCCGTTTCCACACCTCAGGGAGACGACGGATGCCATCCACATAGTCTTGTTGTACTAATCTTCTAACAGATTGCACTACTGCTGCCATAATTGCCTGCCTGGTTCTAAAGCGAACTCCTCTAAGTAGTAATTTCATTTTCGCAAGAAAGGTCAAAATCACATGGGTTCACATCTGGGGAGTATGGAGACTGCTCCAGAATTTCCCAGTTCTATCTGCGAAGTAAATTAACCACAGGAGCAGCTATGTGAGAGGAAGCACTATCATGTAGCACAATAGGATGAGAATTCAGGAGATTTGGACGCTTACGGCGCACAGCTGGTCGTAAACGGTGTTTCAGAAAGTAACTGTAATATGCACATTTCACATTATTTCCAACAGGAACTGAATGAGTGACAAGGACACCGTCAAATTCGTAAGCAACAGTGAATGTAACTTTAAGTTGATTCTATTCTTGCCGATAAATTTTTGGCCGTGGGGAATCATTGTGCCGGCACTCATTAGATTGTCTCTTCAGTTTTGTTTGATATCGAAACCGGTTTCATCTAAAGTTATGATACGTCAAGGATAACGCTCGCCTTAATGTCCATAGCGTTCTAAGTGCAATCTCGATGTTTCCATTCTCTGTCACATGTTTTCTTCTTTAAGATTGTGTGGAACCCACCGAGCTCTGATTTTTCTCATCTGTAACTTCTTAAGTATGTGAAGAATCATAACAGGAGCAATTCCAACTCCCTTTGCTAGTTCAATACAAGTCCAACCAGCAACGGTGTTCTTCCTGCATGCTGTTACAGCGTTCACATGCACATCATTACTTGCCGATTGCGGTCTGCCAGCTCCACGTTTTTGATGAAAATCTTTCCTCCCGTTGTGAAATGCATGTGCCCACCTAGCCAAGGTACGCTATGGTGAAGTCTCTCTACCACAAGCTTCCAGTAATGCTATATGGCATTGTTGAGACTTTCTTGCCTGTTTCAATCTTTGTTCGTATTTGCTAAACATTTTGAAGCACTACAAATAAGTCTACAAATTAAACTCACTACAAATATATTATAAATGAGATTGTTGTCTTCAAACTCAGAGATAACACACAACAGATGCTTTTCTTTCTCATTGTTATCAGCTTGTACCATGTACCGCTGATAGAGCCACATAGAATCATTGTTGCCACTAATTGAATGGCCCATGTATATGAATGTGTGTTAACTTTGACTCTTTTATCAATTTATAGATACACATATTTGTATTATTTTATCAACTTTATTATTATTATTATTATTATTATTATTATTATTATTATTATTATTACTATTAATAGTGTTCCATTCCTATATATTGTGGGTCCCTATCACCACGGCAAGGCGCGTCCTCAGGTTGCGGGTAGAGGGTTCCAGAGGCTTCCAGATATGGAGGGTAGCTGCGAATATATTGAATAAGCAATTACTGACAGCTGATAAGTGGTGGTCCTCCAGATTGGAGGTTGGGCGCAGGGTTAACAACCCATCACCATAAAAAAGATCTTGTTGCAGAAACTAAATATAAGATGGAAAGATAATATTGAAATAGGCTAGATTTGAGAGAGGTGGGATGTGATAGTAGGGATTAAGATTAATCTTGCTTAGGACAGGGATCGATAGCGGGCTTATGTGAGGGCGGCAATAAACGTCCGGGTTCCTTAAAAGCCATTTGTAAGGAAGTAAGTGTTCTATCCAAGGGCAGGTCTTCACTGCAGACTTAGCATTCTCAAATTTTTCCTATTTTCTGCCTTCCTCTTTGTCTCCGCATATGAACCTTATATCTTAGTGTCGATTATTATTATATTATTGGTATTATTATTTATAATTAATTTCTAATATTATATTTCTTATTGCTATCAACAAATTGTAATATTTATGTAAGTCATAACTTGAAATGCACGAACGGGTCTTCGCTCATTCGGGTAATTTAGTTTGTATGTTAACATCTAAACTAAAATTTCGAGTGAACTTTGAATGATAAACTTCAAATAACTTGGGCAACAAGTGTCCTACAAAGTCGTAGATGACAATACAACTTGAAGCCTCAAGGAATAGGTTAAAATATACCGCTCAAAATATATTTTATAAACTTATTACTTATCACCAACAAAGACAAGTCAGATGCGTAACACATTGTACATTCAACAGATGTAGGTTTTTCAAGTTACTATTCGAATATATGATTTTTTTACAATAACTGTTGCCTGTAGTAATCTGGCATGATGAATATGGCAGTTCATAGTCGTTCATGTTTTGTTTGTTGGTAAAATTGAAGAGAAATTAAGGATCATGGAATATCTTCGTAACCACGTGCGCTGCAGTAGTCTTGATACAAACACTACCCAACTTAATTTAGGCAAATTTGGATACTGATTGTTGTCTTAGAAAATGTGTATTACAAGCTATATTTATACAGTCTTACTAATAAACCGTGTATAGTTTTTATACGAGACTTATGCAGAGTTGAGACAGAAAACGGTACTAATAAACCGTGAATAAACTATGGACGTATAAACTATACAATGGGAATTGCTTTGCAGTAGTTATATACATGAAACCCCTTGTTTAAGCGTTGTATATAGGGAAAAAATGGCCGCCCCTCTAACAGCTGTTCGTATCGACTGTCATTTTATGATGATGGTTATCTTGTAACCACAGAAGAAGAAACCAAATATCATAGGATTATTAGAATAATATTGCTGTAGCTTGTACTCTTTGACCAAAATGTAGTGTGGTAATCGATTAGAGCCAGTTGTACTATCGATATTTAACACGCCACACTAGAGCGCTCTACCGGATGCAGTAGAGAACCTCAGATATTCTATTACCTTTCGTAACGAAGTAATGACGAAACTATGACGTAGCTGTGTAACAGTTATACTGTTATACACGACGTATGTAGTGATTATTAGTAAGGAATTTACACACGACTTATAAACGAGCTACTCATTGTATAAGACAGTTAAACGTCTGTATATAGAGTTTTTATTAGTAAGACCGTTAATATCTAATCTTTATATTTTCTATCGATGTGCGTCTTTGAAAGGATAGTTTAATTCGAATAATTCTGAAATATGTCATTCTTACTACTCTATTAAAACCAAAACTACTTTCCTATATCAGGGAATGTTCAGAGTTGCAACGGCAATGATTACTGTTCATACATGTTGTTATTTAGGAACATATTTCCCAAGGGGTGAGGTGAGGTGAGTTGGGCTGTGGTTAGTTGGAGACTGAATTGAGTTAATAATCCGTAGGAAAATATTTATTTAGTAACTCTTTACATTCTCATTTATGAACTATTATTATTCTTAATGTTGTTACTATATACACGTCATAAGTATACAATGGTTTACTAATTTTAGATTTTATTTCACGACCTGTAATCAAGTGAAATAGCTAAAAATATATTATTTTCTATTTGTAGTTCATGTTGGTGCGAGGTTTATGTAATATAGGTGACTGTTATCTGCAGTCATTGTTCATGCCCATCTATATACGACTGCGAATAAAATGCTTCATAATTTATTCATAAAATATCAAACGTAGAAAGAGTGTGTTGAAAGAATGACCTCAATTAGAATTCCATAGAAGTTCCTCAAATACGAAGAAAGTGACGTATCCGACTCAAAGGTTGGGCATGACAATTAAAAAAAGAAACTCAAAAGTATAAGAGCAGGAGATACATTAGCCATACTTCCTGCAGGTGTAATAAATAAGCTTAAGTTGAATATAGAGATCTATTTTCTTTTAATTTTAGATTTTATGTTTTACAATCATTTTAACTTCAAGGTCATTTTATTACTGTTGTTTGTCGGTTTGGAATAGTACATTATTCATAGGCTACCATATACAGGGGCATCATTTTATTTTTACTAACATTTTTAATATTAACCTGGCTATATCTTCGGATTAAAGGTCTAGAACCCGAAAAACCGCTTGCTCCCCCTTCCAAGACTGGAGTTCGATGATACTGGCGTAAAATACAAATCACTTTACTAGGTATGGGAGGGAAGAGAAGTAGTTCATCCATTTATGTAAACTAGGAAATATCGCAATTTTGAGTTTGATAATTTTCATTAGGTTTTTGTTTAATCAAAGTACAGTACTGTATTAATACTTTGTGTTTTTACTCACGAATTGAGCTATCCATTCGGACGTATTCATTATGCAGTGTATATTGTACTGTTACAGCACATTAGCGTACAATATAGAGAATTAAGTTAAATTGAAAAATAATGATAATATGGATATTTAAACACATTTTTTAAAATGGTGGCCGTTCATTTCGATACAGGCTTCAGTTCTTTTGTGTATATTATCGTACTATAGACTATTGTACCTAATTCCAATTACCAGTTTCGTCCTTCGTACTAGTAACTCATGTTGAAATAATTCTGTACCTACTCTATAAAAGAGTACTTTACGTAATGTAAATTCAATCTTCACTTCTGTCCGATCCGAAAAGATAAAATTACTCATACATACTATCTGCTGTTCGTCTAAGTGATATGTCGTAGGATCGTAGAAAGGGAGGAAATCACGTGACAGTTAATTACTTAACGAGCCCCTTTTATTTAAGCTACTTGAAACAGTTGTATAATAGTACGTAGGCGTCCAATTCCTAACAGAAATTAATGTTCTCAGAAAAGAGCTAAGACAGCTCAGCCACTAACTGGCGAATAAAAGCTGGGGGGGGGGGGAGACCGGAATACGACGTAGGCAAATGGACGACAGTACCTGTGCGAAAATGATTCAATATTGAAAGCTCTTTCGTCACTGGAAAACGCGAACATATTTTTGGAACGTACTGTTTACTATGACCGTAAGGCTACTATGACTGTATATGCGGTCCTGGATCTGTGTGCAGGACGGTTGAACTTCATTAGTAGAAGGGGTGGGAGTGAAGTACATTAAAAAACTCAGGTACAATAAAAATTGAAGTAAAAATAAAATGATATCCCTGTACTTGAAGTCTGCTTACAATACAATCTAGCGGCCATGTCAGCATACAATTTTATTTTTTTACATTCAGTTTCGATTCAGAGCTTGCGAAACCTTTTTTGTAGAGGAAATGGGAATCATTCCAACATTTACTTTTCTAAATGACTAGATTCTTAGTAACTTCATGATCGAGGAAACCGTCATAAGATTGGTTGGCCGCGGAGTTTTAATCCGGGACTTCGCGAATACAAGTCCAGTGTTTTACCACTGAGCCACCTAACTCAGTAAATTAGAGCTAATCAAACCCGAAGTGCGATTAGAATGATGAATGTAGTTTAATGGAGTTTCAATATATATAGATAAATTAAAAAAAAAAAATGTTACACGAGCAATCGTGAAAAATATTTTAAACATTATGATGATAAAATTGGACTCTAACGTAGAGAATAGAAAATACTAACCTATATTATGTTAAGTGAAAATTGATGTATTACGGTGAAGTTTACGATTATCTCGAATTGAGAAAATGACGCATAAAATCATAAGAAATAGAATTGAGGCCGAAGAATCGGTTTAGATCGATGGGGACTAAAGTATTGAAATGGCCATACTTAGGGGAGATATGGGCAAAGAGGTTTTTTAAAATGTGATACCTTCCAGGACATATGGTGACCAGGTAGATCAGATGATAGACCACCTGGTTTTGGGGCTGGAAGGCACGTATTCAACCCCTGGTGATGGTAAGATTTTCTCATTGCCTGAACTTCAAGAACGGCTTCCGGTTCCACTAAGCCTACTTTTGAATTCATTGCTGGGTCTTGAGGGTAAAAGACGTTCAGAATATAATGCCGACCACACATTCTCATTTAAGTTACGAGGTGAGGAAACTGTACCTCCATGCTTTTCATACGCCTTTACCATCCAAGATGTCGAAAACAAATGTCTACCTCGAGGTACATAAAGAGAAATAACTAAAACACTGAGAACTCACAACCTAGACGACGATCAGCGGAAATACAGGTATAAAAGGCTACCACAGAAGGATGGAAAAGCAATATATATATATATATATATATATATATATATATATATATATATATATATATGTATATATATATATATATGTGTGTGTGTGTGTGTGTGTGTGTGTGTGTGTGTGTGTACCTTCACAATAGTGGCCTTATTCAAGCTCATTTAACATATGTGTTTTAGACAGGCCTGTAGGCCAAATGTAAACATCCTGCTTCAACCTTGCATATAAAGTGAGGATCTTTAAAAACTATCGGTTCACAAGTCAGCGCAACCAATTCGTATCTGCTGGGATCTCCTTCCGTGAACTCACGACACAACACGTCATTCTTTTCAAACATAGTTACTAACTTACTTACTTACAAATGGCTTTTAAGGAAACCGGAGGTTCATTGCCGCCCTCACATAACGCCGCCATCGGTCCCTATCCTGCGCAAGACTAATCTATTAATATTTGAGGAGAAAAATTCGCTCCGGCGTCGGGGATCGAACCCAGGTCCTTGGTTTTACGTCCCAAGCGCTCTGACCACTGAGCTACGCCGAATTCAATCAACAGTACCGGAATCCCGGCCAAATAAGTCACTCGGCTGAGTGCGCTCCTAGTATAATGGCAGTTTTCATTGGACATATATGTCAACATATATGCCTAACTTGGAGTCAGGCCACAAAGGGAAACATTGCAGGAGGAGAATTTGATCCGGTGCTGTAGATTGAATTCGGCATAGCTCAGTGGTCAGAGCGCTTGGTACGTAAAACCAAGGACCCGGGTTCGATCCCCGGCGCCGGAGCGAATTTTTCTCCTCAAATATTAATTGTCAATATTACAGATATTATTCTGTATGACAAATTAATAAATCTATAATATAAGACTAATCTAGTCTCTATCACCATATCCCACCTTCCTCAAATACGTATTAATATTATCCTCCCATCTACGTCTCGGCCTACCCAAGGTCTTTTTCCCGCCGGCCTCCCAACTAACACTATATATGCATTTCTGCATTCTCACGTACGTGATCATTCCCTGCCCATCTCAAACGTCTGGAATTAATGTTTTTAATTACAGTATGTCAGGTGAAGAATACAATGCGTGCAGTTCTGCGTTGTGTAACTTTCTCCATTCTCCTGTAACTTCATCCGTTTGAGTCCCAAATATTTTCCTAAGAACCTTATTCTCTAACACCCTTAATCTCTGTTCCTCTCTTAAAATGAGAGTCCAAGTTTCACAACCATACAGAACAACCGGTAATATAACTGTTTCTTAAATTTTAACTTTGAGATTTTTTGAGAGCAGAGTCACTAAACATAAAATAAATAAATTAATCTACATTTTCTTGAACTACCATTCACACGCGTCAGTTCCTCTACACCTGAGACACTTCATGTTCGTTTCTCACTGCGCGCGCTGCGCTGCTGTGCTTATGCTACCTAGTGACAACACTGGGAAGAACTACTCTTGCGAAATGTGAGTCCCCAATTGTAACAATACATTTAGTGTAGCCAACTCAATAGATTTCAGGCTGATCCTGGCAGATTTCAATTTCTTAAAACCGAAAAATATACCAATGTCAACTGACAGCCGAAAACCTGGCAGGATTTTACATTGCTTAATTGATTCCCTGCCTATAGTGAGGGTCACATAAGGACAGTTCCTAAACAGAAAATATTGCCGTCTTGTCAGTGTTGCCAACTGTTACCAGATATCACACGATTCAGCGTACTAAATGACTTATTTACTAACAGTACTTTATGTTTGAAGGTTATTCTAAATAATTCAATAATTTGTAACATATTGTAACTTTTAATTCAAACAATAATGTAACTTTTATTGTCACAACAATAATCACTTTCTATAATTGAATTTAAACACTCCTGTCAACAATGGGATTTCCACTCCACACAGCAACACATTATTCGTTATTGCACTCCACAGACGACAATGACAATTCACTTGGATCATTGAGAACAACAATGTACTGCTAATCTTAACTAATATTCACAAAACACTATTTGAAAACAGATCTGTCAGTTCTCAGTTCACAATTCGTTGCCTTGGCTAGTTCTTCTAGGTCATTCACTCAAGTTCACAGTATATCAAACCCAAGTCTTCTAGAAACAGTCCACTACACTCGAACTCAGAACTTCCGGGGACAGTCCACTGCACTCGAACTCAAGTCTTCCAACTGCGTTGCTTCCGCCTGGACCCTCGCACAGTTACGGACACACACTCAAATCGAACTCCGGTCTCGAAGCTGGCTTCACTGCTACACAAGACTGACTGGCTTGCTGACCAAAAACTGAACTCTCTTCTCCTTTTACCAGAAACTACGATGCTCGAAATTTCTACTTCTACAGACTTCTGTTCTCGCTGCTTCTTCCTGGACGATTCTGTTCGGGAGGTTTCGTCCCCCCCTTCACCTCGCAGAGCTAAGCATCAGCAGCTTTGCCTGGCGCAGCAGTGCACCTCCCCTTGCCTTCTCGGCATGCAGACGTTCCCCTTACGTCCATCTTCTCGCGCGTCCGCTCTCTGCGGGACGCGTCATGGAGTCTCGACGTGGCTGTCACAATATTTTCGTAGGCAACCTATACGAGAAAGGGATCAACATGTCAAGTGTTTTGTCTGTCAATACAAAATTCATTAGTTTGACTAAACAATTGACTCACGAGACCTAACCTAGAAATGTATTTTGTTTGGCCACATGAAATTATTAATACTAACCCCGAAAACTTACCTGACTATAGTCTTGAATCATAACCACAACGCAACACATAAAATTACTATTATATATTAATATTAATACAGATATTGATTAATTATTAGTATGTTCAAATTTGACTAGCTTCTAGTAACAGGCTCAGAAATCTAGTACAATTTTAATTTCATGGAACTCCAATACCAACAAATATTGTCGATGTTTGTCTCAGCTGCCAACATACCAGTTACGAAATCACTATCATTTGTAGTATTTGTCAGTATCGAAATTCGAAATGAAGTTGGCAAAAGAAAGTTCAACCTGCAACCTAGAAAATCACCACAATCGACTAGCATTTGTAGTAATGGGGGAAATATAATTAGTTTTCACCCTTATAGTATGAAGTAAACTGACCCGGACTGTACTAAAGAATGCACTGGAAGGAATGGTAAACGGGAGAAGAGTTTGGGCCAGAAGAAGATATCAAATGATAGACGACATTAAGATATATGGATCATATGAGGAGACAAAGAGGAAGGCAGAAAATAGGAAAGACTGGAGAATGCTGGACTTGCAGTGAAAGATCTGCTCTTTAGTAGAACACTATAAGTGAATGAATGAATTGATTCAATTATTTTAAGCAATGACGTTATTGATTGGCTGTACTATACAGCTAGTAAAATTGCAACAATAACAAAATTTTACCAAATATGTCTGTGATTAAAAAATATGTTTAATTCATCTTCTGAATGATGTTTGAATTGTCAAAGTTAATAATTTTTTCGTTTCTTTCTATATACAGTAACATTTCATTTCAGGAATATTGGACAAGATCAAATGTACAATAATTATATTGGGTAATCAGACGACACATGTTTAATTTGTCTACAGTATTAGATTAAATTAATATATATATATATATATATATATATACTGACTTTCAAACCTTTAGTCTATTTTTAAAATGATGAAACGCCTATATTTACATCTCAGCATTGTGCTTACACTTGACTTCTGTGAAGTACGAACACATAACGTCAACATTTTCTCTCCCTCTCCTACCATGTGGGAAATATCGAGAGCATTGAAACATCTTAGTGAGACACTCTGATGAGTGGAAAATGAACTGTTGAGTGTTCATCTCGAACAAGTCCGCAGTTGAATCACTGTTTATCACTGTTTCACTAAGATCACCGTGATCATAAATGAGCAATCACAGTTCGAACAGTGATCACAAAAGAGCAGTTTATCTTATCACTAGTCAAAACTAATAAAATGCAACATTTTACAATAGGCTACTATTAAACCATCTTTTTTGTCTGACAGTTCGCATTGGGGCTAGTAGAATTTTATAGATCTTGTTGCCTTTATAATATTTACCCATGTACAAACATTAAAGGGAATTTCAGTCTAATGTTGTTAAAGGTTCTCTTTTAAGTCCAGTATTAGGCTACAAAGTTAACGTACCAGAGGTCTAAATAGAGTACTTACTTCACAGTGCGGTGTTCAGCATACCTTTGATAAATAGTAATAGCAACATTAAAGATTCAATCTTAGAGGAGAGTTAGGTACGCTTCTCGTTGCAGATCCTGCGGTTTTGGATATTGTGAGAGTTACGCACACAAAGGTGGGGGTTTACAGGGGGGCGATGAGGAACGCTGAGCGTGTTATTTTTTGATGCCCCCCTCCCCCTCCGGTCTTATCAGTATCGAACTCGTTGGGAACAAATGTCTGATTCCAGGAAAGTCTGTGATATGTGGATTCGATTAAAGGACCGTTGTAAAGTGAATGATTTGAATTATCAACGAAATCAAACCAGTCGCTGTGAGTCGGATAACATTGTTACAATTTTTTTTACTTTCACTAGCGACATCCCATTATGTTGAGAGTTGAAATGAATTCCAATATTGACTTCGTTATTGTGACATCACATTTCTGGATGTCATCACTTTTCCAATAATTGGAATAAATTTAACTAGTATGTGGAACATGATTTATATTAGCACATTTTGAGATCACTATTTATTTATTCTGTTCTTGAAAAAAATGAACTAATTCTGAGGAATCAGTTTGTTTAGATTAATTACTTCAAGTCTTTAAATTATTCAACTGTAATCCTACGAAGTGTAAAATACATTGCATTACAAATAGTAGACTCGGTATTTTCTGTTTCGACATTGTAAAGGGTGCGGCAAAACATCCTCCCTAATTAAAAATTTAAATAAAGAACGGATTGATCAAAATAAGGAAACTGTATTAATATGAACTGTATCTAAACGGTGGGAAATTTAGCTTTACATGCGTTGCCATGGCGATATCAAATGACATGCGCGAAACAACAAGAATTGAATAGGGCATTGAATACACGGAATTGACATTCAATTAGTGCAAATTGTGATCTGTAACGAATTCCAACTAAGTTATGCCGTGGACGGGTGAAGAACGTGTTTACGCTGTGGTATCGTTTCTGGTAAGTGGTAATTCCGTTGTCGCTGCTCAGATGTTTCCCGGACGCTTAATTTCTTCACATGGCGACGTTCTCTGGCCAGCACGATCACCAGACCTGGACCTTGCTGCAATTTTTTTCTATGGGGACAACTTAAGGCTGAGGTGTTCAAACATCGGCCGAGCACTTTGCCAGACCTAAGAAATGCAATAGAGGAAGAAATTGGTCTTATTCCTCAAGAAATGCTGGTTAGAGTGATTCCGAATTTCCGAAGTTGCATTCAACAATGCATTGATAGTGAAGGACACCACTTGAGAGACACATTATTAAAAAAATGAAAAATTCCCACTGTTAAGATAGCATTCATATTAATAAAGTTTCCTTATTTTGATCCATCTGTTTTTATTTAAACTTTAAATTAGGGAGGATGTTTTGCCGCACTCTTTATTATTGAGAAAAGTCTATGGTTTGTTTACAGCTGTTCTTCCTAAACTAATGGATAGGTACATGCAAGTTATAGGTATAGAAATATAAGTATATACTGTATATATATTAGCATTGCTTTTATTTATTTAACTAGCTAGCTAGTGAGTACAAATTAAAATTATAAAACAGAAATGTTTCTAGCTACTAGCCAATAAAGTATCATAAAATTTACAAGGACAGTGTACTAAATACAGTACGTAACTTAATTCAAACCAATAAATAACACACAAGAGCAAAAGTAGAAGAAGAAGAAAGAGGAAAAGAGAGAAAAACACGTTTAATATAAATTGATAATCAGACAGAAGCCAGTGATATTCAATAAAGACATGAATATAGTCGACAGAAGTAAAAGGTGAAAAATACACACATTTGTTAATATTATATATCATGAATAATTTAGAAATTTAATTTTTAAAAGCTTCTATTTTAAAATATTTCAAATTTGGAAAATGGATTGTAATTTCATTATAAAGTCTTGGGCCGAAACTAGCACCATATTTAAGAGCTGCACTTGTGTGACATTTAGGCTCAATTAATGGGAAAGTAGACTTTTGTCTCCGAGTGCGATATTCATGTCGATTAGATTTATGTTTCATTTGATTTCTGTGGGTTTTTATTTTATTTTTTATTTTAGTTGGTTATTTAACGACGCTGTATCAACTACAAGGTTATTTAGCGTCGATGAGATTGGTGATAGCGAGATGATATTTTGGCGAGATGAGGCCGAGGATTCGCCATAGATTACGTTGCATTCACATTGCGGTTGGGGAAAACCTCGGAAAAAACCCAACCAGGTAATCAGCTCAAGCGGGGATCGAACCCGCGCCCGAACGCAACTTCAGACCGGCAGGCAAGCGCCTTAACCGACTGAGCCACGCCGGTGGCTTTTCTGTGATAGTAAGTTAGTAAACTATATTTATAAATTTCTTCAATAGTTAATACTTTAAAATCTGTATAAATTAAATTAGTTGGGTAATCCATATTTTTGGTTAGATAAATTTTTATCAATCTTCTGTGTAATAAAAATAATAGATTAAGTACAGATGATGCTACTCCACCCCAAATTTATCATACCATACCATATATATAATATGAGGTTCATTTCGTAAGTCATGGCAGCTATGCATCTGTGTGCATTGGTGCTAGTTGACAGCACACGCAAAGGTTAGTATGCTAGAGGCTTTGCTCCAAGGTGAATGTAAGTGAAGTTGAACAGCGGCCATACATGAAAATTGCAGTTCTTCGTGGCAGAAATGCTCGTCAATATCATTCTGAGCTGGGAGAAGTTGGATGATGCTTTGGAACAACCTCCCTACTCTCCTGATCTCAGTCCGTGCGACTTTGATCTCATTCCGCAATTAAAGAAGCCCCTGCATTGGAAGAGGTTTGTAAACTGGGAGAATATCTTAACAACGTTAAGAATGTTCAAGAACGAAACTTATTTATTACTAAAATACTGTTCATAAATATGGCACTTTGTAACTTTCTAGTCTCGTGCATTCAAATTATACATACTAGTTATGGATATTTCTTAAGTTTTTAATACACGTCAGGCGTCGTATTTTAAGTGATCTGTTTCTTATGCTAAAATTTAAATGTGTATCTATAATCTTATTATGAATGACATGAAAAAATAATTCTGAGCAACTCGTCGAGTAGGCAGCTACTATGGGTTATGATGAAAATTCTCAGCATGGTTTCCGTCGGTTGAAGGAAAAGAAACTGGCTACTCTGTCACAGATTTATGAGATTTTAAAGAACCCTGACTCTGAAAGACTGGATTCGCTGAAGCGTTCAGCTAGCCACTAATGACCGACGAGCTTAAGGGAAGGCGTACAGTACGAGCTATTCCCATTGTGAGTTTAATTACTTTAACCGCTTCATATTTTACAGAGCGAACAGGGTGTGCATTTAATCTCATCTCATTTCATTTCACATATTAAGGCAAGGTGACAGTTTGTTCTTAGCATTTAATTTCATAATAAAATAAATATTCTGAAACGAACGAGGAGAGGCTAGGGCCTCAGAAAGAAGGAAATCCACATAGTCTGTTATGTTCATGGATGGGCAACTCGTGCTCCCAAAGTGCTAAAAAAAACTTGAAATAGAGGAAGGCAGACGGAGCCATCCCCAGCAGTTACAGTTTGTATGTAGTTTCGCTGCAAAAGTCACGGTGCGCTCTGGCGGCTCATGCAGGTGATCGTGATATCTATTCCATGATTTGAATTTCAGAATGACGCGTGGTATAATAATTATAGTAATTTTAGACAGACTATACCTAAGAACACAACAAAATTATTTTATTTTCTAGCTTTGTAATTAGTTTAGTACTGGAAACACAAACTGAATACAACCTTTTCAAGATATAACAAATATAGCTGCAACACTTATTTATTATTACACTTTTTGTTAATATTTCTTATTATATGTCTTATTTGAAACGTAGAACGCTAGAATTTACAAGTCTTTATACATTAAAGAGTATTCCTCTGTTCTCAGAAAGGTAATAGTCTGTATTCGCAAACAATAACAAATTCAAGGAAGTTTTTTTACATGTCACGGCAGATGAAATAAGCTTACTTCTGAGCTCTTTCTTTACTTTGAGAGCTTTTACACTTCTTTCATGTATTAAAATCTGCCTCAAGCACATACAGTATATATGGAAGCAAAGAGTGTATTTGGAAATTCTGATATAGGCAACATTACGAACAGTTCGATTCCTGATTTTGCTTGAATCCGAGTGGCGTACTGTTCTGTAGATTTATTAATTCAAGCTATAAATTTTCAGGATTTTCTATCGGCGTAAGCCAAAAAGATTTCAGAAAAAATTCGATTCCTTGTTAATTGTCACTGTTTCTCCAAACTTAGCAGTGAATTCTGCTGTAGGTCTTGAAGTAGGGTCTTATATTTGATAAATAGATTTTCTCATCACTCTTCAAGATAGTTTATAGTCAAAGAAAGTGAAGTTGTCTATGTTCTACATGATACTACCATATTTAAAATTTATCCATTAATGTTCTTAGCTGGTCGATTATATGTCGTGCAATTCTGTAACTCGCACACACAACGTCCTAATGATATTTGATATCAGTCTCAGCTTGTTGATATCTCATTTTTACCTTTAGCTGTTCTAAAGCAGATCTAGACAGTATTTCTTTACTAAAACTTTCACTGTTTGTTTGTAACAAAATGTCATGCATAAGAAAGTGTAATAGAATAAAAGCTTTACCTCTCTTCTTAATAAAAAAAATTCTCTTTTTACTCGTAACTAAAGGGAAATGATCTGGGAATTATATTGTTTTTCACTTAAAACGAGCCGCCACTTACTGCAGACGCGATCGAACTTGTGTCTTGAAAGAACGCACACAGACAGTACAGCTAGTACAGAGTCCGTTCTACCTGCACTGAGATTGTGTTGACACTTTGAGAGCACGAGTTGCCCACCCATGGTTATGTCTCAGAATTTTTATTTTTAAATTCCGAAGATGGTAATATTGCACCTCAATAATAAACAATGCATCATTTGAATAGAAGTTATGCATATGGAGGAATATTGTTAATTTTGTTACAATCTGTTTTCTTTCGATCCTTCAAAGTATTAATTAAATTAGGCAGTGCATAGACGACTGTAATTCATGGACGGTGAACTCATTTATAATAGCCGGCACTAACAGAGGGTAGATGGAGACCTGATCCTTGTCTTGTGATAGAAATACAAACATTCTGAATACTATTAAATGAATCTTGCTTTCTTAGTAGGCTATAAAATATTGCAGGGGAATAATGTAGGCCTGCTGTACTTGCTAGGTAAGATGAAAATTCCTGAATTTTGGAAAATCTCTTACATTATGTCCTTTTAAACACACCTGTGTTTATTGTTAGGTCTTTATTTTGTAAAAAAAAATGTTTAGCTTCAAATGAGATCACCCAGAATATTAATTCATATTTCATTATATACTGAAAGTATACAAAATAAGCCATTTTAAGCGTGTTTATATAGCTAATAGAATGTACAGATCTTAAAGTATAACACGAAGAGCTCAATGTAGTAGCGTATTCTATTTGTATTTTCCTATTCAAGTGATTTTTCAATTTCATACAGAGAAATATTTTATGCTTATTTTTTAGAGATCATTTCCATTTAATCTCGTATTGTGGAAAAATTGAGCAAATATTATATTATCAAATCAATTCTAAAAGTGCAGTCGAGTTATAAGCAGCGTTAAAAGTAGGTCAGTACTGTGAAGAAAGTATGGGCGACGAACTAACTTCATACAGATCGCGTATAGCTAGATATATTGCAGTGAAGATCCGAAGAAGTACAAAAAATGGAAAGGAAGCAGTATCCGACAGAAACATCATATTTATGACAGCAGCTGTTGTATCAATACTATTAATAATTGGAAATGTGGAGCTAAACCATGGACCTGGCAATAGAGAAGAAACAGACTATAATGACAAGATGTTTCAAACCGAATGGATTAACTACATGAAGGAAAAGAGGGAAGATAGACAAAAGGCAAGTGTTCTACTAAATAAAGTTTCTAATGACATAGAGGAATTAGTCAATAGATAGCCTATATGGATGTGGAAAATAAGATAAATGAGATTATCCAGGAGCAGGCTACGCTAAAATCAATGATTAGAAAATGGGAAAGTGATAGTAGACTCAGTAACATTGTAATCTACGGGGCTGAAGAGGACTCTAAAGAAACAGGAATCGACACGTGTTTACTAGTGCTACAATTATTAACTAAATATTTCAAAATTAACGTGGATATAAGTGCAATAAACAACGCATATAGAGACGGGAATGGAAAGACTAGACCAATACTGGTTAAATTCACCTGTTATATCATTAAAGAACATATCATTGCAAATAGGAGACAACTTATAGGCACAAATATCTACATAGAAAATGATTTCGCAAAAGATATAAGAGAGAAAAGAAAAAAATTAATTCCACTGTTAAAAGGAGCTCGAAGCAAAGGATTAAGAGCACACTTAATTAAAGACAAAATCGAGATCAACGGAAAGATAATCTGCTCAGATATCTTGAATAACTATAACATTGACGACATACTTAGTAGTTGCAGCAGAAACAATAATAAACAAAGTGATACAAATAGTAATAGAGCAGCATCTCCACATCAGGGAAACAGAAGAAGTAGTATAACACATAACAGAAAAGACAGGTGTAAGCTTCTTTGTGTTACGGAGAGGTTTTTTTTTTTCCAATGTAACCTAACAACATTGTGTCCTGCAGTTGTTTTTCTCCAATACTCCAAAACCCACTGAAAAGTCTCTGCTGATCAAGATGATTGAATTCACCTGCGTAATTAAATTTACAACATGTTTTCACAACAGAAAATCGTTTAGCGAGTATTGTTTTACCGCTCCTTGAAAGGTAACTTCTACCGGAATTAGCCTATGTTTCTTCTTTGCACTTTCTTTTTTCCAACTAAGTTACTTTTCCTTATTTTTCTTTTCACTCCTCTCGTGAATATAGTACTTCCATACGCAGCACCACTTTCATTGTCAGAATCAGTCTCCATTTATATTTACACTGAACAGACACAACGCAGTCGGGCCGCTATACACGCAGTAAGAAAAAGCTTCTGCTTCTTCTAGCCTCTAGGAATAAGGTAGAGAAACAATATTTTGTTACAATATAAAGCACACAAGAGGGTGTCGGAAAATATGATCTGTGAAATAACGACTTAAAGTCACTTAGGTTGTTAGTCCACATAACCCCTCAATTTCTGTAGAATTAAATTTAATTTCATCATGAAAAGTGATTCCCAAATATTTGATATTTTCATTAGAAGTCAGACAGGATATTATAGATCCATCTATGAACTTAAATGGCTGAGAAGAGAATTGACCTCTGTGAATAGAAATCACTTTACTTTTATCAGTATTAATCTGCAGTCCAATTTTTTCAAGCGAGTTCTTGACTAACATTGTCGTATGCTTTGCAGCACTGTCATTTTGACTTATAAGAACTAAATCATCAGCAAAAGCTAGCACTGATATGGTTTCAAGGTTAGGAATGATATTTTAACCATAATCTTCTGCAACTTCCTTTTCACTCAATTCTTTTAAAAGAAAATCTAGTGCCATATTGAAGAGAATTGGAGAAAGATGAGCACCTTGTGCAACTCCTTTTTGCATTGGGAATAAATTCGAATAAGCAACAAAAAAAAGTTTCCTTTGCAGGCAGGATTCGGATCACGAAAGACTTAGTTATCAGTCTATCGTGCTCTGGAGTGAAAAAGGCTCTGAAATCAGCTACAAGGGTCGGTCCGGTTTTTTTGCCACTACTGTACGTAAATTATTTGAAACTGGTTTCAAAGGTTAATTTACTGTCTCCTTAATATCTTCCCTTTTTGTATCCACGTTGATATTAACTGACATAAAGTGTCATTTTTGCAACAAAATATGGAAAAGTTACTTGTGTTGTTGATTCCAGCCAGTGTAAGTACTCAGTTTTTTTGTCTCCAGTGTAAAAAAGTAGAATTACCTTGCATTCAGGTAGTAAAGATATCAAGAACATCGCATGGAAATTATGAATAACTTTCTATGTGTAATTTTCCATATCTTCCGTTAATATTAACGCGCATGGGAGTGAAAGTTTTGAACTTGGGATCAGTACGTAAACATGGAGTGTGGAAACAAGTTCTAACACAGTATGACGTCACAATCGAGGCAGGGGAGGCCGAGGAAGAAAGGAAAGCAATAGGCCTACTCCTGGTATATGTAACTTTATAGATAAGTTCTTGTTTGTATAAGCTTAAAGTTGCCGTCTTCACTGAATCTACAGACCATTGCACACAGCTGCTGTTCTGAGCTTTGTGTGAGAGTCGTAATTGTCTTCTGTACAGCATACATATCACTGTGAATAATTTTCGCGCTACTGACCTACATAGACAGAAACTGAGGCAGGAATGTGTACGTATGGTTGACATTTATTTACGTAAGAGAATGCAGGGATGATATGTCTAGCTATATGAAAGGAATAATCTTCTACACACGTTGTGCTCTTATTAGAGATTTTCGGCTTCATTTTCTTTACAACAGGGATTCTCAACCTTTTTACTATTTTGAGCACCGCCTTCACGTAATACTAAATGAGCGAGCACTATAGCGTCGAATAGGTTGAATATATGAATATATAAATAATTAAGTAACGAATAAAATATAATTTTTAATGAGGGTAATGAGTTCCTTGAACTTATATGTTATTCAAAATTTCAGTTATGTCCAAAGAGAAGTCGTTTAGATGTAAATCAGTTAATCATAATCATGCTTTTTTCTTAAGATATTTCATAACTGATTTTTTTTTGTATAGGAGGTCGTCCCGAACAAAGCTAGACATTTGAGAGAAAAACACTGCAGTATTTGGAATCTTTTAATGTCTTCGCTTCTCAAGGACTATGAATTTCTCCTTTTAAAGCAAATATTTCAGAAATAAAAAGGTTTGAACATCTATCAATTCAGGTCATCACGAGCATCCATATTATTCTCTTGAATAATCTTGATTTTCTAGCTAAATCCAAACTTAATTGAAATACGGTAAGGTCTATCAGGACGCTAAAAAAGTGTAAAGGATGGGTTGGAACGCTTTTTCTTCTGGTTTGTATAACAAATTTGCATTGAAAAAAGGATCTCATGAGCGTTCTTGCTCGCGAGCACCAAACATCATTAAAAGAGCACCATGGTGCTCGCGAGCACCAGGTTGAGAACGCCTGCTTTACAACTTTACCATTACACAGACCAGGCCTGCAGAACCCGTAAGTAGGGGAAATATGAGTCAGCCTCTATTGGGGATGATCGACTTTTGCGTAGAGTTGTTTACATTCTTTGCCCTTGCAAGGTCCATCAGTGGCGGCACTGTCATTTTTAAAGAGGATTGTAATAAATTTTTGTATTGTATTTATAATGCGTTATCTCGTTTAAAGGTTTACAATAATTATGCTAGATTTCCTGTCGGTAGTTTCTTTGAGATTTCTTTGCACCCAGCCTGCTTTAGATTTCCGAAAACTCTCCTCCTATCATCACCTACAGAAACATAAATTTATAGCATTTAAGTAATGAACCTTGAACGTTACTATTCATTTCAATTTAAAATGAACACGAGTGACGTCCTTAATTTAACAATTAATACATAAATAAGCAATATATAGATCTTAATAATGAACTTGCCCGAAAGTTTTTGAATTCCATAATTCTTAATAAGCTTATGGGTATTTGAAATGTGGTTCAATATTGAAATGACGAGTAAAAATAAATTTGATGGGACACAGTAAGCAAGCAGTTCTTTCGTCTTCAATAACAAAACAATCATATTCCCATTTCCTTTGGAATTAGTATTTATTCACGGGTTTGATTTGCCATGTTCCAGTTCTCTTTAAACTGCAGTACGCGTATTGTGTATTTACTTATTTATTTGTTTATTTATTTATTTATTTTTTATTTATTTTTTGTTTTGTTTTGTTTTGATTTGCTTTGCTTTGTTTTGTTTGTACTGCGTTACAATGTTGAATGACAGCATTGACATCAGGTCATATAGCTATCACTCACTTATCAACGTACAATTTATATATCATCCTATTATTAGTAAAGCCAGTTAAGATCAGTAATGCAAGTTTTGTAAAACAGGTATTAAAACTTTATTAATGCACCAAATTTTTTTGAAATAAAGTAATTGGTTTGTTGCCTGCATGCAACATTTCGGACTTATTCCATTTTAGTAGAATACAGAGCATGGAAAGATAAGTCGGGGACTGTACTTAACGGCCAGCGCAGCATTGCCGTCCGCCTTACCGTACATGAAGTGTGTCTCTGCCAGCTCTTTATTTGAATACATGTCGCACAGTCTAACGCATATACAACACTGAATGTAACCTTCGCCTCGGAATGAACTGTCAGAGTGCCCTCTTAATGTCTCCTTTAACGGCAACGACCTGCGGAAAGAAAAACGTTCCGGTGAATTTCAATGTTGTGAAGGCCATAACTCGGAAATGAAGCATTTCCGGACACATGTTGTAATGAACTATTTTGATTGTCTACATGTGGGAAATACATACCTGAAATTATGCCCCGCATTTTTTAAACACCCTGTGTGTATGTATGTATGTATGTATGTAGACCTTCTTACATTATATGCACACAAACATTTAAAAATGTATTTTACATATCTCGACTTAATTTTCTCATTCATGTTTCTCTTACTTTCTAAAGGTATGTTCCTAAGGATTTTATTATCTGTTCATTCGTAATTCTTGATAGCGTATGGTATACCTGCCGCCGCGAGAATGAATGTCGATGCAGCCGATCGTAACTAGAACGCTATGATTGCACTGTTGGAAAAGATTGGTGGGGTAGAATGTGTATTAAGACAATCGCTCTGAGGAGCTACAGTTCTGCAAGTCTGATATAGCGATCATTTCTACATAATTGCTTGATCTGCGATTTTTCTTTAGCACTTGGAAAAGAACCAAAAATATATAGAAAATAGTTCAGTTGCAAGTTATTTATTTATTCATTCGTTCATTGTGTGCTGCACAAGTATAGGTCCTTCTCTGCAAAATCAGCATTCTCTAATCTTTCCTCACTGTTTTCCGGTGGGTAACTTTATTACCAGTCAGTTCTGAGATAGTTAAATTCTGCAAAATATGTAAAATATGTCTTGTAGATTTATTTTGACAGTCGGGTATGAGGGTGTGTATATTCAACATAATCTTAAACTCCGTAATCAATATCAGATTTAAGGAATAAGAAATTGAAAATTGGTTTCTGTCAGTTCTGAGACGTCACATAACTGACATTTTTTTAACGTTATTAGGTCTATATAAATTGTATAATAAAATAATTTGTTTTAAAATAATCGTGGCCAGTTATGTAACGCTGAGCTATACATTAACAATAATATTGTTTTCTGTTGCCCGTTCTGCTACACAGCTCGAGATTAACCTAACTTTTAGACTAACACATAAGGTATTTGCTCCCTTCTATAAACTCCTCCTGAAGAAATTTTATATTTGAGTAAATAACATGACTCTTTTTACATTTTCGGAAGTACATACATATGTGTACTACTTAGACTACACCAAGAGTTAGAAATGATTGGAAGGTGATCATAATTTGGAATATAAACTTTGTGTATCCCGGCTAAGTCTAAACTATGCGTGAATTCTGCTCAGTAGATTCAGCCTCGTGGTTCGCAATGAAAGATGTAGGGAAAGGGGTTATCGCTCCAATTGTGTAGTCAGTGGTTATATTCTCCCCTCCCCAACCTAATCCTTTCACCTACCGTAGGGTACAAGAATTAAAAGGGCAATCAGTGAGGTGGTGTGCAGTTCAGAATGGGGTTGTAACAGCTCTCCCCATAGACCCATTACTGTATCTGCTTGCTCCATCTTTATGTGTTACTCCACGAAGGAAAGTCTCCTCACAAGAGTTAATGCTACTCCACGGACTCCGATTAGGAAGTAATTAACAAACATGTTTAATTAAATTAACAGTATTACAACACAGCTAAAACTATTGGCAATAAAATATTACTATCTCTCCAATACCTTGAAGAGTTTATGATTTACTATTTGCAATCCTGTAAAACAAAATATCTATCAAATTTCCTCAACGAAATTTTAGTTAATGTAATAGATTATTATGGGCAATGAATCTGTTGTCTCATCTCGTTACAATCGATTACATCCAGTCCCTACACCAGACCTGCAGAACTGGAGCTCCCTAGAGCAACTGCCTTACTACGCCTTCTTACCTCACCCACCTTTTTTACTAGTGCGGTCATGGCGTTCTAGTTACGCTCGGCTGCATCAACATTAATTCTCGTGGCGGCAGGTATACAATACACTATCAAAAATTACAATTGAACAGATAATAAAATCCTTTGGAACATACATTTAGAAAGTAAGAGAAAAATATATGGGGGAAATAAATAAGTTAAAAGACATATAAAATAAATTTTAAAATGTATGTGTACACATAATGTAAGAAGGTCTACCTATGTATATCGTCCTATTACTAGTAAAGTCGATTAAGTCCACTTTTTGTGTAAAATAAGTATAGTCCCCGACTTGTCTTTCAGTGCTCTGTATTCTACTAAAATGAAATAAGTTCGAAATGTTGCATGCAGGCAACAAATCAATTGCTGTATTTGAAGAATTTATTATGATTTTTCGTGCATTAATAAAGTTCTAATTCCTGGTTTTACAAAACTTGTATTACTGGTCTTAACTGGTTTTACTAGTAATAGGACGACAAATAAATTGTACGTTGATACGTGAGTGATAGCTATATGACCGGATGTCAATGCTGTCATTCAACACTGTAACGCACTTCAGCCAAATAAATGAATGAATGAATGAATGAATGGAATTGAATTGAATTGAATTGAATTGAATGAATAAATGAATCTTAGATAGACAGACAGACACGCGTACTGCAGTTTAAAGACAACTTGAACATGGCAAAATCTAAACCCGTGAATAAATACTACTTTCAAAGGGAATGGGAATATAATTATTTTGTTGTTGAAGACGAAAGAATTGCTTTTTTACTGTATCACGTCCAATTTATTTCAACTCGTCATTTCAATATTAAACAATATTTCAACAAAAGTCCATATTAAGAATTATGGAATGCACAAACTTTGGGGTAAGTTCATTATTACGAACTGTATATTGATTATTTATTTATATACTGTTAAATTAAGGACGTCACTCGTTGTGTTCATTTTGAATTGAAATTAATAGTGACTTTCAAGGTTCATTACTTAAATGCTATAAATTTATGTTTCCGTATGTGATGATAGGAAGAAAGTTTTCGAAAATCTAAAACAGGTTAGGTACAAAGAAATCTCAAAGAAACTACCGACAGGAAATCTAGCATAATTGTAAACCTTGAAACGAGATAACGCATTATACATACAATTAATTTATTGCAATCAGTTTTGAAAATTACATGCCGCCACTGATGGACCTTTGAACGGGCAGAGAATATAACAACTCTACGCGGAAGTCGATCATCCCCAATAGAAATTGAGTGAGGCTGACGTCATATTTCCCCTACTTACGGGTTCTCTACACGATGCAATACATAAAATATCGCGCGTCCCGTTACATCACATTACATCACATCCGTCACCTGTCCTATCGCAATCCATCAGTTTTCTTGCATCCATTATATCCCATCCCGCCACAACTATCGCATTACGTATGTCATAAATATCCCATCCTTTATATGTATTTACATTCCGTCCCATCACAGTCTTCACATTCCATCACATCTTTCGCATCAAAATCTGTCACATTCCTCACATCCATTACACACATTCCGTCACAACACATCACGTCCAGTCCCGTCAGAACTTGCACAATACGTTATATCATATCCCATGCAGTCACGTCTCCTTTTATCCCATCCCATCCCATCCCATCCCATCCCATCCCATCCCATCAGCCAGCCATTCAGCAAGTTCACCATTTCATTGGTCAGTCGATCATCTGATCATCATCCCTAGAGCGCAATCATTACCATTCCTACTTCACCTCCTGTCCGCTACTCTGTTTTCATTTTGTTTAGTCAGTCGTTATTACTCGACAGAATGGAGCCGCGGGAGTAATGTGAACTATCGCGATGCGGTATTACGAATGCAGGAGCAGTAGCGCCACGGTTCCAGGCTGCAGGACTCCACTGGCCTTGGTCGAGTAATACCTGCAGAATGTAAACATTCAGTGGCAAGCAGTTTACATATATTTGAAAATGGCACTGTATACATTACCAAGATACAACTTCAGTGAGGAATGAGAATATAATTATTTTGTTGTTGAAGGAAATAATAAAACTAAATGCCTATTATGTTCCGTTAAATTTCGTTATACACGGCATTATAATATAAGACATCATTTAAAGGTTTCATATGGTAAAGATTATGACAAAAAATACAGGTATGTAATTATGTAAAATACGTAATTGTGGTGTTACTTTTTTTTATCGAATTTTGTTTTTATTTGGGAATTTTTAATTTCATAAATGACAGAATTGTTAAACGATTTGTTACCAGCAGTTTCATAAAAACAATAGGAAAACTAGTCGAGATTTATATACTAGTTATTGGAAATAAAAATATGTTGCAGTTCGTATAATTGCAATATCTGCCTCAACATACTTCTGTGAACACTATTTTTTTTTAATGAATCAATGTAGTCTAAATCAGCTGCACGCTTAAGGTTAAATAATTGTCATCTTGTCTTTGCTCTGTGTTTGTGTATCAATACAATCCAGCCAAATATTGATATAGAAGTATTAGTGCAAAACAAAAGGTGTCTGTGAAAAGTTATTCACTAAATAGTTGAATTTTCAATAGTCTGTGTGTGGACTTATCAATCTTATCATAATGTATGTTTACATGGTGGTAGTTTTTACAACACGAGGGTATGTACACCCATCACTGAAGCAAGTTTTTGATTGAGAGCGATGCATAAACTTCAATCGTGTCTAAAAGTTTTGGAGTGAGGTTGACTTCATGCTTTCCCTTTCTGTTGAGTTTGGCATGTCTAATATAATCAGTCCAGCCGGTTAATGTTAATCTACTGGGTGGACAAATTACACTGAACAACAAGAATTTTGCTCCGACTTAAAACAATGTATCCCTTATGGTTTGATGTGCGCTGAATCCGAAAATGCATCTCTTTTTTTCTTATCACGTAAGGTTTTTAAGATACACCATGATTTCAATTTTCGATAAGCGCTCCCCCAGGAAACATCTGGCGCGGGTTGGGGGTATAAACCAAAACAAAAGCTAATGTATTTTATGAGTTTGACTTATTTACGGTTTATTATTGTTGTTGGCATGTTATTTTGTATTTCTAATAAATAAACAGATATTGGACCCTTCTAAAAAGTAAATTTCATAATTAACAGTTCAAAGTGAGGTCTATGCAATGAACAAACAATGGTGTGGTTTTCAGTATTTAAAGGAAAAGTTTACCAGTTTGAGTAAAGGAAAATTAAATGAGGGCATTTTCATCGGTCAACAAATTCAAAAAGTTATGGCTGGCCATTTGTTTGAGGAAAAACTTTCCGTTGCAGAAAGAATGGCATGCTGCGCTTTCAAAGACTATTGCTCAAATTTTCTTGGAAATTCTAGGGCAGAGAACTACATAGAATTTGTTTTGGAAATCATGTTAAGTGTATATGACAAAATGGAGTGTAATTTGTCTCTCAAAATACACTTTTTACATTCTAGTTTGGATTTCTTTCCTTCTAACTTTGGAGCTTTAAGCAACGAGCATGGGGGAAGATTTCATCAAGAAATATCTGAAATGGAAAGGAGATATAAAGGAAGATCATCATCCAGCATGCTTGCAGACTATTGTTGGTTCCTTGTAAAATACAGTCCCGGGTATAGTTATAACAAAAGTCATACAGAAAATTATTTTACATGTAAGTTCAAATTCCGAGATTTTTCTCATTATATGCATAAAATATTTTTATTGTTGTTGTGTTTTAAACTACGTAACGTCATTTTTGTATGCAGTACACATTCTTAAAGTATTATGAGAAATTCTGAATCCCTAGTGTGTTGTAATTTTATCAGTAGCAGTGAAAAATTAAAAATAAGAAGTTTTGTCATAAAAAATTCAATTCATTTTGCCCGGAAAATGGTACGTGGTGGGACAATTTGGTTTTTAAATTCAGATTTAGGGCACACATATTAGTAATATTTACCTGTTTTTTTTATTTCGGAGCAAGACAAAAAGTAAAAATTTGTTGTTCAGTGTTATGTATGAGTTTCCTGTACGGGCCGAGAAGCCTGTACTCACGGCTCTAAGGCAACGTGAGTCCGCACTTAAACAAACTAAGACTTCAGTACTGGAGGCACTGGCTCATAATATTACAACAAAAAAGGAATCATTTAAAAAGACATGTATTCGCCATGTCACAATGAAGGTGTTGGAACTGATTTCCTTCATATTCCTAATGAAAATATCTAGAAATATAATCTGGGCGATTCCCGATGTCATCGAGAACTTCTTCAGTGAGCACTGTATGTCGTCGTATTTACTTCTTATCTCGAACACTTCCAGTTTCCAGAAATTTAACAGATTTATGAATTGCAGCACGATTTCTAATGCAATCATCAAGAAAATTTTCTTGAAATCTCATGACAGCACGAGCCGATTCTGTACGCACATATGGATAGTAAATAAATACTCATTGTCGAATGGAATACTTTGGTCTTTTATTAGCCATAACTTTCTTTTCTGTACACGTGCGGTTTTAAAAATGGTTTAGATCGGACCGATAACTCGTTTCCGCGCTCCCAGCATGACTGGGCTGACTGATCGCGAGCGGGCGGTAAACTCGTAATCTGTTCACCCTGTATAATCACTCCAATCGTTTGTTATTCACTCAATAATCGGTCCAACAATTTCACGGACAATGGATAATCGGACAACAGCTTGAAGGTCAATCAATAATAGGCCCAACAGTTTGACGGCCATTTAATAATCAATCCATACGTTTGATAGTGAGTCGATCATCAGTCTAGCATTTTGACGGTCTACCTATAATCATAAATCATTATGACGGTCAGTTCTTAATCGGTCCTCCAGTCTGACGGTCAATAGGTAAATAAATCCACAGCGGGACTATGCAAAGTGGGGTCAGGAAAACGTCGGACATCCATCTAAGAAACTAAAAAAAATTAAAACTACAGTAAAATGAATCCATTCTTAGAGGAAATTAGAATTTTACTTTACTTATACGAAGCTTTAAGCAACTCTGCTTCGGCACGGGCGTAGTTAAGGCGGTAGCGCGTTTGCCTGTTGAACTGAAGCTGCGCTTGGATGTGGGTTCCCTTGCCGCTTGGGCTGCTAACTTGGTTGCTTTTTTAATGAAATTTTCCCCAACTGTAAGGCAAATATCAGGTAACCCATGGCGAATCCTTGGCGTTATCTCACTATCACAAATCCCATTGACGCTAAATAGCCTAGTATTTGATGGAGAGTCGTTAAACAATCGAATTTAAAACTGGATATTGGGTAGGCCTACCCGCAGTCGGCATTCCTGCCAGATCCTTCATTACATGTAGCAGAGGACATGGCAATATACGATGTATTAAATAGCCTAACGCTAAATTCTGTGAGAGTGTGGGAAAATTTATGGCAAAAGTTCTAAAGCTGAGGGTGGAACTGGTCGAGGGGGGGGGCCGAGGAAATAAGGGGAAGAGTTATGTATTAGTGTTGCAATGAGTAGTATTAACACTGGGCGAATGAGGTAATTAGGGGATAATGTTCTTTTTGTAATTATTGTGTTTTTTGCCTATTTGTTTTTTATTGCGTGTGTATATGTTTTTTATTTCTTACCTTTATATTTATTACTTGGATTAGTTATTGCAGTTTCAATAAGGAATTGAATTGAATTGTTTATATACAGGGTGTTTCCGGGCTAGTGTTACAAACTTTCAGGGATGACGGGCAAGGGCACATGTATCAATTCGAGATAAGGAAACCGGGTCCGGAAATGTCAGAGTAGAAAATTAGAAGCAAAAATAGTTGTGTGGAAATGAAATAATTGTATTCCTCTGTACACCTTATTTATGTGTATTTATCTGTACATCTTACACATACTGTATTCATACTGTGTCCAGTCGACAGTCGATCAGTCCTAGTTTTTTAGTAGGTTATTTTACGACGCTTTATCAACATCTCAGGTTATTTAGCGTCTGAATGAGATGAAGGTGATAATGCCGGTAAAATGAGTCCGCGGTGCAGCACCTAAAGTTAACCAGCATTTTCTCATATTGGGTTGAGGGGAAAACCCCGCAAAAAACCTCAACCAGGTAACTTGTCCCTACCGGGAATCGAACCCGAGCCACCTGGTTTCGGGGCCAGACGCGCTAACCGTTACTCCACAGGTGTGGACATAAGTCCTATTGAAATGGTGGAGTACAGGAGAACAGAATAAGCAGACCTGATTTTCGAATACGGATGAGCCAATGGGCACAGTAGACAAGCTCACAGATAATATCGGTACAAGTACTCACGTAGGAGACATACGGCCCATACCATCTTTCCACGACTGTTTCAGAAGTTAAGGGAAGGAGGGCACGTGGTGCGAAATTACAATTCCATTTCCACACAACTATTTTTCCTTATAACTTTCGACTCAGTCATTTCCGGACCAGGGGCCCTTATCTCAAATTGATACATGTGCCCTTCCCCATCACCCCTTAAATTTAGTGACACCAGCCCGGAAACATTCTGTATATGTTTCACTGTGTTTTTTCTTTCATATCTTACATTTACTATATTTTTAATTATTTTTGTGAAATTTGGTATAAAGTTACAATAGTTGTAATTGTGATAATTAATGATAACGGTAGTAATAATAACAATTATTGTTGTTTTACTATTTTATTATTACCTACTTACTTACTGGCTATTAAGGAACCCGGAGGTCTTTGCCGCCCTCACATAAGCCCGCCATTGGTCCCTATCCTGAGCAAGATTAATCCAGTCTCTACCATCATATACCACCTCCCTCAAATCCATTTTAATATTATCTTCCCATCTACGTCTCGGCCTCCCTAAAGGTCTTATTCCCTCCGGCCTCTCAACTAACACTCTATATGCATTTCTGGATTCGCCCATACGTGCTACATGCCCTGTCCATCTCAAACGTCTGGATTTAATGTTCCTAATTATGTCAGGTGGAGAATACAATGCGTGCAGCTCTGCGTTGTGTAACTTTCTCCATTCTCCTGTAACTTCATCCCTCTTAGCACCAAATATGTTCCTAAGAACCTTATTCTCAAACACCCTTAATCTATGTTCCTCTCTCAAAGTGAGAGTCCAAGTTTCACAGCCATACAGAATAACCGGTAATATAACTATTTTATTATTTGTAGTATTATTTTTGTTTTCTTCGAAGATTTAAACTGTTCATAGTTACAGCACGAATGGCCATACGGGCTCGTGCGAAGGATCTTGTGTACATGAGTTTGTATAATTTTGTATCAATAAATGCAGTTCATTCATTCATATTATCGCGATCTTATTCATTATAATTCTTACGATTAAGAATGTGTTCAGCGATTCGCTGATCTTCTCAGTGATCAAACATCAAACACTATCACGTATAAGAGTAATAGTAGATTCGAAATGTAATTTTACTCTCCCGTTCCATTCTTTAAAAGATGGAGCTATTGAGAAAGATGAATGGTGTTTGAATTCCATGGTTTGATATGAGATTGCATATTTCAATACGCGAGACATATGGAAGCCACGCCGGACATCATGGGGAACATATGCTGCCTGCAAGAGAAATGGTATGACAACCAGCAGTTGGGTCGTGTGACAAATGACTAACGAGGACTCGATCGTATCTAGTCAACCGAGTGGGAAAGCGTTTTTGAATGTTTTTACGAGTCACACTCCACAGATTTTCATTCTTACCAACTTTCAAGTTAAGGTGCAGAAGCAAACAGCACATATTTTATCAATCACAATCTTAAAGCGGTTTTTCCTCTCCTAAAGTGACTCTTACGTGAACCGTTACTACATATTCATTTCTCTAAACCCCAAATGACCATGCTCCTAACCTTTCTACACTAGCTCTTGCAAGTGTAAAGCCACGAGCGATCTCGAAGTGTATGTTTGGAGTGTAAAAAGTATCATACATATATGATCACTTTTGAAACAAATGTATGGAGTATAATAACTACTTACAAATGGCTGTTAAGGAACCCGAAGGTTCATTGCCTCCCTTACATAAACCCGCCATCGGTCCCTATACTGTGCGAGATTAATCCACTCTCTATCATATATCATCTTCCTCAAATCCATTTTAATATTATCCTCCCATCTACGTCTCGGCTTCCCCGGCCTCCCAACTAACACTCTATATGTATTTCTGAATTCGTCCATACGTGCTACGTGCCCTGCTCATCTCAAACGTCTGGATTTAATGTTCCTAATTATGTTAGGGGAAGAATACAATGCGTTAAGTTCTGCGTTGTGTAACTTTCTCCATTCTCCTGTAACTGCATCCCTCTTAGCCCCAAGTATTTCCTAAGAACCTTATTCTCAAATACCCTTAATCTCTGTTCCTCTATCAAGGTAAGAGTCCAAATTCCACAACCATACAGACCAACCAGTAATATAACTATTTTATAAATTCTAACTTTCAGATTGTTTGACAGCAGACTAGATGACAAAAGTTTCTCAACCGAATAATAACACGTATTTCCCATATTTATTCTGCGTTTAATTTCCTCCCGAGTGTTATTTATATTTGTTACTGTTGCTCCAAGATATTTTAATTTTTCTAGCTTTTCGAAAGATAAATCTCCAATTTTTATATTTCCATTTCGTACAATATTCTGGTCACGAGACATAATCATATATTTTGTCTTTTCGGGATTTACTTCCAAATCTATCGCTTTACTTGCTTCAAGTAAAATTTCCGTGTATTCTCTAATCGTTTGTGGATTTTCTCCTAATATATTCACGTCATCCGCATAGACAAGAAGCTGATGTAACCCGTTCAATTCCAAACCCTGTCTGTTATCCCGAACTTTCCTAATGGCATATTCTAGTGCGAAGTTAAAAAAATACAGGTTATATTGCATCTTCTTGCTTTAGCCCGCAGTGAATTGGAAAAACATAAGATAGAAACTGGCCTATGCGGACTCTGCTACGCGTTTTACTGAGACACATTTTAATTCGAACTATTTTCTTGGGAATACCAAATTCAATATGAATATCATATAAAACTTTTCTCCTAACCGAGTGATATGCCTTTTTGAAAATCTATGAATAGCTGATGTACTGTACTCTTATACTCCCATTTTTTCTCCAATATCTGTCGAATACAAAAAATCTGATCAATAGTCGATCTATTACGCCTAAAACAATACTGATGATCCCCAATAATTGAATCTACGTAGGGAGTTAATTTTCTCAAAAGAATATTGGAAATTTACCACAGTTAGTGTTGTCCCCCTTCTTAAAAATAGGTCTAATTATGGACTCCTTCCATTTTTCTGGTACAATTTCCTTTTCCCAAATAGCAACTACTAGATTATAAATTTCGCTAGATAATGCCCTTCCACCCTCTTGTATTAATTCTGCTGGAATTTGATCAATACCTGGAGACTTGTAGTTTTTCAGATTTTTTATCGCAATTTGGACTTCTGAAAGCGTGGGTTCGAGTAATAATGGCTCAGCGGTTTGTATTTGAGTATAATGCATTAATTAAATTAAATTAGTAATGAGAATTAGTTAAACTAGCATGGGCTGTAACAATTACATATGTTCTTCTCTCTGAACATCACATTCAGTTAAAAACATTTATGAAATGTGTCCATTCTTGGTATGTATAAGTGGCAATCAATAGACGTAGGCAGCACACAGGACATAAGAAACGAAGAAGTTATCTAGAACCAGGGAAACGCTTGCAATATATACCAAATAGTTCACTTGAAAGGCAGGGAAGTAGACTAAGGCGTATATGGAGAGACTCCAGGACAAATCGGAATAATGTCTTGACATGTTTCCACAAAATAACCTGTAGAAATTCATATGATGAAAGATCGGAGGAGCGGAGAGAAATTCTCTCCGGCACCGGAATTAGAACCCGGGTTTTCAGCTCTATGTGCTGACGCTCTATCTACTTAGCCACACCGAATTCCGGCATCTATAAAGGTAATGGAATGAAACTCTTGAAATAGTAAAGGTCTCTCGAGCATTTTTCTTCTGTACATTGAATAATTGCCTGCCACATCGAATAATTCCAATTTTGGCAGAAATGTAGGCAAAAGTAATTTAAAATAATGGATTTTATATGAAGGTTATTATTGTTTTTGTTGATTGACAAAGTTAACAATATACGAAAATCCTTTTGAGAGAGCCTAATATTCAGAATTAGCTGGCTAATGTAGAAATTGGTATCACTGTTACACGTTTCCAATCTATTTTTGTGAGCTTCGAGCTTACAAAGATTCGGGACAATTTTGATTACTTCATTTTACAGACTTCATCTGGTATAGCTCATGTTTAATTTATTTTTGTAATTTTTACATAGAGTGGTGTTAAATGAACCTAAAACAACATGAATATGTAGATTTGGCATATCTGATGCAATATGCATCTGTATCACGAGACATGACGCTCCTATCAATTTGTATTGAAATGAATATTCAATTTGTTATGTAGATGTGATACATAAATATGAAAGTGCTAAATAATAGAATTAATTTTATGACATGTGGAATTAATCAAATTTTGTGACATGCATGATTACAATTGATAATATATATTACAGAACAATATGTGGTAAAGAAATTTACCGGGAACTGTCAAAGAAAAAACATGTATTATAGCGTTGCAAACAATACATTTCACTCATAAACGAACAAAAGCCACTACAATTCCCAGACGGAGGGCTGCGAACACATAGATACCAACGGACCGTGTAATCAGTGTGTACGTATCAATGTAACCCCTGTGGTTACGACTGTAGTAGCCCCTCTGTGTCTCTCACCTATGCTATACAGGTGTATATACAATCTGATTTAGAGCATACACATTACATGCTTACATATTCAGCATCACAGGGTCAAATCATTTTATTACATTCTCATTATGCGAAGTACAAGGTGTCCATAAAATTTGTTCCGATTTCGCCTAATATTATTATTAAGAACATTTTACTGTCGACTTCAACATTAGGGTACCTGCATTTTCTCCTCAGATATGAAATGCAATTTTGGAAGGGAAGCACTATTACCCATAGAATCCCCAAGAAATTAGTTCTGTGTGAAAGTTACAGCAGAGTCCATATAGGCCAGTTTCTGTCTGATTGTTTTCCAATTCACTACGGTCTAATGCAAGGAGACGCACTATCACGTTTACTATTTAACTTTGCTCTGGAATATACCATTAGGAATGTCCAAGAAAGGAGGGAGTATTTGGAATTGGACGGGTTACATCAGCTGTTTATTGATGCGGATGAAGTGAATATATTACGAGAAAATCCACAAACTACTAGAGAATACACGGGAATTTTACTTGAAATAATTAATTAAGGAGATAGGTTTCCAAGTAAATCCCGACAAAACAAAGTATATGATTATGTCTCGTGACCAGAACATAGTACGAAATGGAAATATAGAAATTGGAAATTTATCCTTTGAAGAAGTGGAAAAATTTAAGTACCTTGAAGCAACAGTAACTAATATATAATTGACGCTCGAGGGGAAACTAAATGTAGAATAAATATGGAAAATACCTGTTATCATTCGGTTTAAAAGCTTTTATCATCCAGTCTGCTCTCGAAAAAGCTGAAAGTTAGAATTTATAAAATAATTATTATATTACCGGTTGTTCTGTATGGTTGTGAAATTCGAACTCTCACTCTGAGGAACAGAGGTTAAGGATGTTCGAGAATAAGGTGCTTAGTAAAATATTTGGGGCTAAGAAGGATGAAGTTACCAGAGAATGGAGAATGTTACACAACACAAAATTGCACGCATTGTATCCTTCACATTAGGAACATTAAATCCTGACGTTTGAGATGGGCAGGGCATGTAGCACGTATGGGCGAATCTAAAAATGCATATAGAGTGTTAGTTGAAACATCTGAGAGCAAATGACCTTTAGGGAAACCAAGACGTAGATGGGGCATAATATTGAAATAGATATGAGGTAGGTTAGATGTGACGCTAGGGACTGGATTAATTTTCCTCAGAACAGGGACCAATGACGGGCTTATATGAGAATGGCAATGAACCTCCGGATTCCTTAAAAGCCATTTGTAAGTAATTAAGGCACCATTACCTAGTACTGCGATCTTTCAAGTTATATTACTCTAATCCTTTAGCTAGGCGCTTTCTCAAACCCACACCGGCTGACTACACTAAGGTTCTCCGCGTATCCAGGTTTCCAGCAGGCAACGCCACTCGTCCCTAGGCCAGCCTCCTGCATGCTTAGACAGCCAGAATTTGGGGAATGCTATAAAATGACGACCAAATGGAGGAATGTTGACGGAATTATTACCTAAATGCCTAATATGAGGAAACCGGAAAATCCCGAGAATACCCCACTGTGACCTTGACCGCCACAAGTGTCACTGGATTTTTTCAGTGTAAAATTCCAAACTTGACTGGGACTTGAATCCGGACCTCCTGTATAACAGGCTGAAGGTGTGACCGTACAGTCACCGTAGGGTTCCTTTCAGATATTGTAGTATTTTAAATTTCTTTTCAAAATACTATGAACATGTATGTTAAAAGCCGCATTTCTCCTAACTTACTATGAAAACATGTAAAGAAAATAATTTTGTACGTATAAAAGAATACAAAAGCACTTCGTAGAATAATTTTTGGTCAATTCCTTCTGATTTGAAATAGGCTACACCGTGTTTAATAAATTTTGAGGATTCAAAACTTTATTGCACATGGACTATTGAACGTACTTCAATGAAACCAATCAAGAATGAACTAGGAACTCAAACAGTTCGTGCATGTATATTTTGAGAAGACGAGTGTTCACATTTCTGCCGCTAGGCTGTTCTGTTTTCTTGAGGTGCAACTGAAGCTCATATTCTGCCGCCACTATGCCGCCACTCATATTGCTTTGTTCAACTGCACCTCGTATTCTTTATTGTTTGCAATGGAGCTGCTACTCGTGTGGTGAAATCGTTCTGAGTTTTGGAATTTCAAACTATATGCCAGTGATTAGTGTTTAACGTGAATTTCGTAGAAGATTAAAAAGAAATAAACGACACCGTACTGCCAAGTCGTTGGATAAACGTGCATCTGAAAATGACCAACACGTAATTATATGGTCCCCAAGATCACCGGACTTCACAGTGCGACTTCTTTTTGTGGGGTTCCATAAAAACAGTGTATTAGTCCCACTGATGCCGCGTAATATCGCAGACCTAAGAGATCGTATCATCGCAGCGGTTAACTATTGCGAGTGTGGCAAGAACCAAACAATTGTGTGGATGTGTACCGTGTTAGACGTCGTACAAACATTGAACATTTGTAGAGTCTGAAAAAAAACTGTTTGATTTCCTGTTCGTTCTGGACTGGTTACATTAAAGTGAGTTCAATAGTCCACTTAAAATAAAATTTTGTAATCCCTCAAATATTTTTTAAACACATTGTACATAATTTAATTTACCAAAAGCAGTCGTTCCAAGTGAATCGTAATGACCACAGCTAGGAACGTCGTACCAAAGCAGTAGATATCAGTTGAATACAGCGAAGAGTAAATATATCACCGCCCCTCGCCCTGCTGCCGCTCGCTACAGACCATACACAGTATGGCATTCTGTGGATCTGTGTAGAGTCGTGAATAGTTTGGAGAATATTGTTAGTTTATATTAATATTTTAGGTTCTGAACAAAGTGATTGTATTATTTACGTAATGTGAATATAATGTTTGATTCCAAAGAACTAAACATATGTTATTAAGTATGTAAACAGAAGTGTGTAACACTTTATTCTTTTACAGATTATTTTTCGTTTAAAGTTGACGTCTCGTGCTCCTATGCATTCGGTTGCGTTACAGTCCAAGTTCAACATCGGAATTACGATACGAACTTCCTAGCTGCCATTACAATAGAAAGGAAAAAAATTTTCTTGAAAGCAATTATGGGTTTAATATTATCTACCACATACGAGATACACGATAAGATTTGCAAAGTAGTTGTTCACCTTATGATAGTAATAAATACTGTATCATATTTCATATTTACTCCAGTAACATCTTGTGACGTAGAACGAATATTTTCAGAGTGCATATATTGTTTTTTTCTGAATCTAAAAGGAGTATTTCTTTTGATAAGATGAAAATGTTCATTCTTATTTGTTACAATGAGGCTAGAATTATAATCGTATACTTTGCATGTTATTTGTAAATGTAAATTAAGTTAGATTGGGATTTACGAACTTTATAATTACAAATTATTGTTTTTTATATTATTTATCCATGACCATAACGAAAAACATGCCTTTACTAAGTACTTTTGCGTGTGTAAAGTAGGCTTTTATTCAACATTACTTTATTTCACTAGTGAGATAAAGACTTTACCTCACAGTTTGAACTTTATCTCACAGTTCATTAGTATTGTCCTAGTACCCGGGTACACACGTATACTTTTCCATTGAACTATTACTCAAGAAGTTAATATATTAGTTACTAGATGTCACTACCTCTACTTCTTTATTACCATTTCTTAAATATACATACACTCAATCTCCTTCTCTTTTCTCTATCTGCTACGTCGTAATTTGTACATTACATCCATATCTAATATGCATCTTTTAAAAATGTTGTAATAATTTACCTTTTGGGATGCGAGGAGACTTGAACCTGCGAAGTTGGGTTTATAGAATTTTAAAACAACACGCGTTAGCCAACTGAGCTAAACAGACACGATGATTAATTAAGTTTTAATATTCCTCTTAAGTTTACAGAAGTAAAATGTGAAATTATTTTAATCACATTAGTCCCGTGAACACTTCTAAATAATCCCTGAAACTTCAAAAAGACGAAAATACACGTTTAAAGTGAAAAAATATATATTAAAATTACATAATTAATTATAATTTGTTATTTATCCAACGCCTTAGATACCATTCTTTACTAATCATGGCCTCCTACATCATGACCTACCTAGTAACGTATTGATTCTAAAATCCATGCCATGGTATGTGATTACATGAGGACTTATTTTCAACATATTTTCTTTTATAAAACATAATTTTTCGTTATGGTCATGGATAAAATTACGTATGGTACTTGTGAGCGTGATCTTTATTGCACTCGTGTAATTTAAGCACTCGGCTGACGCCTCGTGCTTAAATCTTTCCACTCGTGCAATAAAGATGCACTTACCTCACAAGTACCATAAATAACTATTTCTTGTTCTAAGGGTGTGGATGATTGGAGCACATGTTTGGTTACCACTCGGCTGTACATGTCAGTCGTTCTGCTTCACTGACACCGAGACACACTTTATTACTTTTCACTCGGTAGAGATATAGTCCAAGTTCACACAAATTAACAGTTTTGGTACCAGCTTCCTAGTTCTAGTAATGACATTAATAATATTAATAATGATTAACATTTTTTCTTTTGCAGGTATGTAAAGGAGTAACTTTTGCTCATCTAATGGGGACGCAAGTAAGTCTATAAGATATTTCTTATCATATAGTACGTAGGAAGAATGTTTTTAAATAAGCAATTAGCACTATATCCCGCGCCGTAATATCGTGGCCGAAGGCATCATACCAGCACTTGCGTTATGAAAATAGATCTGGTTTGAGTTCTCATGGAAAAGGAATTTTCTCGTTAAATTCCGTCCGCTGTATGGCACCCTTGTCCACCGAGCATCGTGGTGAGTCAGGAGAGCTATTCCAGGTAGCGAAATCCGATTTCCAAAACGAGCTATAACGGCTGGAGTGGGAACATCATGATAACCACACATTAGCCCCGTACATGTTTCATGATCGTTTACCTCTGCTGAGGCATGTGGATGTGATGTCAGTAGTCGGCTGGTCTACCTTGTCCGTTCATGGGCTTTCGCGCACCAAATTGCTTAATTAAAACTGTTGGGAGATTCTGAGAAGACAGGATTTGACATGTAATTCCACTGAACGAAATATAATGAACTCACTTTGACTTGTAGACGTTGATAACCGAGCAATATTACTTACCATTACATTAATTTGAGTTACTGTAACGGTTGACAACGTTTTGCATTCATTAACATTTCCAAGATTGGGTGTAAAGCTGTCACAACACCCGTTAGATTAAATAAAATTAAATTCTGAAGAGCCGACCCGGTTTATTATATACCCAATGTTTAGAAATCTCTGAACAAAATCACACGTCTCTTATAATTACTTTGCCATTTTCAGTAGAGAGGATTTATTAACTAGATTAAAGAGCTGGAGATTAGCGCTTAGAACCGGTTTTCATTCGACCGGTAGAGAGCATCCGTCAAGGTAGAGCATCCGACCGAATGTTCGAATTTCAACAGGTACCCCCTGATGTTTTGCAGGCTATACAGAATACTGACATTTTCTGAGTATACAAACTGAGTGAAAATTGAAACAAATTCACCGATGGCGGGCTTATGTGTGGGCGGCAATGAACCTCCGGGTTCCTTAAAAGCCATAATTAAGTAATTTAAAAAATGTATTTGCAGACCTACAATTCATTGCATACCGTACTTTATTACACTTATATAGATGAACCAATGGACACCCGTATAAAAAAGGAAATAAGTGTAATGCATAATATGAAATGTATGTTGTTCTTCGTTGAGTAATATGATTCTACTTTGTTTATGGACATATTTCTTGTATGCTCAGACACATAAAGGAAATGAGGTATTTATCATGTTCTTAATTAAGCGGGTTTTATTTCAACAATTTCTTTTATAGGATATTATAGTTTCGCTGATCGCTAGTGATTATTTATAACCAGGCAGCGCATTTGTGTTCCCAAACGTACAGCGGCTCGAGTAGTTTCTTCTGGTACATCTATTATACTCATATCAATTGCTGCCCATAAGCGCAAGCGCTCGCTTTAGAGCTCAGGAGAGCCTGAGAGCTTTACAGAGGAAAGGAAAGAGACAAACGAAAGAGGTAGTACCTATATGCCGCTTGGCCGAGCTATGTACAGGGATAGCCAGCTCTGATTCAATGGATAAAGGGAAGAGAACTTATTAAAACTGTCCCCATGTTAATTTTTAGATTTGTCTGAGAAGTATAAGTGCATTATAAGAATTTAAGCTTTAATTCAATGGTCATTTTTCACAAGCTTGCTTTTTATTCAAAAGGAGTATTTTCTCAACTTTTTTTTACAGGAAAGTGAAATTTTCAGATATATGTTTTCTTAAGTCTAAAATGCGTATTACTGGAGACAGTGTATTGAAAAGTTTGAAAATATTCGCATGCAAAATATTTGTAAGGAAATGAATTAACAAAGCAACTACTGTTACAGCGTAAACAAAAGATATGTGCACATGTGTTGTAAAAACGTCAGCTCTATAGCTTCAGCAGATTGAGAGAAAATAATTTAATATTCTGATCATAGGAAGTTGCGCACCAGTATCACCTTAAAAGCATACTGCGATAAGAGTTTTGGTATGTAATAATGGTTACAGTTACCTCTTTCTTTGGTATCACTTTCTTTATGAATGATGTGTTGTACTACTATTCAATTTATGTGAATATTTCTTCTTAACTCTTTACTATGTTATTAACGTTTAAAACACAACTCCAATATTAAGAAATTAGTGTTAGTAATTTTGTTTCACAGACAGTATAGAAAATATCAAAGAAGCCATATAAAAATAACATAAAATTTCACGTTCAATTTGAAGTTTGTGCACCACTGTTTTCTTAATCCAACAGGCTGCTTATTCATATACATAATCCTTCCTCCTTCCATACCTAGCGCTTGATGCCCGCGAACGTCGTGGTCAGAAAAATGCGCTTGCTTTGACATCACTTATCTATTGCGTCATGTGGATTGTTACGCAGGGTAGAATTGTAAGCAGGTACGCATAGCATTGAGATAGACTATGAATCATAGTACAATAAGGAGCTCCATCGTCAATATTGTAGATGTAAAAGATCAAGTTGCTACTATATTGTGATCTGATTCTAAAAGTGTCCTAATATATCGTATTTAATTTTCGTCTGTATTTTGTATATATTGTGTACGAGTAAAATGTAAATATTGTTAATTTGTATATTGATTTTTGTTATTGTAGTTGTGTCCATGTAATATCTTGTAACGTAGGAAGAATATTTTCGCGCTAGTTCACAGTATAGAGATCTCTATATTGTGGCTAGTTCCTCAATGTTAGTGCTTTTATGTGGTTAAAAAGTAGATGGACAGGACATTTCAAATTAGTAGCAATCCCTCTTACAGTTGTCATGCCCCATTATTATGTACCGAACTACAGTAGGTTTTACCTTTCATAGCGTGCTGATGTAACCATTCAGGGTTACAGTTTGATCCCTGAAACTCCAGGATATACTAACCGATAACTTTCCTAACTTGTTTTCGAACGAAAATGCACTGCCTGTTTATAACTAATAGGTGAAAATGATGTTCATTTTCATTTTTATCATACAGCAAATTCAAATGTAGCGTATGTCTAACAACACAGATCTTTCTCTCAATAGAGATAAATTATGATTGCAACGTCATTTATTTTCTGTCATGATACAGAAAAGGTGTCTTTGTGTGTAAATATATAATAAAGATAATAGGTGAGTCCAAAAACGTAGGTTTCTTGTATTAACAAACGGGATATGATACCAAATTGTCTGTTGCAGTTAACTTGAGTTACAGTAGTTTCACATTGTACTATTTCAGCAGTATTTCTGTATTATGTTGTTGTTCAAGTAATGGAATACATATTGTAGTAAAGTAATATTGAACAGGAAAATCTGAAGGCTTTGCTATAACTTAATTTTAATACGATTTTGACCTGAAGATTTTTGTAAATGTAGGGCATATTAATGTTTTAGTGAAAATGAAAACTCCAAACATACGAGTATCTGCGGATTAATATATATTTTAATGTGTCATAAAAGTTCATGTTCTTCGGAAATCTGTCTAAAATATATTTATTTTAGTACATCACAAAGATGTAAGATTTCACGTCATGAACTGGAGGCTGGCTTCATTTTAAGGTCGTTATTTTTATGACTTCTCCTTCGCATCATTTTTCTTCCATTTTCTCTCAACTTTATTCGCCTTTCCACCAGTTCTGCACCATGAAGTTAAAACCGTGGTATCTTGCTTGAAGGAAAGCAATTCACTGTTTTAATATACAGTTAAGACACAAGCGAAAGTTTCATGATGTATTTTTAAAGTTTTGTTACTTTTAATGCCTTTTCTTCTAAATTGATAGCTTTTCAGATTGTTGTTGAGGGGGGAAAAACCCCTATGCAAGAAGAGTGCCAACGTTATTTATAAATAAATTGAAATAGTGGTTATATTCCGTGCAGATTTCAAGAATTCCAAGAGCATGTGTTTAAAGAACAAAAGGTTTAACAGATAAATAAGAAAGTAGAAAATCAGAACCAAGCTTCTGATGTGTCGTGAGATATCTATTTTGAAGAGAGCTATACTTATATCTAAAATATGGTAATCTTTAACTCATTCGTTCACTTGTTTAGATTGTATTTTTATTCAATCTAAGGATTTCCAATTGTCATACTCCTGATTTACATTGTTTTGATACTGTTAATGACAAAATCGTAGTGGAAAAATAAAAAATGTTAAGTCTTAGGGGAAAAGCTTTTACTTACTTACTTACAAATGGCTTTTAAGGAACCCGAAGGTTCATTGCCGCCCTCACATAAGCCCGCCATCGGTCCCTATCCTGTGCAAGATTCATCCAGTCCCTATCATCATATCCCACCTCCCTCAAATCCATTTTAATATTATCCTCCCATCTACGTCTCGGCCTCCCTAAAGGTCTTTTTCCCTCCGGTTTCCCGACTAACAATCTGTATGCATTCCTGGATTCGCCCATACGTGCTATATGCCCTGCCCATCGCAAACGTCTGGATTTAATGTTCCTAATTATGTCAGGTGAAGAATACAATGCGTGCAGTTCTGTGTTGTGTAACTTTCTCCATTCTCCTGTAACTTCATCCCTCTTAGCCCCAAATATTTTCCTAAGCGCCTTATTCTCAAACACCCTTAATCTATGTTCCTCAGAGTGAGAGTCCAAGTTTCACAACCATACAGAACAACCGGTAATATAACTGTTTTTTAAATTCTAACTTTCAGATTTTTTGACAGCAGACTAGATGATAAAACCTTCTCAAGCGAATAACAACACGCATTTCCCATATTTATTCTGTGTTTAATTTCCTCCCGAGTGTCATTTATATTTGTTACTGTTGCTACAAGATATTTTAATTTTTCCACCCCTTCGAAGGATAAATCTCCAATTTTTATATTTCCATTTCGTACAATATTCTGGTCAAGAGACATAATGATATACTTCGTCTTTTCGGGATTTACTTCCAAACCGATCGCTTTACTTGCTTCAAGTAAAATTTCCGTGTTCTATTCCGAGGCTTATTGTAGGGATTCGTAACAAGCTGTTTTTTTTACGGTGATGGGTTGTTAGCCCTTCGCCCAACCCCCAAGCTGGAGGACCACCCCTAATCGGCGTCCACGACTGCTTATTCAATATATTCACAGCTACCCTCCATATCTGGAGGCCGTCTCCTCTATCCGCAACCTGAGGACGCGCCATGCCGTGGTGATAGGGACCCACAATACATGGGAAAAGCTTTAGAATTACCAAAATCTTCTCTGAACGATAGAATTCATCTGGCAAATGATGATTTACTCAGAGAAACTTATTAATATTGGTGTCCCTTTGGGTACAGTTCTTGGACCTGTTTTGTTTCTGATAAAGGCCTACATTAATGGTTTATTAATAATTCACTTACAAAACCACGAAGGTGAGTTGTACTCCTATGCAGATGACACAATGTTATTTTCGGGGAAAAATTTGACACGACACTTATTTTAGCACAAATAATAGTTTAAAATTATTAAAAGCATGGTTTTGTTGGAATATTCTTTGTTGGAATATTCTTTCTCTTAACAATGCTGAAACTACAATTATTTCTTTTCCACAAGTCTTACAAACTACACAATATTGCTTCTTCCACAATTTGCTGTAATTCTCCAATTATAAATAAATCTTCAGATGTTAAATATTTAGGAATCATTATTGATAAACATCTGAGATGGGATAAACAAATCAACTTCCTTTGTAACAAATCACGTAGAATTATAATGTTCAGTTAGGAAATTACTTACCATTGGATATACTACAAATAGACTAGTTTACCTTGCCTTATTTCAATCCATAACCCAATATGGAATATTAGGATGGAGTATTACTTGTAAAACTAACCGTAATCCACTAGATTTATTACAGTGAAGAATAGTTAGAAGTGTCTAAAAACCTATTGATTGTCCTACCAAAAAATTGTTTTTAGAATTAAAATCTTGAAAGTGCATCAAATTTATATTAAAATTTATACATAAAAATCACACATATTTGAGACCATAATTTTACACACAAACACAAAACCAAAGACAAGGATATAATACATCTCCTTGTACCCATGTGTTTAACGAGCATTGCTTTCAACCATAGTACTAATATAAGTCCTAGAATTTATAACAAATTAATAAAAAAATACCCACATCTATTTATATCCAACAGTTTAAAATTTAAAAATGTACGTAAGAAATTTGTTATGAGTAATTATTAATTTTTAGAAGTTGTTTTATTGTAATTTGTGCTTGTAAATTTATTATGTATCGAATACTCCCCTGAGCATGAGATTGCTGTCTTTCAGGGGAGTGCTAGAAATTTGTAAATTTACAGTTCCTTTATATTGTATTTTTCTGACAATAATCAATATTAATAATAATATTCTTATTTATTATTATTATTATTATTATTATTATTATTATTATTATTATTATTATTACTATTGTTACTACTCTCAATTAATACTGTACTATACATTAGTGAGATCGAAACTCGAATATGCATCTGTAGTTTGGAACTCTATTATTAGGACTGATTCGGCAAAACTGGAAAATATTCAAAGGAAATTTATTTCATTATGGTCGTACAGATTTCTGCCTAATAACTATGAAAAAAATGCGAGTACTTTAAATGTCGAAGCTTGTATACCAGATATCATGATCTCGATTACTTATTCTTATGTAAGATCCTTAAAGTTGACATTAAATTGTCAACCTTTCTTAAAAAGTGTCAGCCTTCGTATTCCTATGAAGGACATGAGACATCACAAACTCTTCTATATTAGAAATTCTAAATCATCTTCGCCGGTCTCCAGATGTATTAAAAATGCTAACTTACATGTTGGCGATTTCGATCCATTCAATGTATAGAAGTATTAGAATATGGCAATGTCTTTGCTTATATTATTTGCTTAATCCTTATACATAAATTCGTAATACTTTTGTAAGAATCAACTCCTTTCCGTAAAATTTTATAGTATTAATTCTTGTAAATTAATCTTTTATTGTAATTTGTGTTCTTCATTTTGTTGTTATCTCAGTTATTTAATTTGTACTATAGTTGTTAATTTTATTGTATTAATTGAATCACTGTGCTGGACTTTTATTGGCCAATGGCTGTTGTCCAGCACATAAATATCAATAAATTATTATTTACACATTCGTTGACATAGGAAATTATTGTGATACTTCGCGTAATTTTGATCATATTATGTATCGGGTACAACGAAATGTTTGTTATCGAGCCGGCCATTAGAGAACTGTGTTACATAGTACTTCAGATGCTAATTTGTTAGCTGTCAATATGAGTGTAAATTACATTGCAAAGTAAATGTTTCATGTATGTTTACTTGTGGTTCTGTTGAACAAGACAATATTGACTCGCGTACAATTGAATAAGAACATTTAATATCTGATGTATATCTGACAGTTTATCGCAGAAACAGCCCTCTAGAACACACTTGATATTGCCACTCAATTAGACAAATTTTGATACCGTATGAATATATATCAAATGACAGTAAAGGCAAAGCTGATGGCTGTTGTCTATGTCTTTTTGACGTTTAAATCGTTGTTCATTACGGAAATATTTTAAAATAAGTTACTGTTAAACTGAATAATTAATCAAGTTTGTAATAGTACCGTCCAATTACACCTCTGTTAATGGAAATACTTATTCACAATAATAACACTGCTAAATATTAGGATTATTTTAATTTGATGTTACCTATGTTGTCATGGGTAGTAATATTCATAAATGAATTGTGAAATGCAAAAACCCCACAAGTTACATTTTTTTCCAAATTCAGTTAATATGTAGACAGTGGATGCGGGATGACTTAAGGAAAAGTGCAGTTTCGTATCAGAGTATATGGCACGTGCCGCGTCGTCCGTCTTTTCTGTACCTAGCGAGTACAGCAGCGTACAAAACGAACGCAATGTGTGCAGTTGTGTAATCCTGCTCAAGTATTTAGTTGGCGTTGAATATGTTGTTCTGATCCATTCATAATGGCAAAACGTTAAATTCGCTCAGAGATACGAAATGCAATTAGGAAGTATGAGAGTGACATTTTATGTATTAATGAAGCCAATATCATGTGTAATGTATGTAAAATTGAAATAAAAACCAGAACAACTCAAGCTATATAGAAACATTGCAACAGTAAAACAGGAAAGGAGTTGAAATGAAATCTGAGGGACCATCATCATCATCATCATCATCATCATCATTTAGTTGTGCGGGTCTAACGATACGTGCAACATGATGTTCAGTACAAATATTTGTCTAAAGAAATTGAGTGATCCCCATTTTAGAGGTTTTCTTCAGAAATTCTCTCGATACAAAAACTGTTCAAGCGATAGGCGAAGACGATTCAGCTTCGACAACTTACGAGAATATATCGTCGCTTACTTCTACGCTGGTAATTGCATCAATGCTGACGAGGACTGAACCTTGTAAGGTATGTACTACAGTACGTTATTTTTCTTTTCCTTCTGACTGTACGGAGATACAGTAGCATGTTAACGTCATCTGTTTACGTTTAAACATGTTGAGCCAATTGTCTGAATGAAAAAAATGTAACATATAGTAAATGTGCACCTACATTCAACGATAAGTCATCCCGCATCCACTGTCTATTCATATGGCTGTAATATTCATAAGCCTACATAGGCATTTCAAGTGGTGCAGAAACCCACACGTCCAGTGCTGCATGTACATTTGACTGCGCCAGTAAGTTGCAGTGAATTGCAGGCTCACAAGTCCTGGACATGTGGAATTCTTTAGAAAACAGCATTTCATCTTCTTTTTTCTCTCGTTTCACTTCATCAAAATCATGTCGCAGAGTAGTCTAGAATCTTAGATGATGCCATATGTGAATGAAGACTTATATTACTGGTAAAAATCTCTCTCTGTGTAGTGTTGAAGACTAAGTGATCTTGCTAATTTGTCAACTCAGTTTTGGATCTGCTAGTATATTGGGTTTGTATGTTACTATTGCACGTTAAGAAACTGTCGGAGTCTGACAATGTGAAATCTTCGACCTGCAAATCCACATAGTGTCCTATCACATTCCGTCTGGATGTAGTGGATGAACTAGTGTTAAGAATTTTCGGCCGCCGTCTCCTTAGTGAATAATATAAATTATTGTTTCGCGAATTTTGAATTTTGTTAATAAAGATGTAAAAATTACAAAAACATTAGGGTGCTTTTTTTTACAAGCCAAGGATATACACTTTTCATTTCAGATAACCTATGTTTACAGAGCTGCAGTAATGAAACCACGAAGGTCGTACTGAAAGTCATGGGCAGCCCATTGTTATAAATCATAATTTTTATTTTTTAGACAAACTATGTACATCATCTTTATCTACACACTTTTCTGTCACTTTGCAACATAGTTCCCATTTATTTGCCGAAATTTTTCCCACTGTTCTGTAAGTTTGAAAAATTCCTTGCTGTAGAAGTCCGTTTCAGCTTCCCGAAGTCAATGATGCACTGCTTTTTTATGTTCTCCAGCATCTCATAGTGTTGGCCTTGCAGCATGTTCCTTTGCAGAACCGAAAAGATGGTAGCTGGAGGTTGCCAATTCAGGACTGTAGAGAAATTGCAGAAGGGTTTCTCATCCAAATTTCCTGATTTTCTCCATGGTGACACGAGCAGTGAGAGCCAGCGTGTTACAGATGATCCTCTTCCCAGATCGTTTCTCGCACAATGCAAGACGGTGCTTCAAAAGTGTTTGGATATAACAGACAGAATTTATGGTCTGTGCAGATTCAAGAAATTCACCAGAATGCATCCAGAAGTCATCAACTCTTTCCTTGTTGCGTTCAGTGGACACAGTTCGAGGGCGACCGCCATGAGGATTATCTTGGATGCTCGTGTTCCCATTTTTTGAAATGTATCACCCATCTTCTAACACGCTAGCGCCCATACAGACATCTTAGCATGCACGCCGAAATCTGAGGTGAATTTCAGCATCAGATTTTTCCTCTTCAACAAGGAATTCAATGACAGCACGCTGTTGAAATTAAATATCGTTACAATGTTGGAATTGGAATTACAGCAATAGTTGCTCATGATATTCAGTACGTTCCTCTGTATTTCATAAACATTCTGAGTGTTGTTCTTTAAATTCGTATTTCATGATGACTGAATGCAATGTTAAGGATGGGATCCAATTTCCAACGAACAAATTAAAATTGAAGGCTTCAGAACCATAGTGGGCCAAGCGCCATTCACCAAAACCGTAGAAAACAACTGTTAAAATGAAATTATTACCATAATTCAATGGAAACATATAGCAAGTAATATAAAGTATACACATTAAAACTAAATGATACGTCAGTCTCCATTAAACTATGACATTCAGTTAACTTTAACCCTTGCTTTCTCCGTTTTTAATAAATGGCGCTTGGCCCACTATGTCTCTGAACCTTTCAATTATGTCTGCAATATGATAGTCTGTGCATCACAAGTAATAAATTCAAAATATTTTCACAGCTGCAAGTTTATGGAATCTATTTTCACGTCGGCCTGATTGGCGCAGTTGGTATAGCGCTGGCCTTCCATTCCGGGACAGGTCGATGGCATTTAAGCGTGCTTAAATGCGGCAGGCTCATGTCAGCAGTTTCACTGGCATGTGAAAAACTTCTGCGGGACAAAATTCCGGCACACAGGCGACGCTGATATAACTTCGGCAGTTGCGAGCGTCGTTAAATAAAACATAACATGTTTTTTTCTGTTTCCACATCTGTGATACTTCAATTTTTTTTGTCATTTAGTCCGTCCGAGAATAGTCAGCGTAGGTGTAAAGATCTATAATAATGATCGTAATATGTATACAGCTAAGGGAAAACATGCAGTGTTTACACATATTTAACATTCCAATATTCTCGTTGATTTGCTTTTAAATGCTGTTGCAACAGAGATCTGATTTAATAGTTCGAAGCCCAAAATTCCATCCATTAAATTATGTGTTCCGTGACTGGCAAATTAGGTGTTCCAAACATATTGCTGTTAACATATGTCCAAAATAAACAGTTCAGTGGTTACATTCTACTATCAGTACGACACGAACTAATTAAATTTATTCCCACGATAATGTTACGTACCTACTGGTAATGTTTCACTTACTCCGTATTGTGGATAATATTAATTTTGAATCTTTATACCAATTTACAATTATAAATAGCATTGGTATTAAATATATATTGATTCAAGAATGGGGTAAATATCTTTAGTTCAAGCTATTATTTTTAAATAGTTCGTAATAAAAATTAACAGGGGAATCTCGTTTCTCAGGTTAACCTTCAACAAAATATTTAATATAGGGGAAGGTGTTGTACCTTGGGTCATTCATCATTTCTCTGCCATATGTGTTTTGAAAAATGAAATATTACAACCAAGTTACATATTTGTAAACAAGAGTCCTCTCACAAAGCTTGGTGATCTTCAGATACAGTGGTTTGCTTTCTTTGTGAAGAAATTTTGTTTTTGATCTCAGAAAGTATTTTGTTTGTAGTGTGTTCTTTATTTTATTTTACGGGGCTGTGTTATATTATAATTAAAGACATTTGCAATAGTAAGGTAAGATCTTTGTTTCTTTCTTGTTCGAATGGTATACTAGGTTATTGTTAGAATATAACCTAACTTTTGAAACATGATGTTCAGTTCACAATGAGCAGTAGTTGTACCTCAGTCCACTTGAAGCATTGTACCTTGGGTCGACCTAAGGTACAACATTGAACTGATGATGAGCAGAAGTGTACAAATCATTATAAACTATTAGTTGATTTAATATAGTTTATAGCTCAATATGTTGGAAATATTATATCATCATACTTTTATTTTTATAGAACCATGCCAAGAAGCAAGAATGCAAAAAAGCGGGAAAAAGTAGATGTAGAAGCACTTCGCATGGCTATAAAGGATGTGTTAACAAATGGAACTAAAGTGCGAACTGCTGCCAAAAATTTTGATATTTCGAAAACTACGTTGTCTAGGCACTAAAAAAATATGCAGGATTCTAATGAAAATGAGTTTGTGTACATAGCTAACAATGATGTGAAGTTTTGCTGGAAAGAAGAAAGTTTCACATTACATAGCAAAAGTGTTGAGTGCTGATGAAGAAGAGTGTGAAGTCCAATTTTTGAAAAAACTTCCTGACTCCAACAAGTTTGTTATGGCGAAAGATGATGAATATAGTGTGCCTTTAAGTGACATAGTCATGAAGCTACCACCTCCCTGCCAACAAGGTTAATCTAAGAGACAAATTTCCCAACTACAATTCGCAGTTGATTTCAGTAGTTATGATGTTAAGTAGATCGATTTTGTGTTTGTTATCTGCTTAAAATGCATTATTGCATGAACATGTTGCAAAGGAATTGTATCTTCAATTTGTTTCCTATTATATTCCAGAAGTTTCGTGATTTTTAGATACTTTGCATTCATATTTAAGCTTATCCACAATTTGTATTCTTGTTTCTTTTCTTGTAGGCTAAATTTATAATGTGACCCAAGGTAAAACATCGGGTGACCCAAGGTACAACCTCATGCTGTACCTTGGTCCATCATACTTGTATACATTTAATTGAATATAAAAATTATCAGAGTAATTATATTCGTAAATAAAGATTACCAATGATATCTCAAAGAGTAGCTTCATCTTATTTTATAATTTGGACAACCTAATAATCATAATATGGTAAAAATAGAAATTAAATGTAAAAATGACCCAAGGTACAACACCTTCCCCTATGCCCTGAATTTTATTAAATTGTCCCCTTAGACCTACAGTACACTGCTCCGCCGATTTAATAGAATGCGTTTGAGTCTAAAGAAAGCAGCAATACACAAAACATGGTCTGTTGACCTCCGCATACCGGTGGCGCATCATGTCGCAAACATATTCACGTCTGATTATTTTAGACAAAGTTAATATTATTCAGTGCCTTGGAAACGGCACAAATATAAGGATATTGCTGGAGAATTTAACGTAATATTTATTTATGTACTTGTTTACTTCTTTATTTATGTACTTAGTTATTTATTATTTATTTATTTACGTATTTATTTATTTATTTATGTATTAATTATTTAGTTTATTTACACATTTATGTACAGTAGTGGCAAAAAACCGGACCGACCCTTGTAGCTGATTTCAGAGCCTTGTTCACTGCAGAGCACGATAGACTGGTAACTAAGACTTTCGTGATTCGAATCCTGCCTGGGAAGGAAACTTGTTTTTGTTTCTTAATCAAATTTATTCCCAATACTTTTCGATTGCTCGTAAAATTCATGTTCTGGGAATAAAAAGTTAATTAAGTAACAAAATATTGTACTAGCTAGTCCCCTGCTGAGTGGTCAGAACTTTAGCCTATCACTCGGAGTCCGGGATCGAGTCCCGATCAGGGATTTTTTCAAGGGATTTTTCACTGAGAAATAATGAAACATTTAAAGTGACACTTGTGGCGCACAAGGTCACTGTTGGGGTTTTTCTCGGGGTACATCCGTTTCCCCATATTATTAGGTATCTGTATCATTCCATCAATATTTCTCCATTTCTTGAGGGGGGGCTGGCTTAGGGACGAAAGGAAGTTGCCTGCTCGAAACCTGGATACGCAGCGAATCTTAGTGTAGTCAAAGCAAAGATTAAATTTTTGGTCGTACAGAAGATATGTTATGGTAACAATTGATATTAGAGGAGAAAAATTCTTCGCCCAACAGTGCATATTACTGTGGAATCCCGGCCACCAAGTCACTAAACTGAGTGCGCTCTTGTATAATGGCAGTTGACTTAATATAAATTTCAACATACATATCAAACTTGGAGTCAGGCCACAAAAGGGAAAAACATTGAAGGAGAGGGATTCGATCCGGTGCTGTGGATTGAATTCGGCGTAGCTCAATGGTTAGAGCGTTTGGTACGTAGAACCAAGGTCCCGGGTTCGATCCCCGGCGCCGGAGCGAATTTTTCTCCTCTAATATCAATTAGTGTAGTCATCCGGTGAGAGATTGGGAATACACCTAATTTGAGGGTTAGCGCAATAGATCGTGAAAGGTTTCAGTGTTGGGTCAGAGTGTCTCTCCCGTAAATTCCATTCAATTCCATTGCAACAGCACTAACTAAGATATTGTGTCCTTGTGTCGTTACAAATTGCTTGTAGAGCTTACCTCGAATCCACGTATTCCTAAAACGGTGGAAATATTTGTTTATTTTCAAGGAATATGGTGGTCAAAGAATTAATTTCGTAGTAATTTAGAATTCATTTTGATTTTACTGGTCTCCTAAGCCAATTACTACTCTTACTTATGTCAGTATTTTGAATAATCAATCATTATAGCTTAACGAAATTTACAAAAAACAAGTTACATATCACTGTTTTTTATACATTACTTTAAATTATACTTGCAAACGTTTTTAAACAACCAAAGGAGCATCATCAGGCATGAAATAATATACAAATATCTCAAATCAGCTGTATAGAGAGATGTACCAAAAAAATGTATTGTGTTGATATGAGAATATTCTGTAACCGAGACTGTCATATTGTGGTTATACAAATGAATATTAAAAAGCAATAAGTTTTATACAGCGTCACATGAGTCATAATATCGAAAATTACCTGAAAAAGATACAAATGTACACATTGCCAGAAAATATAAAACACTAGTGAATAAAATACTTGCTTGTACAAATTTATGTTCAAAAGCCTTGTGCTTTTACAAAGTGCATAAAAGCAATACTGTATGACTTATGATAAAAACTGTCTTTGAAGATTGTTAATTGTCCCATTTTGACATACTGTGAACTTGTAGACAATGCAGTGAGAATATATATATATATATATATATATATATATATATATATATATATATATATATGCTAAAAACCATGTGTGTGTATGAACATATGAGCCATTCAGAGCAAAATTGGTGTAAGTCAAAACTGGATAATGAGGTTCAAAGTAGAAATTTTTATAAAATACAGCGCAAAGTAGCAGTTAATATGTCAGTTCTATCCACCGACTACTAATAGTTTAAATAAATTGAATATTAATTGCTACTTTGCGCTGTATTTTGCTGAATGTTAACTTCAACCCTCATTACCCATTTCTGACTTACACCACTTCTGTTCTGAACGGCTCATATGTTCCATATATAAATGAATGTGTCCACACCTGTGGAGTAACGGTTAGCGCGTCTGGCTGCGAAACCAGGTGGCCCCGGGTTCGATTCCCGGTTGGAGCAAGTTAACCTGGTTGAGGTTTTTTCGGGGTTTTCCCTCAACCCAATTCGAGCAAACTTTCGATGTTGGACCCCGGACTCATTTTACCGGCATTATCACCTTCATCTCATTCAGACGCTAAATAACCTAAGATGTTGATAAAGCGTCGTAAAATAACCTACAAAAAATAAATGAATGTCAATTGTTTAAAACATGATATATTACGTAGACAATATGATAGTTGTGTATATATGCACAACACAACGCAGCTGTATCACTAAATGTTGAGCCTAATTTCGTAGTGAATATCATCGGAATATCTAGAAAGGTGACTGAAATGTTGCAAAGAAAAGCCTTTGGTGAGATAATGGATGGTTTTAATAAACCTGTTGGAGTTCGTAGCCTCTACTTAAAAAAGAGAGAGTGCCTTTCGAATCTTAATTAAGCTTTCGGATTATAATAAAAGGAGTCATATTGTAAAGAGTTGAATATCTTAATAGATGATGATGGTGTTGATTTTTCAGTCTTGTAACAAAATGTCATACGGCGAAAGGAGCGCACGTTTCCGAGTTCCTGATGTAAATGAAGTTTGCTATTTTCATGGAACTTTTGTTGATAGCGAAACTGATTTCCATGGTAATGTAATGTTGTTTCTTGCTTAAAGTTTTAACTTAGGTGCTAAAGCGAATCGACTATTTAAGTAAGGGTACAGTAACCATTTGGGCAACTGCTAGTGAGGCCGGATTGTGGGGAGAGATGCAAGGAACCCTTGTTTTATACGGTTTGGGGTGAGTTTATGGTACGAAGGATGCTTCCATTGAGGTTTTGTTCACCGCAAGATTTCAGAAAGCGCCCAATTCTAACCACGCCATTCCCGTAGGGCGTAGGGTACAGGGTGAGAGGAGAGACGTTCCGATAGGAGGAACCGCCCTCACCCCACCAGCAAACCCATCCCTTCAGCCTAGATTCATGAAACGCTTAACGAGCATTGGACGCAAGTTCCTACCTCCTTGTTATAGGACCAAACAACATGGCTTTCATTTACTGTACACTAAGCTAATATAATATCCCCTGTCTCTAGTCCCAGAACTGTATGTCATTGAAAGTGCACTTACAGCAGTTGAGTGGTATGCTGCCAATGTAGTTTATTTTGTGGTCGCAGAAATATAAATGTGCCACTGAAATACAATGTCCACATATGCAAGATTTTTCAGAATTTATCCGGAAAGACATAGAGCTTTCATCGATTATATAAAAGCTTTTGATGCAATATATACAGGTGTTAAAAGAGTATCCAATATTTTAGGAGGTGCTAGTATGTATCAAAACAAGAAAAAATGTCTAATATACATGGCTCCTACAACACATATTTTCTGAAATCTAACAGTTGTTCATAGGAGGTGCTCCATTTATGGCAATGCATTCATCTGCCCTTCGGGTTGAGGAATCACGCATTCTTTGAAATTGACCTGGTTGTTCTTGATAACCAAAAGTCTAGGGGATTTAGATTTGAGGAACGAGCAGGCCAAGGTGTGGGGCATCCCAATCAAACCAGCGGTCCTGAAATGTCAGCGTCAGGTGTTCACGCTCATTGCGGAAAAAATGTGCTGGCTTACCATTATGCATGAACCACATCTGTAGTCTTTGCTGACATGGCACATACTCCAGCAAGGTAGGCAATACGTTAATAAGAAATTCCTGATAACGAGCCCCAGTTAATCTTCTGGTAGCGCGTGTGGCCCTTAATCTATCACCAAGAACGCCTGCCCATACGTTGATTGAGAATCGGTGCTGCTGCATGGGAATTTTCATCAGCCCACGCATGCTGATTACGAAAATTGAAACATCATCTCTGCAGAACCCCGCTCATATCCGCGAACAAACTTTTGTTTTCAGTATTCCTTGCGACGTATCAGTATTTCATGCCAGAGGTGTCAACTACGGTATGATTATCTGTTAGCCTGCTGTATTGTAGTGTAGAAAAATGCATTGCTATAAATGGACGTCACACTGAGCACCTCTTATGAACAAGTGTTCAGATATCAGAAAGTATGTGTTGTAGGTCCCATGTTTATTAGATGTTTTTTTTCTTGTTTTGATACATACTATCACCACCTAAAATATTGGATACTTATATATATTCTTAATATTACAAACTGATGGAATCCCCAATAAATTACTAGGAAATAACAGACGAAACATAGCGCTTCCGTTCCTGATTAGCACTGATAATTAGAGTCCTTCGTTTCGTTACTTTGAATACAAGTTAGATGTATATCGATCATAGTATCTTTGGGTTCGTTCGGAGAGCAAGCTGCGAGTCAACAGTTCTGCATTCTCCCCAAACGCTCCGGTACTGTGCTCACATCTATTTATTCGTGCACCTGTATGTATAATTCGGTTAACAGGAATAGTACTCATATGCTATTGAATTTAATAAGAATAAATAATAGTACGTCAGGTTTCATTGTTAATAGTGCATAAAGTGAGTCTTTAATACACTAGTGCCTAGAAAAAGCAAGTAATCATTTAAGGCACTGCTATTTATTTTACGTACTGCCAAGAAAAAATGTAATATTCATTGTAGTCGGCCTGGTTGGCTCAGTTAGTATAGCGCTGGCTTTCTATGCCCGAGATTGCGGGTTCGATCCCGGGCGAGGTGAATGGCATTTAAGTGTACTTAAATGTGAGAGGTTCATGTCAGTAGATTTACTGGCTTGTAAAAGAATTGCGGGATAAAATTCCGGCGACGCTGATATAACCTCGGCAGTTGCGAGCGTCGTTAAATAAACGTCGTTAAATAAAACATAACGTTTATTCAATGTACAAACTTCATTGAGTTATAAATTAATGCATTACCTCGATCTTTTATTACTTAAATATTACACGTAACACAAATAACAAATTTAACATTCATATCTACTTTTAGCCCTTATTATCCTGAAGTTACATGTAGAACTTATTATAACAATACTTATCATTAAACTGTTTGTAACCGTTTTGTTGATTATGTGGCCGATTTAGAAAACTTAAACATGAATAAAACAGACTGCCCTTACATGGATACTTGCTTCTTAATGTTTCTGACTTTAGATGGCCATGACATTGAGATAATATAACCTCTCCAACTTGAAATATGTATTTAATGTAAATTTGTGCTATCGTAGAAAAATATTGTATAACACACATTCGTAAAGTTATCTTTTTGTGCCAAAGAGAGAATTTACGAACTTGTCTCATGAATAATTGCATTTAAAGGCAGTTTATGTGCAATTAAAGATAATTTTTACTTAGGAACAACAAAACTAGAAAAGAAAATCAGGAGCCAGCCTCTTTATTTTCCGGAGCCACCATATTTAACCACGCAAGCAATGAGAAAACCAAGTATAAATACTGAAATATGTTAACCAATATTAAAATAAATATATGCAATGCAAATACACTCTCTCATAGACGCTCTGAAGCTATGTAGGACAATATTTTGAGATGTGCACAAATGTAACGATATTAGCCTAATTTAAAAAGTACATTCGAAATTCTTCCTACAAACTCTTTTGTTAACATTATGTATTAGTCGTAGTGGCATAAAAAATCGAAGTATTGAAAAAATTTGACCTCAATAAACACTTCAGGCGCCACATAAAATTTTTTATTCGCCACAGCTACCTAGCGCCCGGAATTTGTCTGCTCCCGATTTTTACAATAAGTAAAACATATGTAGATACTTTAGATTTATTAGAAGTTTGAAAACAAATTTGAAAAATATAAATTTCAGCACAATGTTAAATTAAAACTAATTATGAGTGGATGCTCTACGAGTCTCTATACTTTGCAACCAATGACTCTAAACCTTTGAAGTGTTACAAATTAAAAATTGCCTTTTTTCCTGATAAAATATATTTTCTTTTTTCCTAATGACCTGCTAGCAACGAAATTCTTATATTGGAGCACTCATTTTCAACCTCCTAGCTTTGTTGGTGTGATATGCTGCAACGCGTTTGGAAACAATTCTATCTCCTTGATGTGGTCCGTGCTGCGGGTGATAGTCATATCGAATACTTGTAGGAGAGGGAGCAAACCTGCTACATCAGTCAAATACATGTATCTTGGTTGCAATCTTGTACTACTGTCTGTTCGGGAAATATAGCTCAATGAAATCTGTTCATTATTTTTAAAGACCCTGTATAGAATGTATTTTCCTGTTTGTGATTTTGTATACAGTCTCTTTTTTATTATATATTTTTATTATTGTTATTTTAAAGTTAATACTGATTGTGTGTATATATATATTCAATCTGTCTTTTTTACTTAATTATGTTTATTATTATTTTTAAGTTAATATTTGCATACCGATATGTATTTTTCTGTATGTGATTTGATCCTGGTTGAGTGGAAGAGAAGGCCTGATGGCCGTAACTCTGCCAGGGAAAATAAAACTATTATTATTAAAACTATTATTTTATTCTTATACGAGTACCTCGCTGTTCTCTATTGAATATTATGTAACTAATGACTTCATGTAAAGTAATGTATTGTTTTGAGTAAAATAATATATTATTGTATTTTATTGGGGAATTACTTATCAATAAGTTTATTACGCACAATATACTTATCTTTATTCAGTCAGTAATTATGTATGAAATTATAGGATGGAGTAGCTTATTTAAATCCAATTTTAATCCACTTTATTTATTACAGAATAAAATAATTAAAATATGTGTTCATAAACCTATTGATTTTCTTTCTCAATTGTTTTGAGACTTTAATGTTCTTAAAATAAGACAAATTTATGATATTGTATTAATAAAATTCATACATAAAAATACAAATAATTTAGAATTGTATTCGCAGAGTTATGAAATAAAAGGTATGAATTCCTTCTGATTGTTTGACCCAAAATGCAACACTGCTACAGTATTTAATCATAGTAGTAATTTAGGCCTAAGAATATATAACAAATTTATATTAAAATATCCTAATATTTTCAATTCTAATAGTTGAAGTATTAAATTTAAAAAGTTACGTATGGATTTTATAAAAATTGAAAAATTGTCAATTTAAATTTATATATTCTTATTGCGTAGTAGATATAAGGCAAATTGTATTATATGCTTCTTAATTTCAATTCAGGAATACATCCCTGAGCACGAGTTCTACTCTTTCAGAGGGGAGCTAAAGTTTTTCTGTTTAAGAGTATATTATAATTTATGTTGAAATTATTAGCTAAATAAATAAATAAAGGAATAAAGGAATAAATAAATGACTAAATGAATAAATAAATGTAGTCATTCACGTAGATACTTATTAATGGAGAAAAATTTGTTCCGGCAATCGGCGCGCAAATTTGAGGGTCCTGGGTTCTATTCCCGGTGCCGGAAAGAATTTCTCTCCATTAATCAGTATCTACGTGTTGAGTACATGAAGTCATAGATTACACAATATTCAATAGAGAACGGCGAAGTCTTCACATGAATATATATATTAACCAAAAATATTTTACCAGTGTTTATAGATAGAGACACAAACACAAACATAGGTATAGTTGCAACTTAATTATTACGAGTAAATATAGATTTAATTAAAGAAATGTCATATTTTTCACGAAAGTAGTTGTGGAAGGAAAAGTAATAGAAAATGATTTTAGTTTCACTTAACTCCGTTATTTTATATTACAGTAGAGCGTCTCGGTTAGGGACAGTGAAAATGTAAAGAAAGTGCAGGTAGACGAGCCGAACGATAAACATGAGGGATGCACAAAGTTTTAGTTACAACATTTATGGCTTCGCATTAATTGAAATCATATTTTCCAAAAACACACAAAACGAAAAAACACAAATTGCATAACGCTTTTTTTAGGATATATATTTTAACAAACAAGCAACTGTAAAGTTGAAACACTCGTAATTCAATATAACAAATTAAATTTTGCTACTTACATAATGTTGCTTTCAAGAGCATTTTTACTGTCGTGAATTTCATTCTCTATTTGACTAACATAATATCACCGTCTTCTGTGGCCGAATTAACATTGTAATCATGTTGAAGAAATAGTGTTGTCACTTCAGATCAATACAATTCGGCCACAGAAGACTGTGATATTATGTTAGTCATACAGAGAATAACATTCATGACCATAAAATTTCGTGCTTGAAAGTAACATCGTGTAAGTAGCAAAATTTGATTTGTTATATTGAATTATTTCAACGTTACAATTGCTTGTTTGTTAAAATGTGGGCTTCGAAATCGGTTCATTCTTTTTGAAAGACCCGGTATATTAACACTGTTAACAGTTATTAAAACCCTGTTGTTGAAATGATCATAAAGTCATTAAAATATCGCTGCTGCATGTATGACTTAAATGTCTAAAATACAGTTAGTAAGCCATTGACTATACAAAGGAGGAGAGTGGATCGGGTCTGGGCATAGGTCAGTTGTTAAGAGTACTCATCGCGCCAAGCTGAGAGTCATGAGTTCGATTTACGGTGCAGAACGGATTTTTCTCTATTAATAAGTATTTTTGGTTAAACGTTGAAACGTGACAAGACGGCTCACATACGACATTTCACACAATGCGCATTTCGAATACGTCATTTGACGTTCTAGATATTTCACCTACGCCATTTAACATACTACATTTTTCACATAATGTCAGTTAACATACTACACATTTCACATATAGAGTAATTTACATATTTTATTAAAGATTAAAAACATTGAATTTCTAACTCAAGTGCATTTATTAAAACTTATAAGATGAAGTTGTAACCCAAAGACATTAGATATTGTAGTACTCGGCTGCTATTTTTGTACTCTTGGTACGTCCTCACTATATTTTGCACCCTACGGTTAAGTGTAGCATATTTCTTTCGAAGTTGCGGACGGATTTTCATTCCTGCATCCAATTCTCTCATCATCGTTTCAGTGTCCTCTTGCTCCTTATTAATTTCTCGTATGTGTGAATAGAGTGTTGGGTGCCAGGCTTCAGTTAGGTTGTTACTCCTTGGTTCATTGCGAAGCACTGAGTCATATTGATTCCGCCACGAATGAAGGTATCGCACTCTGACTGCTGGTATCAGTCGCCCGCCGTCCTTGTCTTCGAGCTGGCGTACCGCGAATGTAAAAATTGGCTTAATAATCTCCCAATCCTGAGCAACGATTTGGAATTGTCGCATACAATTCTTCAAAATTACATACATCATCTTCCTCTAGAACAAATGCTAAACAAAGCATTTGATGCACTACATCCTTCACTTCGCGATTGTTTTCATCGGTATAATCAGGCTATAGTCCTTCTGCTTGAACTTTCCTATAAATTGCTTGCCCCAGATGGAAAAAACATCTCGTTGTAGCATGTGGGAATAGAATATGATGCGCATTAATAATGCCTAACTCCATCACCACGGAAACGGCAACAAATAAAGGTGAAAATGGTATATGAAATACGTATATCACCACGGAAATGGCAACAAATAGATATAAAAATGGTATGAAAAATATGTATATTACCACGGAAATGGCAACGAATAGATATAAAAATGGTATACGAAATACGTATATTGCCACGGAAATGGCAACAAATAGATATAAAAATGGTATATGAAATACGTATATTACCACTGAAATGACAACAAGTAGATATAAAAATGGTATACGAAATACGTATATTACCAAGGAAATGGCAACAAATAGATATAAAAATGGTATATGAAATACGTATATAGCCACGAAAATGGCAACAAATAGATATAAAAATGGTATATGAAATACGTATATTACCACGGAAATGGCAACAGATAGATATAAAAATGGTATACGAAATACGTATATCACCACGGAAATGGCAACAAATAGATATGAAAATGGTATACGAAATACGTATATTATCACGGAAATGACAACAAATACATATAAAAATGGTATATATGAAATACGTGTATCACCACGGAAATGGCAACAAATAGATGTGAAATGGTATATGAAATACGTATATCACCACGGAAATGGAAAAATGGTATATGAAATACGTATATTACCACGGAAATGGAAAAATAGTATATGAAATACGTATATTATCACGGAAATGCCAACAAATAGATATAAAAATGGTATATGAAATACGTATATTACCACGGAAATAGCAACAAATATAAAATGGTACATGAAATACGTGTATCACCACGGAAATGGCAAAAAATAGATATAAAAATTGTATATGAAATACGTATATTACCACGGAAATGGCAACAAATAAATATAAAAATGGTATATGAAATAAGTGTATCATGACAGAAATGGCAACAGATATAAAAATGGTATATGAAATATATGTAGGTGAATACATATGCAAAACGAAGTATGCCAAATGTCAGTAAGTGAATTGGTTGTATACTGAATGACAGTGTGTCAATAGACGGTATGTGAAATGTCTTGTAGACCAAATTCTGTATATGAAGAGTCGTGTAATCCCTCTGAAACTCCTAGTCTTTCTCTTTTGATCTCGTCAGTGTTGAACTTGTACAATGCGGGTAATGAAATCCACAAATGGTAGTCTAGATAATACGATTCGGAATAATTTCCACCAACGTCGATAAATGCAATGGAATTATATGTATGAGACAAGTTCTATACCGCACTTCCACTCCATTAAGTAAAGTTGCGTATAAAGATCATTCCTTGGAACTAATTTGAAACTTTTAAATGTATTCTGTGCTGAGTATTATGCAACCGGCTTTATATGGCCCTTATAATCTGATTAGGAAAGTAGTGCACGTGATAATAGTGTGTCGAAGCCTCTCTCACAAGCAGGCTCTCAGAAACTTACGGTAACTTGAAATCTCGAGTGGTTCGTGCCGGCATAGAGCACCATCTAGCTGAAGGGATTTGAAAGTCTATAGGGATTCTCTCATGACATCAACTTTTAGGAGGCCAAGAACCTCTCAGCTTCTTAGAATCATAGTAGGTCATGCGTGGTTCGCAAACCAGCATCAGAACAGAGGGGAAGTGACGCTAAATAGACAAGGGGCATTAAGCGGACTTGAGAAACATTCCATCTCTGTTGCATCGCCTTTCACGGTTAGTTCTCCTGTACAGAAATTGCGCAGCACAGAGGAAGTAGCAATATTTGATTACCATCTTAGGAACGTTTCAGTTTCATAACGAAGTACCAGTATCAATGACACTGAACAACAAATTTTTACTTTTTGTCTTACTCCGAAATAAAAATAGGTGAATATTACTAATATGTGTATCCTAAATCTGAATTTAAAATCCAAATTGCCCCATCACGTACAATTTTCCGGGCAAAATAAATTGAAATTTTTATGACAAAACTTCATATTTTTAATTTTTCACTGCTACTCATAAAATTACAACACACTCGGGATTCAGAATTCCTCATAATACTTGAAGAATGTATACTGCATACAAAAATGAGGTTACGTAGTTTAAAACACAACAACAATAAAAATATTTCATGCCTCTAACGAGAAAAATCTCAGAATGTGAACTTCCAATTAAAATAATTTTCTGGATGACTTCTGTTTATAAATAGACCCGGGGCTGTATTTTACAAGGAACCAACAATAGTCTGCAAGCATGCTGGATGATGATCTTCAATTATATCGCCTTTTCACTTCAGATATTTCTTTCTATGAAATCTTTCCTCATGCTCGTCGCTTACCGCTTCAAAGTTATGAGGAAAAAATACAAACGGGAATGTAAAAAGTGTATTTTGAGAGACATCTTACACTCCATTTTGTTATATGCACTTAACATGGTTTCCACAACAACTTATATGTAGTTCTCTGCCCTAGAACTTCCAAGGAAATTTGAGCAACATCTTTGAAAGCGCGCCATGCCATTCTTTCTGTAACGGAAAGTTCTTCCTCATACAAAGTGTCAGCTATAACTTTGTGAATTTGTGGACCGATGAAAGTGCCCTCTTTTAATTTGCCTTCACTGAAACTGGTGAACCTTTCCTTTGAATACTGAAAACCACATCCGTTTTTGTTTATTGAATAGACTTCACTTTGAACTGTTAATTACGAAATTTACTTGATAGAAGGGACCAATATCAGAAGTACAAAAGAACATGACAACAACCATAAGAAATCGAAAATAAGTCATAAACTCAAAATGTATTAGCTTTTGTTTTGGTTTATACCCCAAACCCGCGTCAGATGTTTCCTGGGAGAGCGCTTATCGAAAAGTGAAACCAGAGTATATCTTAAAACCCTTACTTGATACGAACAAAAGAGATGCATTTTCGGATTCAGCACACAACAAACCATAAGAGACACATTGTTTTAAGTCGGAGCAAAGTTCTTGTTGTTGAGTGTAATTGCAGGGATAGTTATCCATCGTACGATGCCTTTTAACTTTCTCCTTTTTGGCCACCGGCGTTGCTCAGGCGGTAGAGCGTTTGCCTGCTGATCCGGAGTTGCGCTTGGCAATGGGTTCGATTCCCGTATGAACTGATTAACTGGTTGTTTTTTTTTTCGAGGTTTTGCCCAACTGTAAGGCAAATTTCAGGTAATCTGTGCCAAATCCTGGGCCTCATCTGGCAAAAAACCATCACACTAGTCGGCCTTGGTAGCGTAGTCGTTATAGCGCTGGCCTTCTGTGCTAGAGGTTGCGGATTCGATGCCTGCCCAGGTCGATGGCATTTAAGTATTTTTAATGCGACAGGCTCATGTCAGTAGATTTATTGGCATGTAAAAGAACTCCTGCGGGACAACATTCTGGCACATCCGGCGACGCTGATATAACCTCTGTAGTTGCGAGCGTCGTTAAATAAACTATAACTTTTTTAACCATCTTACTACCATTAATTCCGTCGACGCTAAATAACCCAACAGTTGATACAGCGTTGTTAAATAACCATGTAAAAGAACTCTCTTTTGTTTTTGAAATTATTTTCCCCACTTTCTTTTTTCATACTGCAAAATATCTTTGTAAGTTCTCTTCTGTTTTCTATAGCAATATCATCTTTTGAATGTTTCTAATATTAGTCTTGGCGAAGATTTTCATTCGTATTTGGTGGGCTAGTGTTTACCATAGACAAATACATTACAACTGCTCTCCCCACTGGGAGCATCCATCTCCCAGAGCATACAGCGAGAGAAGAGACATTGCATAGTGTGCCATGCTATAGCTGCCTACCTGATTCTGAGAATCGCGATGTGGCGGATGTACATTATATACAATCTGCATTAAGTAGTATGGATTCGAACAGTGCAAATAATTTGGAGAGGAGACGGGTAGGATCCTTTACCTCAGAGATGGATTGGAAATAAAAGTATTTCTTTCTTCTAGTAGATGAACGATCGGAATGCCTGATATGTGGTGCTTTTGTGGCCAAAAGGAAATGAAATGTGGAGCACCACTATAAAAGAAAACGTGCTAATAACTGTGATTCGATCGTAGGAGAGGATCGTACAAAAGTGATCGAGGATCTTAAGAAAACCTCTGCAAACTAGATAAGTTTAATTTTGAAGTATAGTAATAATAATGGAACATGATAATTATAAAGATAATCATAATCATAATTATGAACAGTATTCTTTCCCAAAGCGTATGAAGATAAGGTTAGTTCTTTATATTCTATATTGACATAAGTCATGTTGGCGCATGGCACAGGTAGGCTACCAAGAGAGAAAACTTGCATCTTGTTTGCAAAGAATGTCTGCAGCATCCTTATTTTTCATCAATGGAATGTTTTTCTTATACGGGCTGATTCACGAGGATTTACCGTTCTTTACGGAGCTTATTTCCGAAGACATTCTCAGAAAAAAATGTCATATAAACATGGATTCTATTCCCAATATTTACAGAGTTACGTTTCGTTATTGGAACGCATTGCTGTGAACTCGTGATCTTGGTCAGCGTGCAGCCAGCAGCCAGCAGCCAGCGTGAGCGTTACGGAAATCAAAGATAGCCGTATGCATTTACGTAGCGCGACGAGTGCCGTTCACAAGCGTGCGGCCAAGTGTACTCAAGCGGACGGCGACATTTTTTAAAATGTGTTGTAAACTCTCCAAGACTGTAAATCAGGATGCAAGATTGAACTGCAAATAATTAAGTCGGTGGAAGTGGTGTGATTTGCAGTAATTGTTGCGATAAGTGCGTAAGAATAATGTAATTTTTTAGTTAAAATAGAAAAAAGATGTCTGTACGAAGCAACTAAGGAGTTCAGATCACATATTTAGCTTCATAATACCTGTCAATAAAAGAAGTGATACATCTGAATGGTTCATTCTCTATTTGTGTTATTCTTTTACTTTTAAACTAAAGAAAAAACGTATTTTACAAACAACTTTAAATTAGTGTAACTCTGAAAATATTGAGAAAGCAACTATGTTTATATGACATTTTTTGCTCAAAATATCTTCAGAAATAAGCTCTGTAAAGGACTGTAAATCCTTGTGAATCACCCTGTATATCTTAAATTACTGTGGTCGTATACAGTTGCTTTTTCATCCTCTTGCAACTTAACGACAAAAATTGTACTGAATTGCTTACTGTCCAGTTATTTACTTAATATTTATTTGTTGGAGCGCTATATCCACTAAACAACTGAACTACCGGTACCTTCATATAGCACCGCCTTCTTAAGATCACTGAAATCGCTGTTTATCTTATGCTGAGTGTAAAGAGGGACTGCATGACGTAGACTAGTAGTCACAACCGTACATGCATATAACATGTTTTTTTTTTTTTTAAGGTTTCGAAAACTCGAGCCTTGGTTATTATTATTGTTATTATTATTATTATTATTATTATTATTATTATTATTATTATTATTATTATTATTATTATTTCATTTATTATTTTTTCAATTAGAAACATCGTGTTTTTGTAGCCCCATGGCATCACTGTAACCTCAGAGAATTTATTAAAAATGTGTGGTTAAGGTTTGAAGCAAATCGAATTCTGAAACTTCTACACAATTATTCGTTATCTTGTCCTGTGGCGTCATCACAGCTTTTTCGCTCTCTGTCCATGTCGACTGCCGACTTGACAGAATGGGAAGACAGCATGATAACCTAAAAGAAATGACGGCACCGATATTTTTATGCTTCATAAACATTACTGTGCTTGATAGATGTGACATTATTCTGAAAAGCCATTCAGTAATGAGAAGCGACGTTAAATAGAAGAGATATGCTTCCCTGTAACAATTAATGTCCCTTAGTTAAAACTAATAAGTAGTAAAATAACTAATAACACGAAGAACAGTGTAATTGTCTGCTTAAACCAAATGTTTACAATAAAATTCCATTAATATTTTAAATTACAAGATATAATTATTATTAATTATATTATATTATGTTATGTTATGTTATGTTATGTTGTATTGTATTGTATTGTATTATATATTATATTAATATTATAATATTATATTTATGATTATATTATTAATTATATTACTTACTTACTGGCTTTTGAGGAACCCGGAGGTTCATTGCCGCCCTCACATAAGCCCGCCATAGGTCCCTATCCTGAGCAAGATCAATCCAGTTTCTATCTTCATATCCCATCTCCCTCAAATCTATTTTAATATTATCTTCCCATCTACGTCTCGGCCTCCCAAAAGGTCTCTTTCCCTCCGGCCTCCCAACTAACACTCTATATGCATTTCTGGATTCGCCCATACGTGCTACATGCCCTGCCCATCTCAAACGTCTGGATTTAATGTTCCTAATTATGTCAGGTGAAGAATACAATGCGTGCAGTTTTGTGTTGTGTAACTTTCTCCATTCTCCTGTAACTTCATCCCTCTTAGCCCCAAATATTTTCCTAAGCACCGTATTCTCAAACACCCTTAACCTATGTTCCTCTCTCAAAGTGAGAGTTCAAGTTTCACAACCATAAAGAACAACCGGTAATAGAACTGATTTATAGATTCTAACTCTCAGATTTTTTGACAACAGACTGGATGATAAAAGCTTCTCAACCGAATAATAACAGGCATTTCCCATATTCATTCTGTGTTTAATTTCCTCCCGAGTATCATTTATATTTGTTACTGTTGCTCCCAGGTATTTGAATTTTTCCACCTCTTCAAAGGATAAATTTCCTATTTTTATATTTCCATTTCGCACAATATTCTGGTCACGAGACATAATCATATACTTAGTCTTTTCGGGATTTACTTCCAAACGTATCTCTTTACATTCTTCAAGTAAAATTAATTATATTATTATTATAATTTATTGATCATCGTTAAACTAGTAAAATGATGAATAAATGAATGAATGAGTGAATGACTGCATTATTGAATGAATTAATATTTCTTAACTACGATCAGTTTTTACCCGGTGACAGTTACAGACAAGAGAGATAAATACAACGAGAAATATAAATAAAACAAAAAATATATATATATAAAGAGCAAAAAGATCAAAAGATTATTTTCTCATACTATTCAACGTAAAACCTTACTACGCTCGATGCAGGAAAATGTAGGGGTCCGCATACTATTTGTTGGCATTTGTGTTCGATGCACAGCAGAGAAAAGCAGACTACATTTATTTTTATTATTTTCATTTTGAGGAGACAGTGTAGACCGATAAGCAATTGATTAAAGCTATGTTTACTTTAGACTACATTTACCCGAGGGAAACCTGTTTTATGGCAAACGCTCCTGTACAAAATTTCGACAATGCTGCATTTCCTTAGTATTTTTAATGGCTTTATTTTACGATGCTTAATCAACTGCTATGGTTGTCTAGTATTTGAATGAGTTGAATGTGAAGATGCCAGCGAAATACGTTAAAACCTGTATTAAAAGGCCACTGCTGGTTTCATGAAAGAATGGTCTTTCAGAGGGGTGGCCTCTCAATGGGGTCAGTTATTTTACTCAAATAATGAGTTAAAACGTTTCTATGTTAATCAAATAAATATGTGAAAAATATTGCTAACAATGTAAGCTTGAAATCATAACTTTATTTCTTATTTTACGTTATTTTTCCAATTTTCTCATTTGATTCCACGTCACAAAATCATAAATTGAACTTTGCTTAACTTTTTACATCTCCTTTTTACAATCTCATTTTCAAAACTATTCTTTAACCTGGTAAGATGTTCATTTATTATATGTTCTCCATTTATACAGTCTTTCAGTGGTGCCGATTGTTAAATTAACTCAATATTACATAAGACTTATTCCAGTCACACATTTTTCGGATTGAAATTCTCTCTTGACTTCATTCTAGTCACTGGTGGGTTAATCACTGGATTTTTCAAATGAGTAGGAGGAAGAAAAAATAAATTATTCCATTGTAATTAACAAGTAACGATTTGATTTTTAATGTAAAAAACCAAAAGTACAACCATCATACGGCATGAGAAATCTTACCTTTCAAGAAACTGTCAAATAGCGGTAAAAATGGCCCTTTATCATACCTCGGAGGCCATTTGCATGTGGTCATTCTACCATTTTCTTAGCAATTCCCAACATTCCTTAAGGGTTTACGGACAGAGATGGGCATTCAACTTGAATACGGTATCACTTAACAACGTTGCCAAACATCATTTTAACTTCTAGATTCGACGGCAATTCGGGAGGCGGTAGTCTGCTAGCGTTTGCGTCGAGGGAGACAGATAGAGCAAGGCAGCGTACAACATTGCCACATCGTACTTCTCGAGCACGTGCAATACAAATAGCGCAGGAGAGAATTTAAATTATCAAAATTCAATAATGATCTTAGCCGTTGATTACTGTAAGCATGAAAACAAACAAAAACTCTTTCCTTCACTAACAGTATTCTTTGCACGGTTCTCAATCCCACACCACATGCTTCTACAGTCGTTTCTTGCGCGTTGGCAACGTTGCAGCCAGCATCAAGATGGTCGGCAGCGTTCTGCTCGTCAACGTTTTTAAAATAATTATACACCTTAAACACTATTTTTCGCGCCTGCCTGTGCAATACTTGTCTTTTTACAGTTTCTTCTTCCATTTATTTATCTTACATACACACAGTAAAAGTTAGTTTTACTTATTCAATGTATTGAAACACTCACACGTGAAAAAGCGATCTCGAGAAGTACTTGTTACAGACAGACTCCGATTGGTTCTACTGTACAAGCTTGAGACGTCACATACCAGAAATGCTACGGCGCACATAGCAGGCTACAGCCTTCCGAACTGCCGTCTAGTCTAGTACTGTAACGAATTTCTCGGAATTTATTTAGACTACAGTAATGTAATAAAATACTAAAATACACATTTTTAAAATAGAGTATGGTCTTTTAAAAGGGGCAAAATTAAGGAAATGGCTATTGAATCACTGGTCGGTGGTCGGGGAGAGAGGTGGTCTCTTAAAAGGGGTGTGATCTACATTAGTTTTATGGATTTTTAATTCGGTTCTTTAAAAACTCGTTCTTTATGAGGAGTGATCTTTCAATAGGGGTGGTCTTTCAGACAGGTTTTGCTGTAAATACAGCGTCAGCGCGCTGAAAGTTACCCAGCATTTGCTCTTAATGAGTTGAGGGAAAATCCCGGAGGAAATCTCAACCAGGCATGCTATCCAAATTTCACGAGGGGGTATGCTCCTCGCGGGGTAAGAGGAGAGGGTCAACTAGTAACTCTGCTCCTCTGAAGGAGGAAGTGGATGGAGATGATGTCATTGGCTGGCTGAGACAAACAAGGTTTAGTCATTGGCCGGCCGGTTCCACGTTGGGGATTTGGTTGTAAGAGAAGGGGGAAAAACTTGCATTCCTTGGTCGGATCTTCTCGTGAAGTGCGGACTGTAGATGAGGAGGCGAGACCTGGTATTTGAGCTGTGCGAGAGGGAAAGAATGAGCCGTCAGAAAGAGAGTTTGTTTCATGATAGTTAATAGGTATTACGCGATTCTACCGACACGAAATTTCATCTCAGACTAAAACATATCTTCCCTGTCCATACCCATGGTGATATAGCCACGACACATAATAAGGACACAGGACAGGTTTTGCCTCCTCTACTGTAACTTGTCCCAATTAGGATTTGAACACGGTCCACTAATTTCACGACCAGACATACTAACCGTTATTCCACAGCGGTGGACTCCTGAGTTTCTGTAATGAAGCGTTGGAAGACAGAAATTCTGCGCATTGATTACCAAACGAAGGAAAAGCTGTGGTAATGTTAGTAGATTGAACCAGACTAAAATATTGTGTCGTGCTGAAAATCAGAGGACAAATAGAATACAAAATATGTAATTTGCACATATGGGCACGCATGAATGAAGTGATGTTATACGCATAGTGAATTTGGCATCAGTACTTCCGCGTTTTGAAGCTAGCGAATTAATATTCAGAAAAATTGTCATCTCCCCATTCATTCTCTGTTCTCTGAATTCCATAATTAATAATCACTCGTGTAGCCATATGCCATGCTGTGTGGTAACTACACGTTACTCTGGCCCATACTGTGTGTAGTAGTTGGATTTTAACCCTCTATTTTCTCTTTTCAGTGTAATTCACGTGCTTTGTGCAGTGCAGGATCGCCTGTAGTTGCGTTAGTACTAAATTATTAGCATCTATTTAGCTTATATCCGATTAATTTTATAGTATTTCTATTAATCATTGTATAATAAAATTCTTCGATACCAGCATGAATGGAATTACACTTTTTAATATTCTAACAATGATACGCCCTATTAATATTATTGAGGAATTCTTGGATGCTCACTTTTTTAATGTGTCTAAAACAAAATTAATACCATTTTAATTAACTGTCATGGGCTTCAACAATTAAATGTAATTATACATCTTAATTACAAAACTTTTAACCCTATATCAATTCGGAATATGTATTATAATACTTCCTTGTGTTAAATTCTATCGTACCTGGTTTAAATGTTTCGACCTATTATGGGTCATCCTCAGAACTGTCGTTGTTGGTCTTGGCGCCTATTGTTTTGTTTCCTATGAGGCTGTGTTTGTGTAGTGTAATATATATACAGAACACAAAAACACACCCCAATGAAATTCTCAACACACAACTCAATTTCAGAACACACACACACACACTCTATGATTCCACATTACACCACACAAACACACTCTCACAGGAAACAAAACAACAAAACAAGAGGCGCCAAGACCAACAACGACCAGTTCTGAGGATGACCCATAATAGGTCGAAACATGTAAACCAGGTACGATAGAATTTAACACAAGAAAGTCAAATAATACGTATTCCTAAATGTAATTAGTAATATAAGTATTACAACATACAATTTTGACTCAATTTCTTGCTCATGCCACGTCTTGAGTATATCCACACAAGTTAAATATTTTGTATCATAATTAATCAATATTTAAATGGGACAGGCTTATGTCCTTTCTGTGTAAAAAAAAAATTGCGTAAAACAAACATAGGCTGAAAACGGACATAGGACTAAATTTTTGGCTCGTCATATGTTCATTTTCTCTGCAATCTCAGCAACGTAACCAAATAAAACAACACATTTCTCACATACTACGCACAAAGAACAGAATACAACAGCATTACGTTTGATGAGTTTTAGTTTGACGGGAAGCAGATGCGATACCAGGGCTTTTCAATTTTAACTCTTGCATAGCTAATGAGTGCTTTTGCATTATAGCGGGCTTTGAAAACACATAATCGCGAACATTCGGAGAGATATTAATAACTTATTACGAGTAAAGCGCTACGAGTCACGGTTTAATGTAATTTTACAGGTGTGCATATTTTATGACACAAGCTATGTGTTCAAAATGTGTGCAGTATTACGCATGAACAGTACGATTACCAGTGACGATCCGAAACGAACAACTGCTACGTGTGCCTGTAGACAAAGGAGAGTCACCGCCTTATCTTCAGCGTCTGCGACTCACAAGACATCGTATTCCTCGTAAACCGTGTCACTAGATTGCATCTACTATGCTTTCAATTTTACATGACGTCTCAGTGCTTATGTCGCCACAAGAGATGAACAACGATCGAGAAAACGAGACTAACAGCGCCCGCAAAGCCGAAAACCCGCACGACAATGTTGTGTTACGTCGCGTCCTTGGGTAGAAACTGGTTGTGAGTATTTCGAGACTCGATATTGATTATCTCCCGAAGTTCCTAAGTCAGCAGTTGTTTATATCTGACTCAACTTTTATCTACTTTGGCAACTGTTATATAGGCCTATGTATAAACAATCAAAAAGCCTATTTGAAACATCTCTACCTTTCAGTGTATAATAATCCGTTCTCCAGTCTTTGTTTAATTACTAGGCCCTTATTAAAAGGCTAGGAATTTTCTTTTCATATGTTTGAGATCAATTGTGCAGTCTCAATTAAAAAGATAATTAATGTCATATTTTATGTTTCTTAGAAATGCAAATTTATTTGATATTTGATTTTTTTATATAACCATAGGTAATATCATATAATAGAACCAGAACATTTTGATAACTAAGATACTCTTCTGTTTTGTCTTTTTATCTCGTTTTAATATTTATAATGTTATTTTTTTTTTTCAATGATGTATGTTATTCAAAGTTAAGAAATCTTTCCACGCCGACCAAATTCTATTTCGAGAATGACGAGCGAGACTCGAAGCGCAGTGAGAATGACGAGCCGAGACTCGAAAGACAAATGCAATAAATACAGCGAGCGAGAGCGACAGTTAGTTTTGTTCATCTCTAGTCGCCACTGTTGTATACAAGACATCGTAGGCGATTACGGAGCGCGCGGCGTTGAGGGGATCAAGGCGTTCGTGGAGGGGGATGCTAGTTCGTGGAATCAACACCGGTAAATTTACAACGGACGTGTAGTAGAGATGTGGCAGATGAAGTTGACTTACAAACAGCCAAGGATTTATTATTTTCAAAATAGCTATCACACAAACGTACACACATTAATGAAAAGTTTCATTGTTCGAAGAAAACTGACATTTTATTTTATTTTATTATTGTGATGTAGTGATATACCGAAGGAATTCTGCATTACCACATGATGAAGGATGGGTGCAGCGAAGAAAAATTCTCTGCGGCACCGGGACTCGAACCAAGGTTTTCAGCTCTACGAGCTGACGCTTTATCTACTAAGCCACACCCGATATGATATGCGTAAATAATCACTTAGGGCCATATTCATAGACATTCTTAGCGCGGGATTCCGGTGGATGATCAGCGAACTAACGTTTTTCATATTCATAAACCAGTGTTTGCGATATATGATGTGAATCCTATACAAGTAACCAGTCGATAACCGGGGCTAGTTTAGCACGCTCGTAGCGCGGGCTAGCGAAATGTCTATGCATAGCACCCTTAGTGATTTAAGACGGCGCTCATTCGATCGGATCCCGGCCACACGTAATGAGAGCACCTCTGCACATAGAGATCTGGACATTCTGTCACTGTCACACATCTGTGACACAGTGCATGAGGGTTGGCCACTAAAGGGAAACTAAGAGGTGGAGCTTAGACTGAGAGGATTCAATCCGGCATCGGAACTGGAATCCGGAGTGGCTTAGTGGATAAAGCGTCAGCACGTAGAGCTGAAAACCCGGGTTCAAGTCCCGGCTCCGGAGATAATTTTTCTCCGCTGCACCCATCCTTCATCATATGACATTATTTTTTAACGTTTGGGCAACGAAATTTAAATAATCTGTGATAAGTAGCTGACTGAGATGTAAATGCCATAATAACCCATTTTAATACATGGGTACAACTGCAGAAAATATAGCCTTCCGGGTTTTTTAAGGGTACAGTTACTATCGAGTGAAGACGGCATTAGGAGTCGAAAGTTTAATGTACAGTAGTGGCAAAAAAATCCGGACCGACCCTTGTAGCTGATTTCAGAGCCTTGTTCACTCCAGAGCACAATAGACTGGTAACTAAGAGACTTTCGTGGTCCGAATCCTGCCTGGGAAGGAAACTTTTTTTTTTTGTTTCTTATTCAAATTTATTCCCAATACTTTTCTATTGCACGTAAAATTCATGTTCTGGGAATAATAAGTTAATTAAGTAGTAAAATATCGCTCAGTTCTCAGTTTAGGAAAGATATTGACATGAATTCATTAAAATTTTACCCATGTAAGAGAAAGTAAACTGTGTGGAGAACACCGACACCAGAATTCAAGGGAGCGTTAAAATTGTCAAAAGAGAATATTTGTATTGAAATCAGGGAGACGTTACCCGCAAATTAGACACGTATATTGACACAGAAGAAAATGGTTTAAGTTACTGTATTGTAGTTGATTATCAGCATTGATATTTTCTGTTTCCTCATCTGAATAAATATTTCTTAACCTCGGTTTCATGTTTGTTGCTTTGACGTTAACAGTGTTCTAAAATTTGAATAGCCATGGGCGACATGGTGATAAGCAGAGACCGAAACTTTGGCAGAATGCCTTTTTAAATGTGTTAAGTCTATCTTCATTTTGAAAGTAAATCTGTACGAATTATGCCTTTGTGATTGAAACGTCACAGTTTTATGTTGCCCTTTTCTGCCTTTTGTAATATAAACGCCTAATTTACAAAATAAATGCTTTTTTTGCTTTTTTTTCATTATTTATCTATTATTTATTAATTTATTATTAAAAATTGCCTACAGGTATATTTTAATTTATTTCTATAACCGCTACAATGAAAATGATTTCACCGAATGTATATTATTGTCTTTCAGTTAGTTGATATTCTCTTTGCTCGAAAACAGGCCCTCAAGGAAATGTAGGAGCTGGTATTTTTAGTATTTTTTTTTGCTCCTATCTCCCAGTTGGTTATAATCTATCTGCCTATGATGGAGAAATTGAAGCTATACATGTTGCCTTAAATCAACTTTTATTCCATATGGATAAATTCACAAACGCAGTCATCCTCTCGGACTCAAAAGCAGCTATTTTGTCCATAAATAAACGTGATCACCCCTACACAGAACAAATCAATAATTGTCAAAAAATACTTGCAACTTTAAAAGAACGTGGCAAAACAGTTGTGTTACAGTGGATCCCAGGACATTGTAATCTACATGGGAATGAACAGGCTGGCACATTAGCTAGGAAGAGTGCCAATCTCAAAATAAACCCACGGAAACCTTTGTCATTTAGGCTCAGTAAAACAATATATCAAGTAACTACAAAAAAATAATCACCAACAAGAACTGGACTTAACATTTCGCAACAACGTAGGAAATTACTGAAGGATATACCTCCTGAACCCAGAAGACTGGCAGTTGCAAGCTTTCGTCTTAACAGTGAACATGACATCCTAGGTAAACACCTCAATCGTCTTGGCATCCTTCCATCAGCATCCTGCATTTTGTGCCATCAACAGGAAGACATGGATAGACAACATCTTGCAAAATGCCCTGCTCTGAAATCCTCCAAGGAAGTCGACCGCTACTGGGAAGCCAGAGGCCGAATGTTTTTAATTACTTAATCCATAGTTTTGTTCACTACTTTCTTGTTTTTCCCTCAGTCAATGATAGTAAATATCATGTACTAGCCATTAGACAAATAAATAAACATTCTCTTTGCAACAGTTAGTGCTACCGTGCAAAAATGTACAACAGTAATGGCCGGTTTTTCCAAGTATTGTTAGAAAATTTAACGACTGTTAAACTCTAAACAGTTTGTTAGTTAATAAAATTGTATGTTTTCAACACCAGTTTGGCTTAACAGATTGTTAACAGTTCGTTAATTTTAAATGTAGGATTTCGGGCAGTTGACTCGTTTAACAGTTAGTTAAATATGGCCGATGTCTCCGCAGCTGTACGAATAGAAGTTGCGAAATTAATATTTTGTGTCTCTCTGTAGGGAATATTTAGCATATGACTGGTAATATGATATTTAAAAAAATACTTTGGACTCTTTAAATACATCAGTGTTATTTTATTTCTTTCGTATTTCGTATCCATAATAACAATGAGGAAATATAACCTTACTTTGTAATTATTATTCAGCACGTCACCTACAACTTTCATTTGTCAACTGTTTGTTTATGGAGCGTTGCCTACTATAATAGGTTGTCATTTTGTGTAAGTTTCACGACTCACTCTATAATATATAATTTAAAGATTAATTTTAGCCAATCAAAAATTGTCTTACACGTGCAGAATCATTACAAACTGCTGTTGAGTAGTTAAAATAGTGCTAACAGACGTTATAGTTAAGTGTTGTTTATCTTAAACAAAATTATTAGAGATGGGTAAAAAATAACACAACAGTTATTTTGGAACTGTTCCGGTCTCGGAACTGTTGCAAAAATGAACAGTAGGTCGGAACCTCCTGTTCCGAAATAACAGTGTTCCGACTCCGAGCTGCTCACTTGCCAACTGTTGCGGCCTCGCAGTACCGCGTGGCACAAGGTATGTTCCGACTCCCTCGGAACTGTTGCAAAAATGAACAGTAGGTCGGAACCTCCTGTTCCGAAACAACAGTGTTCCGACTCCGAGCTGCTCACTTGCCCAGCTGTTGCGGGCTCGCAGTACCGCGTTGCACAAGGTATGTTCCGACTCCGAGATAACAGTCGGAACGTCGGAGCTTGTTCCGATGAACCAACGACAGCTGCAGTTACACTGTACTTGAAACTCTCACGTGGTTGGAGGGGGGCGCATGGACATTGAAATCCTTGCGGTGGCGCGAACTTTAATATCAACATTTGTAAGACTGGCCAATCATCTGTAATGTTATAGTAAGTATTCAATAATCTGTAATATTGATTCCCGCTTTATGGTTTATTTCACCATTAGTTGACTAATTCTGTTTTATAAACATTCTACAAAGTCATAAAGTACGCATACTATTATTAATTAATTGATCAGCTGATTCTATACAAAGGTTAAAGTCGTAAATGGTAATGAGTGGTTTAGTTACAATGTCTGTATGTCGTTTGTTGAGGTTAAGTCTGACAAGCACAAGTTTTTGTGCTATCTTCTCTGTTATCAAAGAACGACAAAAATGTTGTAGCATTATTTGTTGGAAACTACCCATATAAGTACTGATTTGGAGAGCGAGGTTTAATGCGAAGTTTAAATTACACTTTGGTAAAGATGCGATTCCAACATTTTACTAACCCACTGCGGGGTTTCCAGGTTTCAGTACTGCCAATATATATCTTTTTTATTTATGAAATTGTAATATTTATTATTATTATTATAACTGTGCATTAAGAAAAGTAAAATTAAAAATTAATGATTTGTTTTTTTTTATTATGTAATAGAGAGAACAGAAATTACATACCATATGTTTTAAATGTTATGTTATTTTTTTTTACTTGGCTACCATGTCTTTATAACTTTATGTACGAAAACAAAGTGTTGTATTCTGTCCTTGTAGTCAACAGCTGTGTAATTACTGACATTAAGCTTTTGAGTTCTGTCCGCATGCACAGCAATTTTCCAAAATCGATTCGAATGTGCATTGCAGTGCCATCTATAGATAAGAATGTGTACTATGTCATGCCTGTGAGTGCTCCAGTGTGAGCTGCATGGTGTTATTTGTCTATGGTGAAGAGGGAGGGTACTGTACCGTTCGTTTGAACGACTCAACGACTCCGACTCATCACCACTGGTGACTGTTATTTCGGAACTGTTATTTGGAACATAGTATTTTTTCGGAACCGGAACAGTCGGAACTGTTCCGGGAAAAGAACAACTTCGCCCATCACTAAAAATTATGTTGAACAAATGGAAAATAAATTAACAAAGTTTTAAAAATAAACAGGCTGTTAATTTAACATTCGTTAAGCAAAATTAAACGTTACTTGGACAAACTGGCCATAAGCGTTTCAATTATCGCTTGTGTTTATTTGACAAGGCAACAATTAATGCGGGTCTAACGTTATTTTAATGGGTTCTTTTTGGCTTTCAGTTTTCATTGCGACATTGTTGTAGCTAGCAGCAAGATGCCGAAATTCAGTGTTCCTTTACGCTGTAAATTGCAAAGTTACGTTAATGCTTTTGGATCCGACGTATTTTGTACTGACGGTAAATTATTTACATGCAAAGTATGTGAGCAGTCAGTGAACTACGAAAATAAATATTTCATGTCGCAACATACCAGTACACCCAAACACAAAAATGCACTTTCCAAGGCTACTGGGAAGAAGATTTCTTTGCTTCCAGCAGTAATTGCAACATCGAGTCGAAAATCTCAATTTGCATTCGACTTACGTAAAGCTTTTCTTGCTGCCGAAATCCCTTTGTGGAAAGTACAAGGTTGTGGGTCTAGTGCAAGGTTTTTGTAATTGCTTTTTATTTCGTATTTTAGCTATTTATGTTGTCTTTTTGCCTGCCTATTTTAATGATTCATAATGCCTAAACTTCCGGTCTCTGGTGATAAGAATGCGGAATATTTCGTTGCTAGAAGTAAGCCTACCCTCATAGCTTGCAATTACGGCTTTTAAAATGAATTTTCTCAAATTTAGTTAAAACCGGCATTCATTTCCTTCTACTCATGATATACATGTTATTGTTTACAAGACGTATTGATTACGTTCTGGATTCACTTAGGCCGGCAGCGTACAAATACTCCAACGGACACTGTCTTGGACAGGACGGTTTTGTCTTGTCCGATCCGATGTAACAATGATTTTACGAGGCTGAAGCATACTGCATAGGACATTCTTCCGATTATTATCTGACCTTCATAAGAATGCGTATAATCACCGTCACATCGGACGGTCCGAGACAAAACCGTCCTGCCCGATACAGAATGTTCGATTAGTATGCTGCCGGCCTAACATGCACAAAATAATATACGAAGTAACGTCAAGAAGATGTGAATTGAAGTCATGGTCCATGTATATAATGCCTGAAAATATCTTTTGGTCCTTTGCGTGTTTGTTTTTAAAATAATGTGTTTAATCTGTAACTACAGTCAGTGTATTGTTATTAGTATCTCTTTGTTGTTACCTATTGCCTTAAAAAGAATGTGTTTAACTTGCAATTTTAAGTAAATTTTTCTACTATTCCTTCACTGTTTACATTTGTTTTTCAATCTTTTGTATTGCCCCTACTATTTTATTGCCCTTCAAGAATTTCGTTATTCGTTAGTTGTAAGTCATTACTTGTCTTATTATTTTAATTATTGTACTTGTTCCTGAATCACGTATGTAACTTGTAACCGTAAATCATTGCTTTATTACTCTTAACTGTTCCATTGTTCATGAATTAAGTATTAATTTGAAAGTGAAAGTCATACTTTGTTATATTAATCTACTATTGATTATATTTTAAGGTCGTGTATTTACTCTGAAACGGTTAGACATTTTTGTATATCTTTTGCATTGATTATTCCTCAAACATCTCATTAATCTTTAACAAGATCCATTCTTTCATTAAGGTGCATTCTTCTACATAATCCATGTGAATTGTAACCGTGACCACTATTTTATACAGGGACAACATTTTATTTTTACTAACATTTTTAATATTAACCTGGCTATACCTTTAGAGAACCGGAAAACCCGTTCGCTACCCCCTTCCACAACTGGAGTTCGATGATACTGGCGTAAAACACAAACACATCACTTTACTAGGTATAGGAGGGAAGAAAAGTACTTCATCCATTTACGTAAACTAGGAAATATCGCGATTTTGAGTTCGATAATTTTCATTAGGATTTTTATTTAATCAAAATGCAGTACTGTATTAAGAATGAGTGTTTTTACTCACGAACTGAGCTATCCATGCGAACGTGTTCATTATGTAGTGTATATTATACAGTCTACAGCACATTAGCGTACAATATAGAGAATAATGAAGTTCAATTGAAAAATAATCATAAAATGGATATTTAAACACATTTTAGAAGAAGGTAGCCATTCATTTCGATAGCCTACAGGCTTCAGTTCTTTTGTGCATATTATCGCACTATAGAATATTGCATCTAATTCCAATTACCAGTTTCGTCCTTCGTACTAGTAACTCATGTTGAAATTATTCTGTACCTACTCTATAAAAGAGTACCTTATGTAATGTAGATTAAATCTTCACTTCTGCCTGACCAGCATAGATAAAATTACTCGGACATGCTATCTACTCTCCGTCCAAGTGGTTATGCCGCAGGATCGTAGAAAGGAGGGAAATCACGTGACAGTTAATTACTTAACGAGGCCCTTTTATTTAAGTTATTTTAAACAGTTGTATAATATTACGTAAACGTCCAATTCCTAACAGAAATTAATGTTTTCAGAAAAGAGCTAAGACAGCCCTGCTTTTACAGAGGGCCGTGCAGAAGCAGGTGGGAGAAATCGGGATGTGACGTAGGCAAACGGACAGTACCTGTGCGAAAATATGATTCAATATTAAAAGTTCTTTCGTCACTGGAAAACGCGAACATATTTCTGGAACGTACTATACTCAGTAACTCAGTACTGCTTACTATCTGCGGTCTTGGTTCTGTGTGGAGTTGGAACTTTCTTAGTAGAAGGGGTGGGAGTGAAGTACATTCAAAAACTCAGGTACAATAAAAATTGAAGTAAAAATAAAATGATGTCCCTGTATTATAAATTTACTATTGTTTATTGTTTATAAAATATGTATTTTGATGCCAACTATAACCCTAATATACCTCAGGGTGAAATAGGGCTTAATAAATTGGATAATAAATATTAACAAACACATCCTCATTCTGGGTAATTTTCCTGTGTGCGCTGGTGCAATATTATCTAATATTCCTGGAATAATTTTACCTCTCTTTCTTAAATGAAATGTGTGTTCAACACATCCTCCAATGAAGGGAAGAGCAGTAAGTTCACCAGTAGAACTGTGATTGAACTTCTTGAAACTAGTAGATGTGAACATCACTCTTTCATTAAGAGGCTTGTCCTGAAATTCCACGGAACAGCATGTTATCCGAAAGTGTTTTGACCACCAGCCATTAATATTAAAATTTTCATACCCGTCAATCATTTTGATTGGTACCTTTTGCTTGCTATTTGCTATGATTTCTAAATACTCAATGGGCATGGATTCGATCGACTTTCTTTATCTTCCGTTTAAAAATCCCGAAGTCCCTGTCATAGGGAAGAAAGAAATGTTCTCTTTGTGGAAATATAAAGGGTATATTATTTAGAATACCTCCCTGAACTAGTCCCCTACACAGACGAATTTTTACTTTGTCGACATAATCATTTGAGTTCAGATGTAGTTGTCACCTTTTTAGAAAAACCAGTTTTATATAAACCAAGAGGAAGGAAGTAATTTAATTTGCGCCTTTCTTTGCACTTCTGTCATGGTGTAGTTTTTGTCATGAATACCAAAGTAGTTCACCCAAACCTATCGTAAATAAAGGATCTCCTGAACAAGGATATATGGTAACGACAAGTTCTCCATGAACCAACATTGACAAAGTCGCTCTGCAAGGAAATATGACAGCGTTGAAACCAAAATGTCACTGACTTTCAGTTTTACGAGTCATCGCCTGCCAATACATCATATAGGGAACATTTTCTGTTCGAAGACTAAACGATGGGTCATGGATTAAAATATCATAAAAATAAAGAAATGACCGAATTTTGACGTATTCTATTGCAACAATCACCGGTTCAATTATTATCGTATAAAACTTCATTCAATTTTTGTTTTCCGAGATACAGGGTGATTCACGACTATTTACCGTCCTTTTCGGAGCTTATTTCCGAAGACATTCTCAGAAAAAATGTCATATAAACATGGGTCCTATTCTCAATATTTAGAGAGTTACGTTTCGTTATTGGAACGCGTTGCTGTGAACGCGTGATCTTGGTCAGCGTGCAGTCGGCAGCCAGCGCGAGCGCTACGGAAATCAAAGATAGCCATATGCATTTACGTAGAGCGACGAGTGCCGTTCACTAGCGTGCGGCGGAAGGCGATATTTTTTTAAATGTGTTGTAAACTCTCCAAGACAGTAAATTAGGATGCAAAATTGAACTGTAAATAATTAAGTCGGTGGAAGTGGTGTGATTTGTAATAATTGTTGTGATAAGTGCGTGAGATTAATGTAGTTTTCTAGTTAAAAATGGAAAAGATGTTTGTGCGAAGCAACTAAGGAGTTCATAGCTCATTTTTAGCTTCATAATACTTGCCAATTAAAGAAATGATACTTCTGAATGGTCCATTCTCTATTTGTATTATTATTTTACATTCAAACTAAAGAAAAAACGTATTTTAAGGACAAATTAAAATTAGTGTGTAGCTCGCGCAAGAAACGATTGCCGAAAACCAATGGTGGTGTTGCTGTCTGTTTTGACATGTGTATGTAGGCACGCCGTGGGAGGAGAGGTGCGAGCCGATAGAAGTACTGTCTCTTCCAAGAAGATGAACAGATGAGGACATCGTTGTGGAAATAAAGAACGTAGCAAGAGAAAAATTCGAAGATAATTAAACGCGCAACATATGTTTATGAATGAAATAATAATACCGTGCGATACGAGACACGTAGGCCTATTCACATGCAATGGAACAA